>NW_005841886.1:2436245-2438593 GCF_000455745.1 Alligator sinensis | reverse complement strand
CAGTGTGGGGCAGCAGGGATTGGCCCCAACTGGGCAGGAGCCAGTGAGTGGGGGCTTTTTTTTTTTTAAAGAGCCAGGAGCTGAGCTGGGCTGGGCAGGGCAGCCATTGGTGGGACTGGGAGGGCGGGCGGGGGATAGTGCCTGTCCAATTCAGAGATTTGGCCAATTTGGAGATTTGGCCAAATCTCTGAATCAGATTTGGCTGAATTGATTCAGGACAGTGATTCGAATCACCAAATCAAATCACTGTCCCCTGAATCAGCCAAATCCAAAACCTAAGCAAATACTAGCCAGTTCACACACCCCAGGATCCCATGCAGACCCCAGGATCCTGGTGAGCATCAAAGGTTTAATAATTAGCCTCATAGTTATGATCAGATTCACAACCCATCTTCCTTGTGCTCGAATGATCATTTTCACTCCTTGTTTTGAGTTGTGTGGTATCATGTTGTCAAAAGAGCTGTCTAGAGGCAATGGTATTTCAGGGTGGGGAGGCACATTGGGACACTCTTTATATAGATGCTGATCCTTTCCAATAAGCACTAGATCATGAGATCCCCTGGAATGTGGCTGTTTATAATGTCCTTTCCCTGCAGGCCTGTGGCAGAGTCAGTATTTACTTAGGGAAAATATAAGTATGAGGTAGAAATGTGAGAAATGTGAATTCTAGTCACTGAGCACAGCAAAAATAGCAATGGGGGCATTTCCTGTATCATGCCTGTAACAGCTATTCCTAAGGAAGGAAAAATCCCATAACTTGGTCCTTCTCTGTGGTTGTGACAGTGCATGAAGGGGGAGGAGAGGTGAAGATGCTGAAGTACTTCCCACAGGGAAAGCTCTGGCCTGTGCTCACTGAATGACCTTATCGGCTGCAGAAGAATCCAAAGAGATGCTCCGGAGGAAGATGTCAGTGTCAGTGCCTTCTACAGCCAGCCTGCCAGCTGGGAAGGGTTGGAGATGCAGCTTCTCTGCAGAAGACCATGAACACTGGTGCCAGGAAGCCTTGCCTCCAAGTGGGTATTGCTATGAATTTAACCCCCCACCCTCATTTGCTGTTGCAAGAGTAGTCATTTGGTTGACAGGATAGTTCAGGCTGGAACCTCTGGCTGCACTTGATGAATGGGGGCCAGGTTTTCAGAACAGCTCAGCTTTATCCTTGGCACCCAAACAATGGCCTGGATTTTAAGAGTTCAGCACAATGCATGGTCAGTGCTGAGCTTTTCTAGAAGACTGGTCTAGTTTTGGGTGCTGAGCACTTGGGAAACCCAGCCCTGGGCTTGTTTTAGGAGCCATGGTCCTATGGGCTGTGTGAAATCTTTAGCTGCCACCAAAATGCAAGCGTTTAGGGTGAGGGCACGGAGCAGCATTTTAGAAAAGCTATTTCTTGGGTATGAAATGCCTCAGTAGCAACAACAATTTCACTGCAGGCAAAGCAAATAAGAACCACTCTCACCAGGGATTCATTATCACCACATGCTAGTACAAGTGGGGGCAGACTGCGGGTCTGGTACCTCCCAGCACTTACTGGCACACAGGAAAATGACAAAGTGAGGGGTAGAGAAGGCTCATGCCTTCCAATCCCAGCTTTACTGACAGCCCTTATGCTCTCATACGCCACCAGAGTCTGCCTCCTGAGCAGCTGGCATAGACCTTGGCTGGCATTGGTACAGGGGCAACTTGTGAGTGGTTACTGCTTGGCACAGTCAGGTTTGAATCCTTCTAAACCTGTACAGGGTTGCAACCACATGCACCAGAGTGGCCAGATCAGTCCAGCCTAAGGACACCTCTTGGTTTTAAATTAGTATCTGTTTGCCCCCTGCTGTGAGCCAAGCACATAGGTATTTTCTCCTCTCCCCCTCCCTCAGAATAGTTCAACTGAGTAGCAGTAAACTAACTGGCACAAGCATGGGGAATGGATTAGCTGGGGTAACAGAACTCCTTTGAGCCTGCTCAGGTGACAGCACCTGCTAGTAAACACTTCAATGATCACACTGCTCAGTGGAAAGGGTTCTGCAGACAGCAGGAGCGTGCCCCATCCCCAGCACGGGTCTCAAACTGTCAGCCGGCTCCCCTGAGCCATAAGGTGTTCTAGTTCACAGGGGCCCAGATCACTGCTACCAAGTGAACTTATGAGCTTGGCAGGGTCAGAATGTGGAAGGGACACATCCACTTTCTGGGGCAAATTTCTCCCCTCCCAATGCACTAGTTGTTGGGAGATGTATAAAAGTAATGCCTAGATTAGCTGCGACAGTCAAGGATCCCCTAGTATTATCCCCAGTGACACTGCAGAGGGAGAACGCCTGCTCTTTTTCAGTCTCTCTCCCTCTCTCATGCTTGTCCTACCTTTA
>NW_005841886.1:2426281-2436214 GCF_000455745.1 Alligator sinensis | reverse complement strand
TTCCTGCTCTATTGTTTGTTCAATTTTGTCTGACACTGTCAAGCAGCATGGCAGCATACCTCCCCATTTCCATCCTTCTCCCCCCTTCCCAAATGATGTCTCCTTGCCTTTTAATCTCCCCTGATCAAAGCCAAGATTTGCTCTCTGGGCTCAAGTGATTTAGGAATCTCCAGACATTACAAGCCTGTGTATGCAGGGCTTACCCCTTGCTCCTCTCACCTCCCACTCTGGGTATCTGTCATCCTGGGATAGTCTGTGTGGTACCAGCTTGCATCTCCTTTATGTTATGTGCTTGATGCCCTGGATGCCTCTTGCCATGCACCTCATGCAGCACTGGTGTCAAGTGCTACCCCTCCCTCTGGGCTTTCTTTAGAGTAGGGTAAATGGATGTTACAAGCTGCAAGGCAGCAGGGCCCTGCTCTTCTATCCAGCATACAGCAGCCCCTTGGGAGCAAATGGAGACGGTGTTGCAACAGTTCTGGTGTATATACTCAACACACTTGTTTTGTAATCAAGCAGGCTTGACTAATATACTAGCAATGAGCTCCCCTGAAAAACAAGTAAGCCTAGGCAAGGAAATTGGGAAACCCTGGCTGCTCAGGAATTCATGACAACCAGGAAAGGAAAAAGCCATTAAGTGAAGTAATCAAGCACTCCTCGGTTTCTCATGCAGTGGCTTTGGCAGATGGGAAGAAATGCCAAGTGGTTAAAGTGGAACTGTACTGTAGCTTGTTCAGCTGCTGTGGTTTAAGGGGTGGAAGGAAGGGTAAAGATGTACATTATAAACTAACTAAATCAGAGATCCATAAACTTTTGTGAGCCGGACATGTCCAAAGTAGTCTATCAAACAGAGATTTGGATATAAAATTATTAATGACCTCCAACCCCTCCTGGAAAAAGATAACTATCTAAAGGTAGCAATGGAGGTCAAACCCATCCTGGCTTACAGACTGCCCCCCAGCCTCAAATGGCATCTCTCAAGCAACAGGCTACCTAACTCCTATTCTCACTGAAGTACCAGGCCTTGTAAGGGATTCAGATGCCAACTGTGTCCCCTCATTAGTACAAACCACACAATCACTGGACCAAATAATACAGTTTATAACATCTGAGACTTGTTCACCTGCACCTCTACCAATGTCATATGTGTTAACACCTGCCTAGTGTCCCCCTGCCGTCTAAATTGGGTTGATGAGGTGATCCTTATGGTGAATGAACACCAGTCTGACATCAGTTCCAGAATGACACACAAGCCTATTGCAGAACAGTTTAAACTCCTTGGATACTCCATCACTGACCTCTAAGCTGTTCTTAGACATCACAAATCTAAAAATGAACTTGAATGTGAAATTGCAGAACAAAAAAATCATCCCCAGACTGGATTGTATTAAGTTTGGTCTAAACAGGGACTTCAGATTCTTATCCCATTACCTGAATTCGCTTTTCTGACCCCTTTGTCTTTATGGGTTTATGTCCCATTTGCTTCTCTCAGAATTGCACCCCGCCTCCGCCTTTTGAATTCTAATCACCCTCTCTATATAGTGCTCCATGCCTGTTCTTTCACAGCATCTGATGAAGTGAGCATGGTTTTGCAAACTCTTATGCTATATATCCATCTGTAATTTAGTTAGTCTACAAGTTGCAAATCTACCTTGCCTTCTGCTTGAATGCAAAAGACAGGGAAGAGAGAGAGGTGAGAGGGGGACAGTGCTTGGAGAGGCAAACAAGTAATACACCGGGACAAAAGTATCTGTAGTCTTGGTTTAGATCAGGGGTGGCCAACCTATGGCACAGGACAGGTCAGGGAGGTAGGAGGGAGCACAGTGGCAGGGAGCAGAAAGATTATCAGCTAATCAGTCTGGGAGCACAGGGCAGGAAGTAAAAAGCAGAGCGGTATTTCTACACAGTAGCATCCCAGCGCAGCTTCCTGGTGATGCTGACTGCTCAGTAGCTTGCTACTACTGCACAATAGCTCATTACTACTATGCAATAGTGTCATGTCACAGTTTGTGCTATGCAACACTGCTGCGCAGTAGTAACGAGCTATTGCGCAGTAAGCATCTCCTGTAGACATGGCCTATGAGAAGAAACCCTCTCACACTGTCCTCCTGGCTCTTCAGTCATGTGACATGCCATAGTGTTCAACATCAACCCTGGCTCAGTCAGTGCTCCCATCCCAACCTTGCTGTGAGGGGATGGTGTGGCTCATTTCAATTTATGTTGTTAGGAACAGGGCATCCTGCCTTGTTCCTCCTGGATGATCCTCCTGGATGATCCTCCTGGATCTGCTGCTCTGTGCACATTCTTGCCAGTCCTTGACTCCTGCTGAATCATCTGCCTTGGCCTTATTTGTGCTGTGTGGCCAAGCATTGGCATACCACTGAGGTATGACCCTGGTAAGTGGCTTTGAACTATGAATGTATAGCAGGGAAATGCACTGAATTTGTGAACTGAGTTCGTGAAGGGGCAGAGGACTCGCTCTAAAGCCCCAAATGGTGTCAAGGTCATACTTGTCCTCCGGGACTTGCCTTGACTTCTTCCCAAAGATCCTTTCAGCAATAGTTACCAAGGGATGTGGCCACTGCATCATGCCCCTTCCTGCCTGAGGCCTGCCCTTCTCTCCTCTGGCCTGTCCTAAGTATGGGCCATTCAGAGTTGGTTTCTCTAATCCTGTATGGGGTTGCCAAAAAGTACAAATATGGCATGGCCCTGCCTTGCTCCTTCTTAGGCCCCTAACAACCTCTGCATTAGAGGCTCTTTGGGAGGAACTGGGACTCAAATTTGTCGATAGTTGCATGGAGCTCTTCACTGGGAAGCAGTCAGGGCCACAGGGCAATGGTATAGCACTCCCATAACAATCAGGCTGATGCTTCCAACCTGCAGCAGCTGGGCCCTCCAACTGCTGCTGGTTCCTGCTTTCCACTGTGAGTGAAGGTCTCCCTTCTCCAATTGCTGTATAGGAAAAGGAGATTCTTGTTTCCATGGAGCAGAGTTACCCCTGATGGAAGCAGATGAAACTTCACTGAGGTTATCATGGCTTGCACCACCCTTTGGTGGTCAAAGTGCCACCAAAGTGGCACTTTGGTGCCACTAGAAGCCTGTGGTCAAAGTGCCTCTAGAGTCAGAAAAGCAATCATAGGATTCCCAATTTGCAGAGCTGCAGATCTTGGTCTGACTGGATGATTCCCCATCAATTCTGCTCCATTCACAGACCAAGTGAAAGGCTTCCTCACCGCTGTCTCTCTCCCAGGATTGGCCTGCGCCCTGAGCACCTTCACTCCCCACAGACACTTGGTGATATTATCTTCATTGACCTCTTGCCAACAAGTGTTACTTCCCCAGCAGGTGTCAGACCCCACCCAGCAGGATACCTACCTGCTCCCGCTTGTTCATGGGCAGGTTGGAAGGCCCCAAGGTCTGGATGGAGCCAATGATTTTCTTCAGTTGTAGGTCTGTGAAATTTCTGAAGATGGGGCCATAGAGTTCCTTGGCTTTCTTGCCCCAGGCCTCCGTGAAATTCTGCTCCTCCAGCGAGGCCATGATCTGGAAGACAGGAAGAAATACTCCTTTATGAGGCAGATATTCAGGTTTTGGGGGGAATTTGTGGCCATCTAGCATTTAAGGCCTGTGCTTCCCTCTGTCCAGACCTCAGCTGAACAAGAAGCAGCCCTGACCTGAAACAAACTGAAAGGCCTATACATTTCCAGCCACTGCATCCATGCCACTGCACACCCTCTGGATCCACCCCTGCCTGGGCCTCAGCTGAGTTGGTGCTGCCCAAATAAATTTTAAGCACTTGGGGAGAGGGACTGTCTCACAAGGACCCAGCACTGCCCAGACCCATAGGCAATACTGCCCTTGTATTGCCCTTAGGCTCTAGAGCCTGTTCTATTGTATTGCCCTTAGGCAATACAATGCAACATAACAAGGGACTGCTCTGATCATCACTAGTCATTGCCATGGGGCAAACTGCCTATCTTTGGCAAAGGCTAACAGTTCATGCTTTAGACAAAGGCAGATTTTTTCCAAAACAGCACCTGTGGCCCACTTTGCAGTGCTGTAAGGCAGGGCTATCCAATTTATAAGGCCCTGAGGGCCACAACAGCAGGACCACACAGTGCACAGGCCACATCAGGCAAGTTATGGGCCATTGGGCTATGTGGACACTGCCCACTGGTCTGTGTACTCATGCAGACACCCCCTGCCACTGCTGCACCAGGTGCTTCTGCCCTGCTGTACAGCACCCCCTCCCTCCACTGCTGTACCATGTGGGCTCACAGGTGCGTTTCCCCTCTCCCACAGCAGTACGTGCCCTCATGGGCACCCCCCTACTGCTGCACTGGGATCCCCCCCAACTTGGACCTGACCTCCCCCGCCTCAACCTTACACATGCCCTGGACTCGCCCTCAGCTCCCTGCACCCAGAGACTCCAGCTGCTGTAGCGGCAGAAGCAATGGCCAGGCAAGAGCCTGGAGGTCCCACCTTAATGCTTCATGGGCTGCGTGCAGCCCCTGGGCCACCAGTTGGACAGCCCTGCTGTATAGCAAGATGGGTGCCCTGGGACTTAGCTGGGATGGGATAGGATGGGAAAACACCTGTGCAGTGAGTAGAATCAGGCAGGGGGGAGTGGGGGAGGCCCCCGTTTGGAGCCACCTTTATTTAGCAAAACCCAAGGAGGGTCCCTAAAGTAGTATCGTCCTCTTCCCCTCCCTACTCCAGTCCAGGGCTTGGACTTTCTCTTGAAACTGGTGTTAACAGGAAAAAGGTACCACATGCAGCCAGGCTGCCCCTGCCTGTTCCATGTACTGACATTTTCATAGTGCCAGGAGAAGGCAAAGCGGGTCTGAGTCACTACCATTTTGGTTGCGTGTCATGTCTGCCTTTGGCACTCAATGGGTCTGATGTTTTCTTACATCAAGGCCCTGTTCTGGCAGCATAAGGGAACGTAGAGGGGAGTGTAATGTAACGTAATCCCCTTGCAGACACTACCAGTGTGGGGTAAAAGGACCTGAGTGTAAAGGAGCTGCAGGCCTGGTTTACACGGGTATGTGATCCACAAGCTTTAGGGCTACAGAGAATCTGACCTCAAAATTACAAATGAGAGAAAGAAAATGACAAGGAGAAAGGGAAAAAACCCAGTGAATGGCAAAAGAGAGCAACTTCTGATGACAGGGAAGGATCAACAAACAAGGCATGGGAATGCTTGTTTTACCCTCATACTGAGAAGCTAGGGATCAGGTTCTGGAATCATTCCTGACTTTGGACAAAACTCTCCAGGAACAGGTGATCCCATGATCTATTGGCTCCCACAGAGAAAGAGAGTGTGGGAAGGTTTCCACTTAGCAGTTACAACCATGTCCAAGCTATTTCCTATAATATAAGCAAGAGAAGCAATAGGATAAATATGGTAAGCTGAAAGGACTTGATTTGGAAAAGCAGTGAAACTCATGCTTAAGTCCATTCCTGTTCAGGGCAGCACCAAAGTAGATGCCACAAGGCACCAATCCTGCAGCTCACTGCACCTGGGCTCCCTGCTAGACCCGCACATTCCCTTGGAAGATGGGGGGCTCTCTGTAAGAAGAGGCGTTGCCCACATGGAACAAACAGCAGTGTCTGGGTCCTGCTTTGCAAGCAGCTGAGATAAGCCAGCTCTGGATTCCCAACATGCCCATGTTTGGGGTGTCTGAATGCAAGACCATGGTGTGGCCAGTTAAATAGAAAATGGGGAACCATGAGCCAGATTCAGATTCCCAGCACCTGGTATGGAAGATCTAAGGCAGTGTTCCAACAGCTTGTGGGAAGACAACTGCCTAGCCAGTGAGAGCAGTGGTCAGTTGCAGAAATGTTGCCCATTTTCTATTCATCTCAGTAATTAGCAGTATTCCTGTGTGTTGGAATAACCTTCCTTCTTGCCATGGGCTCTGGCTACTGACTCCACTGTGTAGGAGCTGCAGCCCACCCCTGCTAGGGACTGACACCACACTTGGACTCTGTTGGGATGCTGGGTCTCACCCTCACCTGTCAGCTCTGCAGTTGCAAACCTTGCCAACTTGGGAGGAAGTGCCATGAGCTGCTAATTACTGTGCTTGATGTGAAGGCTGGATGGGAAGAGGCAGATAATCAGAGGCAATGTACAGGCTGCACAGATCCTCGACATTTATAAGAGGAGACATCGGTTTCCAGCCAAAGCAGAAATCCCTCCCTGCCTGGAGCTTCTCCAGGGAGCAAACAAGCACTTGCAGGGGTGTCATTCAAAGTCTTGCTTCTGAACTGAATGGAAGCAGCAGGTGGCTTATAAGTGCCTTGCAGGGGAAGGCTGCAGCTCTGTTGACATTTGCAACAGCTAAAGTTAAATAAATTGCACAGCTGAGAAAGGGGAAGTCTGTTGGTCAAACTTTACAGCAAGACTTCATTTCGATTAGATTATGAATGATTAATACATCATTAGGAGATGTTTGCATCAGTGTTTATCAAGGCCTCAAAGTCAATCATTTGCAAATAACCATGGCTAACAATTGCCCCTTGCATTTTCTAGTGATGTGTTTAAAAGAACAATGAAAATAAGCAGCTTGTGTCTGCAACATGCTTCAAACAGCTGTTCATCATGTATTAACCCTTTGTAAGCTCTTTACAACTGGAATCTTAGTCAGGAGTGGAACTGACCTCTCATCTGCCTGGGTTCCTGCTCCCTTTCAGGGCAGGATTTTCCAGAAGCATTGACTCAGGCTGACTCAGTCTTGGTGGAAATGGAGACAGCAATGACAATTTCTTTGGAGAGTCTTGCATTGGTGACTTGTGATTTTTATCACAAACTGGCAATATTTGGTGGTTTGCATAAAGTACCACTTCCCAGATTTGTGAGAACTTCACCTTTCAACTTCCATTTTGAATTTAAAAAAGGAAGTTTCTGACCCTTGTGTTTGCAGAGAAGCTTGAAGCTGGACTTGTGTGTGGCCTAACAGCTAAAAGCATATTAGATATAAATAAAAGCCCCAAATATAGGCATTTACTTTTTATGTCTCATAAGTTTCAAGCCAATCTTATTATCTTCTGAAGCATGGCTTTTGGGAGCTTGGGGTTGGCAAGACTGAGACTTCTATCTTAGGTTAAGGAAAACAACAACCATGGAAAGAAAAGTCTTTAGTGGAGAGAGAGCACAGTGTGTGCATCTCACTCAGAAATAGGTGGAAGGAAATAATTCAATAGGTAGGAAGAACACTGGGAAATGTAAAGGCATAGTGCCCTAGTTACATACAGTGCAGATGCTGCATTATCTTTCCGTCAAGTTTTTTGTCCAAAGTATTTCTAATGTTCTCATCCCGCATGTAGCTGGGCACCAGTAGCATCCAGGTGCATCCCACAAATCTAGGGCACATAAGACATGTATTGTATTCAGCTGCTTGTTAATTTTGCCAGGTGTCTGGCATCTGTACTGGATCTAGGCAGTAACCATTCTTCTATACTTGGGAGGCAGCAGGGTCCAGTGAGTATGAAATAGACCTGGGAGACCTAGGGTTTGTACTTGGGTCTGGAACTGATTTTTTGGGTAACTTTGGGCAAGTCACTTCCCGATTCGTGTCTTTGTTTCCCTTCCCTCCTTTGTCTTCTCTATCTAGACCAGGAGTTGTCAACTGGGGGTATGTGTACCCCTGGGAGTACTTGAGAAGGCCCTAGTGGGTATGCGCAGGTGGGGACAGAGCGCTGCCATGCATCAGCCTGTGCTGCCGCACAGGTGCCACCTGCCTGGAAGGACATGGGGGGCGGGGGAAGCTTGCACATGGCGGCTGCCACTGCTCCACATTCAGCTGTGCACCACCCCTTCCCCTGCCAGCCAGCTCCACATCCGGCCTCCAGGGGTACACTCCTCCGTGTCCAGCTGCCAGGGGTACACTGATCCAAAAGGTTGAAAACCCCTGATCTAAACTATAACTCTTTGGGACAAGGTCTGTCTGCTAACGTGTGTGCCCTGTGCCTGGGACAAGGGGACCTGATCTAGCTGGGTCATCTAGCATAATACAAATAGTGACAGCACAGCACCCAACCACTCTGGGTTTAGATCCATTCAAATCATGTCATGCTCTTGACTAGCACAATGCCTGTGAAAGGTGCTGACCTGGCAGCCACAGGGAGTGATGGCTTTGCCTGATCCCCTAAGGAGGTGTAGTATAGACAGTAATTAGGGAGCTCACCTCAGCAGCATGCTGGACCCAGACTGACTGGTGTCATGTCTAGCAGCAAGAGGTAAACTGCTCAGGCCATGTTTTTTCATTGTGGGGGAGGATTTCATAGCAGCCCTTGGCTGGCAATGCCTTGGGGCAGCTGGAGATGAACAGGGGCATCTAGATCCAGCTCTGTGCCATGCAAAAATCCCAGTGAGCCTGGGTATGTGTCCAGCCTCTGCCCTATTCCCTTTGCAGAGATGAGGAGGGATGTTTTTCCAGTGAGCAAATTGCTCCAGTGTCAGCATTCCTGGCACAGGCTGCCAACACAGGTGCTTCCAATAAGCATCAAACCTAAGTGCTACATAGGGCAGCTTCCAGGCTATTCCCTCCTTTGTTCATTGCAGTGGGTACAGCTGGTACTTGAGTAGCTGCTGGGTTACAGTACACAACAAAGTTAAAAATCCCTAAGGCAGGGGAGCCGGACGGCGGGCGCAGGATTTGGCTGGAGCCCACTGTGAACTCCTTAAGCCTTCAAGACCAGGAGAGTGGTTTGCATTGTGCCAAAAGAGCCCTGGAAAAGATGCAAGGGCTGATTCATCTCTTATTTCTAGAGGGTGGAGACCTTGTTGGCCCTGTAGATCCCCTGCATATGCTGCTTTGTGTCCTGGGTTCTGCTTTGTGGTCTGCTAAACTGTCCAGGGACAGTGCATGATGATTACTTCACTGATTGCAAGTCAGAGGCAACACCCACATCTATCCAGGCCTTTCAGGGAAGCAGGAAGGCTGGTACAAAAAAAAAGTCTCCAGTCCACTTGGGCCACAGATGGGCTGGAGACAGAAGTTGCACATAAACCGGTTTAAGTGATCAGAAACTGGCTTAAACCTGTAACAGAACAGAAGCTCAGTGCACATAAACCAGTTTCAAAATGGCTGAAACTGGTTTCAGATAAACTTGGTTGAATGTAGCATCAGACTTAACTGATTTGGGTCAAACCAGTTTATGTAACTTCTGCCCCAAACCCCTTCCCAGTTCAAGTTAAATCACAGTCCCCCAGCATGCTTTCCAGCTCTGGGCTGTGCTGTGTGCTCCAGCAGAGAAGGGTTGGGTGGGGGAAGGCAGGAACTGCCCCACCACAGGCAAATCCTGGCTGAGGTCTGGGGCCAGGGAGGGGGCTTAAACATTCCTTCCCCCACACAAACTTACTGTTGGCTGTGACTGTGGACTACAAATCCCAGAGGCACCTGGAAGAAGCCCCTGCCTGTGCTGGAAGCAGGAAAAGGAAGTGATGAATAACCCTGCAGAGTCCTACTGTTGTGAGTCTGGACCACCAATCCCAGAGACTTCATGGGCAGCAGGAAGAAGTGCCAGAAAGCCATGCCCTAGCACCCTGGGCTTCTGGCCTGAGCCACTGCAGGCATGTGGCTGCATTTTCTGAATCAAAGGTAAATGTGTGTCCAGTTGTTTCTCAGTTTAATCTTTGCAGCTTAGACTAACCTGCAAAGACTGAATTGATTCAATCTTGGGCTTTTTGACTGTCTGTACTTAGCTGTGGAGCCTGAGCACTGGTATGGAGGGAATACTGGGGAAGCCCATGCCTGGGACAATCTTATGTGGATCTATTAACATGTTGCATCCTCCAAAAGGGAGTCAGTAGGCCTTCCAGCGAGCCAGGGGTTCATTTAATTCTACTCCAGCCTTGCAAAAAGCCCCCCACTCAGATTTTGTCCAGGGAGAGATGGTAGCCACCATCTATAAAGAAAGCCCATGCCT
>NW_005841886.1:2415854-2426271 GCF_000455745.1 Alligator sinensis | reverse complement strand
GGCTGGGGCCTGGGCTCGGGCTCAGAGCCCTTCACCTTGGGTTCATTATGGCCAGCCTGTGTCCCTACCACTAGTGACAGAAACAGTTATTGCCATGTTCTTGATGGCTGGGTTGTAGTCTTGGGTCCCAGATAGGAGGTACTGCTAGTACAGTTGGTGGCCTCTTGGCTGGTGATCCTATAATGGAAAAGTACCCTGAGATTCATTTATTTTAGCCCAGAGGGGGAGGTTGTGGGGAGGCAGCTCTCCTTGTTTCTGCACAAATTGTAAGATAAAAAGAAGACCTGTCTCTAAGTCAGTTTTGGACCTTTCACTCTTGCTACCCATGGCAACCCTTTGCCTTTCACCCCCAGCATATAGTTTACAGCATGAACTATGCTTAATATTACAGGCTCAGTATGGTTTCCCTTGTGGAAATGGGGCGTTCCTTTCTCATCTCATTAGGCTTCACCATCATTCACAAAATCACCCCCTTTGTGGTGTGCACTGTATCCACAGGAAAGGAATACTGGACTCAAACAACTCACTTGTATTTCTTGAAAAGAGATATCTGCTGTTCCCCATGGCTGGAGCCCAGGTACTGGGCAAAGGAAGGTGTAGGGCAGAGAACACTCCAAGCTGTTACATGAAGGCTGGAGCCATTCAGCTGTACTTGGAACTGGATGCAACCTGGGGTGTTCTTTGCAAATAAGCCATGGCTAAATACAGTAGATAAACAATACTGATGCTGGATGGGTCGCCTGCCAGGATCTAAACATCATACCCTGATACTGCTAGTGCTATTGTGGAAATGCACAAAACCTCTTATGCAATCCAGTATCTAGCTGGCAACATAGAGCCACAACTAGATCAGTGAGCATCACATGCATGCTTAGGCAATGTTTTTTTTTATTCACAGACTAAGAATTGACTCCCGTCTCCACAACCATCACACTGTGAAAAGGCCTCAGGGTCTGACCCAGTGACTTCAGTGAGAGGTTATCAGAGGGGAAAAAAACCTAGGAATTGTCCTAAAGCAGGCTTCGAAGCCCTCTGAGGTTCACCACACGCTCATAGCTGACTGTTTTATATGCAGCCGCAGAGACTGCAGAGTTGGAAGCCAAGGAGGCCCTTGAGAACAACCTTTCCTAGAAAAGCCAAAGGGTAGGAGCTGCTTCTGCAGGTGGTGCTCTGTGCTAATATTTTGCTAACTAGCAGAATTGGCTGGAAATGCTGACTTGATGAGCAGCGGGTCCAAGTCCACACTTAGCAGCAATGGAATGAAAACACATTAAGCGCCTGTTTATTGTACAGTCTATTAGAATTTGATTTATAGCTCATTAGCTGTTATTTATGGCATTTTGACCAGTCTCCAATAAGCCTGGGTTGTTTTGTTTTAATCTCTCTCTTCATATAGAAGCCTCATTTCCCTGAGCAGCAGATGTGGGTGGATGGAACAAAATGGTACATGCTTGGAGCTCTGAACAGCTCTTTTGTTTTGACCTTGTTCCTGATTCTCAGTCTGGTGAATGAGGCTGTGTTTGCACAAAAGTTTGGGGAAGCCAGACCTGCAGAACCAAGGGGCTCCTCCTTACTGGCACCCAATCATGAAGCAGAGATTATATCATGCAGTTTGTGGGACCAATCCAAAGAGCTCCAAAGGCTGAAAACGGGTTGCCAAAGACCTCTGGACAGAGACTATGCAGGGAGGCCTTGGGTCTAGTATATAGCAGCATTCATGCTTCAAGCCCCTCTATGGTAGCAGAGCACTGCTTTCTACTGTCAGAGTTACTCCACCTTTGCCAAGTTACATCAGGTTTTTCTTGCTATCCAGCAGTTGGCAGAAAGTCCAGGTCAACACTCCCAGGCCTTCTGCTGTCTGCCATGGACCCTGGAGTAGCTGGTACCTTCTTTCAGAAGCTGCTTCATGCTCTGACAGTGCAGCTGCTGGTTGGTCTTGTGGAAATGCTCAAAGGGCATGGACATGTACATGCTCTGGCAGGTCGGCAAGGGGGGGGCTTCTGTCTGTGCTGGAAGGTTTGGTGGCAGAGTAAGGTGTTTATGGACGAGCCCACAGGAACCTGTGTGTAAGCTATTTACCAGGATGTGCAAGTGCTATAATTGCATGGTGAAGGGGGAGCATCTTGGCTCCTGACAGGTCCCACTGTACCTGCAGGAAGCAAGAGGTCATGAGACTGCCATTAGGGAAGGTGTTTGTTAAGTGCCTGGCTAGTGATGGGGTGGTTAGATTGTTGGTTTAGGAAGTCAGCAAGTGCCAGCTTCAAACCTTTTCTGTGTTAGGTGGAGCCCAAAGCCTCCACCTTCCCAGGCAAGAGCCCTACCCACGCAGCTAATGCAAGCAAAAGTCAGGAAGCATTCCTCCCTGCCTCTGTTCCTGTATCTAAGTCCTGCTAAGTGTGAGTTTTGGTTGACTGCATTTTCTGATTTCTAAGGTCACTGTGCATTTGAAAGATATATGAACATGTGCCGGGTTTGGGATGCGACCAGTGCACAGTCTACTGTATATACCCAATCTGCACATATACATAGTTGCCTACACATACAGACTATGCAGCCAGGACTATAATTCCTACCTGGGATCTAAGTGGCATGTTTTTCACTTGAATAACCAAAAATGCCAGGTAGTGAGCCAAACCTGGAGACTTATACACCAACAAAAGGAATAGTGTGCAGGACTTTGTATTTGTCTTAACTGAATTTCATTTGATTTTTGGACCATTTTTCCAATTTATCAAGGCCATTCAAAATCAGAATCCTGACTATCCTCCAATGTGTCCGCAACTCCATCCTGCTTGGTATCATCTGCAAATTTACTAGCCAGATTCAATCCTATCCTCCAAATCATTATGTTATTAAATAACTTTCCCTAGGGCTATTCTTTGTGTCTGGATTGCTAAGGCCATGGAGCAAAGACACCCTGAGACTCCCTTAATAACAGCTTAGTAGAGTTAGGACTTCACACCCAGCTATGGTTCTTTCTAGTCCAGAACAGCTTCTCTAAGAGAGAAATTTGCACCCCTCCATCTGAGCCAGACAGGCTTTCTAAAGGGAGGCGTAGGGCAGAAGCAGTAAAAGTTAAAAGCCTGCAGATCCAAAGTCCTAGGGAAGGCTACAGGGTGCATCATGACATCTGGGATCTGTTCAAGGATATCCTGAGATGGACAGAGTCAGTACAAATTCATATAATAGATAAGGAAAGTGTGTAGGCTGGTATAACCAAAACCTGGTAAGTAGGCTTGGAAAGATATGGGGGAATGTTGTAATGATAAGGGTCATTAAATGGCAAATTATAAAATGCAAAGATTCAGCTTCATATACGTGCTCCTAACAGATAAAAAGAATAGAATAGGAATGCACTTTGGATTTGCATTTAACTCAGCACTATCTCTTCTCTCGAGTAGTCTGATCACCTGGCTAATAACATGAATAAAAGCTACACAAAGTTTATATACTTACTGAATAGATGCTGCATGCTTATGAGAATTGTGTTGTAGTAAAAAGTTCTTGGAAGCAACACCAGGCAGGTTTTGTAGCAGTTGGCCTGAGTGCTTTGGTAGGGTTGAAGCATTGCTATAGCTATGATGGTACAGGAAAGGTTACTTTAGTAATATCTCTTATTGGATTCACTGTGTAGTTGGGAAAGATGGTATACTTGCAGAAAGGCACTTTGTGCCAAAAAGTTTGTCCAACAACACAAAAACACCTTCGTCCCCTATGAGCAAGGATCAATCAGGCTCCTGCAAGCATTTGCATCAGACCCCTTATAGTGAAGCGCTCATACAAGCTCAGCCTGGAACAGATTGAGGAGATCCCCACCAGCTCAGTCAGTTCCTCTGCCTATCTGGGTAGGTAAGTAGCTGCACCTGACGACTCCCATGAGTCAGGACTGTTCAGCCTGGCTTCACACTCCCAAAGGCCTGGGGATGCTGATGCTCACTAGGGCTGTGCAAAACAGCACCGTTCCGCTTCAACTTTTGTATCAACGGAACAGCGTTTCGTTTAGAGTTTCATTTCATTTTGAAAGCACTGTCCCTTTTCATTGAAATTGTTTCTCTGTTTCGATGCTGTTTCGACATTTTGCCCATAAGCTATTCCGCAGCCAGAGCCGGGAAGATCAGTGCTACCGCTGGCCCCAGCTGGCAGCACCAGCCTCCTGTGATCTGGGAGGCAGATTGGGGGCCTGCACCCCTGGAAGCAGTCTGGCACAGCCCCTGCAGCCCTCCTGGGGGTGTGAACAAGCCCCCAATCTGCCTGCCGGATGACAGGAGGCTGGTGCTGCCAGCTGGAACTGGCGCTGAAGCCAAGTAAGCCTGGCTTCAAAACTCGAAACTTTCAAAACGTTTCGAGTATCCTTGTTTCGTTTTGAAGCTGTTTCGAAGGCTTTTCTTTTGTTTCAGTCTTACTGTTTTGAGCTCGAAACGCATCGAAACAGTTTCAAAATTAAACACTGGGTGAAATTTCACACAGCCCTACTGCGTGTGGAGAGAGAGCAGTCATCTGCCTCTGCAGTGGAGCGTATGGGTTGGCCCTGGAGGCTCCTGGCATACCCTGCTGTAGTGTTAACAGCATTGCTGATGTCAAATTTCTGCATTTTTTTTTTAATTAGCAGTGCCAGGACCAAAAAGGGAAAGAAGAACAGGAAGCGGCCTGTGAATGTGTAGCAGTTTGGCCTGCAGGACATTCTGGTGTCCCCATGCCCAGCGTCAGCCCCACCACATACTTCCTGACGACCAGCAATAGAACCCCAATGTCCTGGCTTCAACTCCACCACCAGTGCTGACTATTAACTTGCTCTCCTGTGAGGCAAATCCTAGCAGCAGCTCCTGGTTTCTTTCCCTGTTCTCAAATCCCAGAGCCTTGAAGGTCAAGGGCTGATTCTTGCTGGACGCCTGCCATAAGCACACAGGCACTGGTCTTCAGCTGGTATAAATCCACTGGGTCACACTACTTCATTCCAGCAGAAGGTCTTACCCACAGGGTGCAGACTGGATAATGCTGCCATAGAAACGTTGGGCCTAACTGGGTGCCCTGGATCCTGCCCCTTTGTGCTAAGGATTCAGAAACTGCCCTTAAGGGAGCACCTAGTGGCACTCCTCACCAGCATCAGTTGGTGCTCTAATGTGTGCTGGGGGATCATCAGAGCATGGCTGCTCCTAGGATCATGGGAGACAGGAATGTGAGTTAGGGCCTCATTACATGTTGCACTTTGAGCTACTCAAATATGGATCGGCGTTAGTACTCACTCAGGTTTGGAGCAGTCGCACCATAAGGCTAAAACACCTCCTCTGACTGTCCCCAACCTGCACAGCTGTCACTTGCCACTGGAGGGCTGGTGAGCAGCGGCCGGACTAGGAGCGACAGCTGTGAGTTGCCTCCACAGGGCTGGTGAGCCAGGACAGACTTCTATCCCTGCTCTAGGTGGGGGGACTGGGTGAGCGATTGAGCCGGAGGGCAGGAACATGAAGCTGGGAGGTGGAGAATTAATGGGACAGGGTGGGTAATGAAATAGGAAGTGGAAGGGAAATGGGGGTGGGGGAAGTTGAAGTCAGCCAGCCACACTGGTGCCAGCTCTCCTGATTTTACTGTGGTTCTTGTGTGATTGAATGTTCTCCCCCGTAAAGCCGCAGCTCCTGGAATTCTGTAATTACATGAAACTCCCGGCTTTCATTTTATTTTATTGAAGAGTTACTAGCCCTCATGATTATAGAAGAAAACATGAATATGTGATCAAGGACAGCCTAAAAACCCAGAAACTAGAGAGCCCAAGATTTTATTAAATTTAGACCCTCATGATTTTGAAGCTGGTCTCATGATTTTTCTTTTTTTTGCAGCCTGACATGATTTTTGAATGCATGGGGTTGGCAATGCTGAGGCCACTGAAGGATAAAATAAAAATAAATTAAAAAATGGAATTTAAAGAACATAAAGAGGAAGTAAATGAAAGGAGGTCTCATGTTTTAATAAATTGGGATTTGGGATAGAGATGTGGAGAATACTGGTTGTGCTTCCTGTGGTGGCTGGAAAGTAGGTACAGTGAGGGAAGGTGCTTTTGCAGGAGCTACTGGCTCTGCCCTGGGAAAGAAGCCCCAGCAAATGGGGACCCCATCCAGCCCCCTACCTTGTTCCCCTGCCATCCCCTCTAGACCCCACTCCTGGACTTGTTCATGCCCTGTGATCTGGCTAGCTGGCATGTGCTCTACAGGCTGTTTGCATGGGGTTGCACCCTTGGGAGTTGGAAGGTCACACCCCTGGGGACAGAAGAGGAGTTGGCTTGATGCCAGAGGAGTTCAGGGGGTGGAAAGTTTGTCTCCAGAGAACAGGAGAATGAGGGAGGGGACACTGCATCCTGGGATGCTGGAAGACTGCAACTTAGGCAGCTCACCTGTGGGGAGTGGCCACACATTATTGGAACATGAGCTGGGTAACATGAATCAGAGAGACACCTGTCCTGGAGTGGTTATGGTGGTAAAGAGTGCTTAAAACTAGTTTTAGGTGTTAATGTCTAGGCAGTCCAGGGGTTAAGAGGTCCAGGAGCCACCTACAATTAATGTGTAATAAGGCCCTTAGTTTCTCTCCTACGCGTGTCGGAAAGGCAGGACTGCAGTGTGTACAGATAGACCTGAGCTGGCTGGTTGGTATTGACAGCAGCACAGCTGGCATGGCAGGGGCTTCAGCACAGATGGCACAAGCCCACCCGGGATTTTGTAGCTGCAGCCTACGACACCATGGTCTCATTGATCTTGGTACACAGGCTAGCTCAGCTTGTTTGTAGGGACTGTGATCACTCCTCTGGCGCCAATGTAGATATCCTTGGCCCACTGCACCCAGTAAGCAGCAGGCAGCTGCGCCTGTAATGTCCCAGCCTGGGCAGAATAGGAGACTACACAGGGCCCCCAGAAAACAGATAGGCTTGCTAAATTCCCTGGGACTCCTCCAAGCCTTTACAGCACTGTTAATGGCCAAGCCCCTCCAGGGACTGTTTTGCTTAACGAGGTTAACCTAGACAAGTGTCCTTCCAGCTTCCTTAAATATTAAATTATCTGGAATGCAAATGGAGGGGCCTGCACTGTGAAGTTTCCACCCCTCTGGGCAAGGGAGAGAAGTTACTAGCTTACAGGGCCAATAAAGTGAGGAGAAAAGCCATTGCCCATGAGGAGTCCTGTATGCCAGTGCCCAACATGCCATTAGCTTAGTAGGGCACACATTTCCACTTGTAAACACACACTCAAGAGGCCCCCTTATATGCACAGGCACATATGCATTTTTATATATTTATTTATTTATGCGATTCATATGCCCACTCTTCCCAACAAAAGCTCAGTGCAGCTTACAGTAAGAGAGCAACTCAAAACAGCAGCTCGAATAAATAAAACAAAATGACAAAATAAACCGAAATGAAATGGAGACCCACAAAAAGACATCTCGGCCTAGTCCTGGGTGCAAATGCCTGTCTAAACAGAAAGGTCTTGCAACAGTTCCAAAAGATTTCCAGGCTGGGGCTCTGGCAGGCCTCAAGAGGGAGGGAGTTCCAGAGTGGAGGGACGACTTCTGAGAATGAATTGACACGTGTTTTCGCTGAGAAGACTTGGCAAGCTAATGGCACTTGAAGGAGTTTGCTCTCAGTTGATCTTAGCAATTGTGATGGGACATGGGGGAGAAGGTTGTTCCTTAGGTATATAGGTCTCAGGCCAATAAGGACTATATAGGTCAAAACCACCACCTTGAATTGCACCCAGAAAGCTACTGGGAGCCAATGCAGATACTGAAAGACTGGAGTTATATGCTCCTGCTCACTCACCCCTGTCAGAAGTTGGACCACAACATTCTGCACTAACTGGTGCATATATATGTATCTGTTCCTATATACGCGTGCACACACATTCTTGTAAATATATGATTATGCATACCCATATACAGACACACAAATGTTAATAAAAATGCATGCACACACTTATATTCTTTTGCACACACAGGTTTAAAAGCACACTTGTAGCTATATTTACACATGTACAAGGCCATATGAATAGATTTACCCACCAACACATGAAGAGAGACTTATGTATAAAGATATACACACTTAATATAGCCACACACACTTAAATACACAGCTAGCTCCAAATTCTTCACTAGCTTATTCTCCATGAAATCCAGCTGAGGTCCATAGCATTATAGGGGACTGCCTGCATAAGACTTGGCTTATAGAATATATGTAGATGCACAGACAGACCCACATGCATGTATACACACCAATATACATCTATACAAGTATGTTCCCTCAGCCAGTCATCCAGTATGCACTAAAAGACATATACACTGTACAGAATCAGGTGGAGGTCAAATCCTCAGTTATATCAGAGGAGTGATCAATGCAATGTTCCTCTATTCCAGATCCTTCCCCCAGTATAATGAGGGTCTCAGCTTGTAGGAGCACTGGTCCACAAGTGAAATTTTTATTTCATGGCACTAGTCATATGATTCCCAAGGTCAATGTACGGTCACAAGCTGCATCCACTTGCTTCACTGCTTATTGTTACACCTTGTACAGTCCAGAGCAGCCACAGGGCTGATCTAACCAATAGTCCTCAAAGCCGTTATGCTTACTAGAAACTGCCCGGAGGGAGACCCATTTACATATCATTCTTCTTACCACATCTTACATCATCAGCTGGGAGAAGCTAGGATTCTCCCTCCAGAAAAAAAGATCATGTGTCTGGGGCAAGGACATACAAACATATGCAAAAACACATACAACAGCCAGGATGCTAATAAGCTGTATAGGCATATGCAGATAGCCCAGACATGCTGGTATCAATGTTCAAGGCACAAGGGGTTGAGGGGGCTAGAGAATGCAATCCTCTTCTGCAGAGACAACAGGCTGGCAAAACCTCTCTGCAGATACCTCTTTGTGCTCTACAGACAGACCTTAGTGGGGGGAAGCAAGTGGTGCTAGTAGGTCTCACCCCTCCCAGGTGTGGAGGATCCCTCCCTTTAGACTCTATTCCCAGCACTCGCCCAGTGTAATTGTAACTGTCCCAGGCAATGGGACTTCCAACCTGCCCAGGGGAAGGGAGATTCCGGACAGAGCCGTTTGTACATTCAGGAGGTTGGTAGCAGTGCCACTGTTGGAAGAGATCCCAGCTTCACAGGCAGAGACTCCTAGGTATGGGGTCCAGAGCCACTGCATGTCTCAGGCCCCAGCCACTTGGAGTCAATCTGGGCTGGATCTTCACTTCCCCTCCATACCTGCCCCTCTCCACAGCACTCTGTAGCTTTCTGGCAAGAAAACATGACCATGTCCTAAAGTCCAGGACCACTCACGCCCAAGGCAAGAGAGACCCCCGGACCATGATGACTCAAGGCAGTAGTTAGGGGTCTCCTTTTCCCAGGACCTGATTCTGATGTACAAGAAAGGAAACTGGAAGGGAGTGGCTATAAGCCTAATCTGCTGGGAATTCTTGGCAAGTTAACAGGATCATAGCATCTCAGGGCTGGGGGGGACCTGGAGGGGTCACCTGCTCCAGGCAGAACCATCCGCAGGAATCGGCAGGGGAAGGCGAGTACTAGGCAGGGTTGACCCTCAGCTCACTGAGGGGGGTGCAGGGAACACTGTGCTGCTGTGCCTGGGACACAGGGTCAAGTGTCACTCTTGTTCCCTTTGTCCCGGGGAAGGAGCACAAGTCTGCTGAGTCTTGGCAGGAACACCATGGCATTAACAGGCTCCAGGGGAGCAGGGGCTGGATAACTGAACGACCTGGGAGGTAGGGGGAACAGAGCAGGAACCTGTTCCCAGGAAGCTCTCTGATAGCAGTTCACGCCAGCCAGAGAGTCAGTGGCGTGGTCCTAGCAGCACCCCCCCGAAGATGCCAGGCAAGGTGTTGATTGGCTACCCTGCCAGCTCCAAGTCTGCACCCCCCCTCTCCCCAGCCCCAGCCCCAGCCCCACTGCCAGAAGAGGTCCTACCTGCAGGTTGGAGTTGAAGTCGGTCAGGTTGGTATTGTAATTCCAGCTGGCATTCACACTCTTGAACAGGACTATCTCAGCTGTGCTGTTGTACTTATCTGCAAACAAGACAGCCCCTTGCTCGGTGGGGTCACTCTCAGGGGGCAAGAGACTGGCTTCCAAGGCAGCAGCCGGGCTGAGGAACAGCAGCAGGAGCCTTAAAAGAGGAGGCATCTTGGCAGCAGCCCTGGTGCCGGAGCCTGTCTTCCACAAGGCTCTCCCCTTAATGCCTTGAAAGAGATCCTCCCTGAGCTGTGAGCTGCTTATAAGCCAGCAGCCCTTGCAGAGACCCTGCCCACCAAGGCTGCCTCTCCTAGCAGATAAGACTGAACATTTTACTTTCCCTTCAGCGGCTTGTAGAGAGCTGCTTTCTGTTCCAAAGTCCTTTCATGCCTCACTGTGACAGGAGGAAAGAGAA
>NW_005841886.1:2408323-2415844 GCF_000455745.1 Alligator sinensis | reverse complement strand
AGAGTGGGGAGGAAGAGAGGAGCAGAGGGGAGAGAAAAGGGGAAAGAGAAGGTTCCCTGAGGGGCAGTGCTAATGTTTTGAGGGGCATGGCTCCCACTCCCCCGGGAAAGCCCAGCCCCATTGTTCTCCCCAGGGGAGGGGATGGCTCAGGGAGACCTGCTGTCAGCCACGCAGCCCACCCAAGAACATCTTCCCTGAGCAGTCTAATTTCTCCTGGTCAGGGTCCAGTCTCCGAGCACACAAAGATGCTGCTGAAGAGCAGGAAGTAGCTGAACAGTGATCAGACAGGAGAGCAGGCTGGGGCTGGATTAGCTCAGGCATAGGCTGGCTTCAGGGATGTTTCCCTTCAAGGTCCTTTGCCCTTCCTCCCGACACATCTCCAAACTATGGCTGATCTTAAGCAGACGCTCCAGAAGGAGTGTGCACTTATCTGTCATGCACTGGCAGTGGCTTGGGGTGGTGCTGGGATCCCCTGGGCTTTGGCCCAGGGCCAGCAGACACAGGAGTGGTGTGGCTGAGAACCCCAGCCAGGATGGATGGATGGACGGGGCATGGGCACCCTGCCTCCCCAGGGTGTTGAATGAAATGGGATAATGGCCAGATCCCAGCTAGAGGTGAGAATGTGGAAAGAGTTGGGGGCCTATATAGTATCCCCTGGGATAAGGGCTTGTGTAAGGGTGCTGAGGGTGTGTAAGATGAGGCAGAGGTGGTGCTGGCAGTATGGAGCGGGAAGGCAGAAGGGGGTGAGCTGCCTATAACTCATGTGCAGAGCCAGAGAGTCCTTCCGGATCTCTGCACCCTCCGTCCCCCAGTTACCTGGAGACCAGCCATAGCCAGCAGTGCCTGTACCATTGGCCGGAAAGCTAGGACTGCTGCTTTCCCATGCAGGGCTTGCTGTAGGTTAGGTGGATCACTGTCCTGTTCCAGTCTAGTGGCTCCTTTGTCTCTGCATCTGAATGACTTGGCAGTTGGCTGAGGTCACCTTTGCTGTGCCTAGTTCTGCACCACTGACCACTTTATCACACTCCTACTGAAGGCTTCACTGTCATTTCACCCTGGAACAGAGGCGCTCATCTACCCAAGAGCCAGGAGGCAGCCAGCTTCCAGGCCTCTCACCTAACTCCCTACACAACAGGACTAGCCACCACTTCACCTCAAAACCTGGGTCTAAACTACAGTCACTGCCCTCTACCATGAAGGCTAGGGACAGAAGTTACATATAAATGGGTTTAAGGGATCAGAAACTGGTTTAAACCTGTAACAGAACAGGAGCTCAGGGCACATAAACAAGTTTTGAAATGGCTGAAACTGGTTTCAGATACACCTGGTGTATGTAGTATCAGACTTAACTGATTTGGGTCAAATCGATTTATGAAACTTCTGTCTCAGATGACTTCCCAGTTCAAGTTAAATCATAGTCCCCCAGCATCCCAGCATGCTTTCCAGCCCTGGGCTGGGCTGTCTGCTCCAGCAGAGAAGGGTTGTGGGGGGCAGGGGAGGCAGGGATTGCCCCTACCCAGGCAAACCCCGGCTGTGGTCTGGGGCCAGGGAGGGGGTTTAAACACCCCTTCCCCACTCAAACTTACTGCTGGCTGTGACTGTGGACTACAAATCCCAGAGGCACTGGGAAACAGCCCCTGCCTGTGCCTGGAAGCAGGAAGGGGAAGTGATGAGCAACCCTGCAGAGTCCTGTTGTTGTGATTCTGGATTTGAAATCCCAGACACCTCCGAGGCAGCAGAAAGAGGAAGTGAACACACAGCCCATGATGATTAGTGCCAGAGAGCCGTGCTCTAGTGCCCGCTGGCTTCTGGTCTGAGCCACTGCAGGCATGTGGCTGCATTTCCTGAATCAAGAGTCAATATGTGTCCAATTGTTTCTCAGTTTAAGCTCTGCATCTTAGACAACTTGTAAAGACTGAATTGATTCAGCTCAGGCTTTTTGACTGTTTGTACTTAGTCAAAGTGGCTGGACCAGGACACCACTGAGTGCCCCATTCCAAGGTGGGCAAAGACAACTTGAACAGGGTGTGGGGCCCGGTACAAATCAGCCTGTGCAGGGCCCTGTCCCCAAACACGAGGAAGCTGGGGGGGGTGCCAAGTGGCCAGACGTGAATCTGGTGGTAGTGCAGAGTTGCTGAGGCCGTTCCGCCTGGCTCCGCGGGGCCTCCCAAAGTACGTGGCTCGTGGCAGTTGCCCTGATTCATTCCCTTCCCTAGGGACAGCCCTGATGGTGGATTTTGGGCTGTAATCAGAATGATTAACAAAATGGTCAAATGTGGTGTAGAGACACGAGAAGAAGCAGCAGCAGAACGATACAAACAGACTGATGGTTTCTGTGTCTTGGCCAAAACAAATTGGGAAAAGATTCACATTTGAGTCAGGCTGAAACAAAAATATTTTATTTTTTCTTTCTTGCCAGAACAAAAAGCCAAAAGAGGTTTCATTTGGGGTTGAAGGAAGCGTTTCATTTGATTAAAAAATGGAAGGTCTTTCAGTGTCTCTGTATTTTATTTTAAAAAAATGAATCTGAGGCAAATTCCATGATGAAAAGCTGTTTCAACAGGAAAAATGGAAACACTTGGACTTTTCTACATTTGTATTTTTTTCCAGTTTTCTAGTTTGGGCTAAAACAATCCACTCAATTCTTCACAAAGACATGACGCATTTCAGATTTCAGTTGACCTGTCTCTGCACTGTTAGGTGAAAAACTAGTCAACCAAACAGTTTCTCCCAGCTCAGGTTGTAAGGCCTCCCTCCCCAATCCTCCCCCTCCTCTCCTTCTTCCTCCCCAATGGGATACTACAATAAGGGCTCCTACCCTCAAATGCAGTCTCCCCTGAAAAGCAGTTCAGGTCCACCTGTCCCCATCCTAAATGGGGTTCAGGATGTAGCTCCCCATTTGCTTTGTTTCCACTGCCCCCCGCCCAGCAGTCCTGGAGCAGACAGGGAGTCTTCCTGCCTTGCTGAGCCCAGTGGGAAGAATGCTTCCCTGACAGGCCTGGGAGATTCAGGACTGAAAGAAGGATGCTAAACAAAACCACAGCTGTGTCCCAGCTTGACCATGAGAGAAGAAAGAACTCCTGCTGTCCTGAAGTCCTGGCTAAGTAGCTGGAAACAAGAAACATCACCCCTGTGGGGGTGAGAGCAGCAGCACGTAGCAGGAGGCTTTATGTGCAAAAATACATTCAGAAGGAAGAGCAGTGGGGTGGGAGTCAGGAGACACTATTTCTATTCTTAGCTCTCCTACTATGGCAGCCTATGATTGGCTGCAATGGCCTTTGATAAGCCATGGCACCCTGTGCCTCAGTTTCCCCACCTATACAATGACATTCGAGATCCTTGCTCCTTACTATGGATCTGTATGGGTGAAAGACACAAGAGCTGCAAGTTACTATTAAGGGTTCCATGATGTGAGGTTGACATGCCTGGATACCTCTGCAAAATAAATCACCTCCCCCAGCTATAAGAAACATCATCTCATGGGAAGTAGCCCTGTAAAAACGAGAGCTGACTCAAATACTTGGATTGGAAGCTCTTTGGAGTTGGACTGGCTTTCTGTTCTGTGTTTGTACAGCATAAAACCCTATCAGGCACTGGTCCAGCACACAGCCTCCTAGGTGCTACCACAATGCAAATCTCCAATAATAAGTTTGGGTTGATGCCAGCTAGTTCTCTTTCCTTGGAGAATGTATGCTTTCTGTGGCTTTGCCGGCAGCAGTAAAACCAAGTGCTTGTGGGCTTTAAGGTTGCCAGCAGTTGTCTCAAAATGTCCTGCAAAAATCCTGGGTGGCCCCTGGGCAAGCATCAGACCAGAGGCTGCAGGGTCTTAGAAGCTTGACCCTTTGGTTGCCTTTGCATAGATGCTAAGCGTGGTGTTCAGGGCTCAAGAAGTGCTGGAGCATCTTGAAAGAGGCAAGCTTCAGTGTGGGTCTGGGTTCAGCTGGTTTGTGCAACAGAGCTGCAAAACATCCTTTCTGGCTAGGGAGCTCGATCCTCAAAGGCACAATCTTTAATCCCACTCCAACCCCTGCAGCTTCCACTGGCTTTCCTCTGGCATTCCATGGGGCATTGGCTTGACTGGGGATCAGGATGGAGCCAGATCACTCCACTGGGAGTACAGCAGCATCCCCAGGGCACTGTGGGAAAACACAAGATACACAAGGAAGCAGCCTGTTCCCCCACAATCACCATGGCACAATGCCATTCTTGGGGTGCACTCAAAACAGGGACTGCTTTCTCCTAGCCTGCCTGGGGAAAAAGCCACCCCAAAAGAGGTAGGGAGGAGGTAGAGCCCTAAGCCATCCCTTCAGTCCCCAGCCTCCTTAGTGCAGGCCCAGCAGGCATGCTTTGGATGCTGTAGGCAGGGTTCAACCTCCTGAAGCGCAATCTCTTCTGTCACGTACACACAGGTGCTGTAGTGTCCAAAATAGACACTCTGCAAGGATAGTTGGGACCTCAGAACCAATTCAGAAAAGAGATGCCAGCACCGAACAGGGACTGTAAAAGAAGTGGGAGGAGGTGGAGTAAGGACATCCTTCTTAAAGGGAAAGTGTCATCAATCCTTTTCTTCTGGGCACATCTACATGTGCTATTAATGTAAGACAATACACTCTAGTGAAGTTTGCACTGGAGTTTATTGCTCCTGGGCACAGCATTTACACGTGCACTCAGGATCGCAGCACATTGACCCAGGGCAGCATAGCCCCAGCTGACAGGGAGTCTACGGGGGCAGCCTGCCAGCTCAGAGCTGCTCTGCCCAAGCTCAATGTGCTGTGGAGAGGCTGGATGTGGCACGAGGGTGCTACAGTGTAGGGCTAGCTGGCAGCATCTACATGTGCACTATGGTGGAGTAAATAACTTGCTGTAGAATAGTACTTGTGTTGGGCAGTACTATCCTACAATGGAGTTAATTAGTTTTCTCCAGCTTAATAGCACCACATGTGTAGACAGTGATGCTTTACTGTGGACCTAATTAGTCAGCTCCACTGTAAAGCATCTCATGTAGATGCACCCACTGAGTTGGATATAAAGCCTAGTGTTTCAGAAGTATCCATCGCCTTCAGTACCCAGTGACTTCATTTGCAGCAGGAAGTGAGAAGCCAATAGTAAAGTGGGGGTATAGCCCAATGGTAGAGCATTTGAGTGCAAATCAAGAGGTCCCTAGTCCAAACTTAGGTGTCCCCTTCTGAGTTTTCCAAGATGTGATGGGAATAACAGAAACTTGGTGGGATAGCTCTCATGACTGGAGCACTGTCATGGATGGGTATAAACTGTTCAGGAAGAACAGACAGGGGAGAAGAGGAGGAGGAGCTGCACTTTATGTAAAAGAGCTGTGTGATTGCTTGGAGAAACAGTATGAAATGAGACAGGCCTGTTGAAAGTCTTTGGGTTAGGGTCAGCGGGAAGAGGAACAAGGGTGATGTGGTGGGTATCTGCTATAGACCACAAGACCAGAAGGATGAGGTAGATAAGGCCTTCTTCAAACAGCTATCAGAAGTTTCCTGATCACAGGCCCTGGTTCTCATGGGGTACTTTGATCACCTTGATATCTGCTGGGAGGGCAACACAGCAGTTCACAGGCAATCCAGGAAATTTCTGGAGAGCATTGGGGACAACTTCCTGGTGCAAGTGTTAGAGAGACCAACTAGGGGCCATGCTCTTGATCTATTGCTTACAAACAGGGAAGAGTTGGTGGGGAACGTAGAAGTAAATGGCAACTTGGACAGCAGCAACAATAAGATGATTGAGTTCAGGATCGTGAGAAAAGGAAGGAAGGAGGGCAACAGAGTAAGGAGCCTGGACTTCAGAAAAGCAGACTTCAACTCACTCAGGGAACAGATGGGCAGGCTCCCCTGGGAGGCCAGTCTGAAGGGGAAGGAATCCATGAAAGCTGGTTGTACTTTAAAAAACATTACTGAGGGTGCAGGAACAAACCATGTTGATGCACAGGAAGACTAGCAAGTATGGAAGAAGACCAGCTTGGCTTAGCAAGGGACTCTTCAATGAGCTAAAACACAAGAAGGAAGCTTACAAGAAGTAGAAACTTGGACAAATGACTAGGGAGGAGCGTAAAAGTATTGCTTGGGCATGCAGGGATGAAATCAGGAAGGCCACAGCACAATTGGAGTTGCAGCTAACAAGGGATGTGAAGGGTAACAAGAAGGGTCTACAAGTACGTCAGTAACAGAAGGAAGACTAGGGAAAATGTGAATCCTTTACTGAATGAGGGCAGCAACCTAGTGACAGATGATGCAGAAAAGGATGAAGTACTCAATGACTTTTTCACCTCAGCCTTCACAGGCAAGGTCAGCTCTCAGAATACAGCACCTGGCAGCACAGTTTAGGGAGGAGGATAGCAGCCGACAATGGTGAAAGAAAAGATTAGGATCTCTTTTGAAAAGCAGGACGTGTACAAATCCATGGGGCGGGACGTGATGTACGTGAGGATGCTGAGAGAGTTCACTGATGTGTTTGCAGAGCTGCTAGCTATCATCTTTGAAAACTCATGGGGATTGGGAGACATCTTGGATGATTGGAAAAGGGCAAATATAGTGCCCATTTTTAAGAAAGAGAAGAAGGATCCAGGGAACTAAAGACCAGTCAGCTTCACTTCAGTCCCTGGAAAAATCATGAAGCAAGTCCTCAAGGAATTAATTTCTAAGCACTTGGAAGAGAAGAAGGTGATTAGGAACAGTCAACAAGAATTCACCAAAGGCAAGTCATACCTGACCAACCTGATTGCCTTCTATGATGGGACAACTGGCTTTGTGGATGTGTGGAGAACAGTGGACCTGATATAGCTTGACTTTAGCAAGGCTTTTGATACAGTCTTCCACAACATTCTCACAAGAAAGCTATGGAAGTATGGGTTGGATGAATAGACTATAAGGTGGATAGAAAACTGGCTGAATAATTGGGTTGAAAGGGTAGTAATCAACGGCTTGATGTCTAGTTGGCAGCCAGTATCAAGTGGAGTGCCCCAGGGGTTGGTCCTTGGATCAGTTTTGTTCAATATCTTCATCAACAATCTGGAAGATGGGATGGATTGCACCCTCAGCAAGTTTATAGGTGACACCAAGCTATGGGGAGTAGTAGATACACTGGAGGATAGGGCTAGAATTCAGAGAGACCTAGAAAAATTGGAGGATTGGACCAAAAACAATCTTGAATTCAATAAGGATAAGTGGAAAGTCCTGTATTTAGGACAGAACAATCCCATGCACTGGTACAGGCTGGGGACTGACTAGCTCTTCAGCAGCTCTGCAGAAAAGGACCTGGAGTTACAGTGGACAATAAACTGAACGTGAGCCAACTGTGCCCTTGTTGCCAAGAAGGTTAAGGGCATATTGGGCTGCATTAGTAGGACTGCTGCCAGAAGATTGAGGGCAGTGATTCTGCTCCTCTATTAAGAACACACCATCCTTCTGACATACAGCACACACCTTTTTCCTCAAAATCAACCTCCCCAAATTGAGGTGTGTGTATTAAGCAGGGAAGCAGAATGTCTGCCCAAAACAGAAG
>NW_005841886.1:2401702-2408313 GCF_000455745.1 Alligator sinensis | reverse complement strand
CTGCTGCACAGTGCAGCAGCAGGGAGCACATAAAGCAGAGCTTGCACAGGTGGTGCAGTGCAGGTGCGGTCCCCCCCACCCTATCCAGTCTGCAGCTGCCCCTGTGGTCAGTGGCAACACGTAGGGGGTGCACGGGGGTTCATGTGCACCCCCTGAGAGCGCCGGTGCACCCCCTGACTGGCCACGCTCTCTGCTTAGGCAATGGGCAGGGGGGGCAGGCAGGAGGGCTGGTGCTCCCCTGCAAGTGCCGGCCAGGGAGTGGAGCGCCGTGGCACTCCCAGAAGCGGCCACAGCAGCCACAGCCACTTCTGGAAGAGACTGCAGTGATCGGCTGTGGGGGGACCCCCCCATCAGTGAGATCGGCCAAGGGGGACCTGCTCCCCCTGGTCGGTGGCATCTCCCATCAGTAAGATTGGCTGCAGGGGGACCTCCCCCCAGTCTGTGACTGGTTGCTGGGGGGGCACGTGCCCCCCCTTGCTTAAGGCAGCACCAGTCACCCATGCCCATGGTGCTCAGCATGGGCCCAAGTCTCCTATGCTGCTGCCCAGGGCATCCCATGCCACACTCCTGCCTGTACCCACCTTGCACCTGCTGATGGCACTGCCCTGGCCCCAGCTCTGACCCTAGCCAGCACTCATCATGCCAGGTGGGCAGAGTGGATGGAAAGTGGCTAGGAGCTGAAGCTGGAGCCCTGTACGCTGGGGCCTTAACTTACCCAGGTGCAGCTTCCCCCATGCCGCTGCTTCTCCATACTACCTCCATACTACCTGCCAGAGTGGCACAAGCAGGGGCAGAAGGAGGAGGAGGAGCCACTAGAGGTTGGGGGAGCCAAGTACTACCCAGGAGCAGCAAGAGTAGCTCCATCAAGGAGTTGTGCATGCTGGCAAGTCCAGGGCAGTGCTACTGGTGGGCACAGGGCAGGTATGGGCAGGAACATGGCACAGGCTGCCTCACGCAGGAGTGAACATGGCTCAGCCCCATGCAGAGCACTGCTGCAGGCTGGATATAATCAACTGGTGAGCCAGATCTGGCCCATGAGCCATATTTTGCCAACCCCTGTCCTACAGCAATCTTTGTATCAAGTCCGTGGCTTGTTTTTAAACTATAGCAAGGCCATCCAACTTGACTTAACAGACTGCAAGCGATGAGTATGCATCATATCTCCAACAGAATGGGACAGCAAGCTGCAGTCTGTGGGCCAGACCTAGCCTATAGATCCATTGGATCCAGTCTCTGAGGTTTTGGGCGTGTTTAGTGGTGGTGACTTTGCCCCCTTTGTGCCATACCCACTGTACAGCAGCCAGGAAGGTGGGCAGCTGGGCAGTTAGGAGCATTCCCATGTTGTGCTGCAGCCAGGCAGGGGAAGAACTGGCAGCAGCAGTGGCAGCTAGGTCCTAGCTTTGGCCTGCCCAGGACCCAGGCTGGGCCATTTCAGCCTACCACCCTAAACCACTGCTGAATGCTGCCATAGAGGGATAAGTCCCTGCCTAGGGGCTTGCCCTGACCTGATTTGCACTCAGGCAGCTGCTGCTATTCCATAGCATTGTGTATCGTGGCAGGGCTCTGCTTTGGAGAGAGCTGGCTGTGGGAATGGGCCTTTGACTGCTGGCTCATAAGATGCTTACCCAGGCTGGGTCTCAGTGAAATGGGGACTGCTACAGAGTTGGCTGAGAAACGTTCTGTTTATTGAGCCCCAAATGTTTTTTTCAGTGCACTGCCAGTTCATCTACTTTTGCCTAATCTGAGGTAAGGTCCGAGAGAAACCTGCCTCCATTCCTGGCAAGACTACTTGGGCGCCAGAGTCACTGGAAGCTGCATTGCTGCTGCCCTTGATAAAATGCATCTGGTGGGTCTGCCGTGAAGCCAGGGACCTGGCAGATCCCTGCAGCTGGTTATTGAAATTGATATCTGCTTCCTGCATGCACTGCTGGCATCACCAGTGAAGCTGACATGAACCCTCATTTGGCCAAGCACTCGCAAGGTCCAGGAAGTCTCCTATCTAGGGAGCAAATTTAAAATATTTTCATTTTGGTCCACTTGGGACTGAAAAAATGTAAAAAAAAAAAAATCCCTACTAAACCAGAACCCCTGCTTTCCAGGAAAGGCAGGGCAGGACCATACTCCCCTTGTGTCCTGAGGTGTTGTGAGACTTCATCAGTTGGTACTACAGGAGCACTAAGTAACTAGTGCGGTTCCTGCTGCAGCCTCTGGGTGGCACTAGGAGTAAGCAGTGCCATTAAAACCACAGAAGCAAGGCACTGATCCATGGGTCTGCATTAAAGTTATCCTCTGCCTCGTACAGCTGGGACATGCACACAGCGAACTACCTCTCCCCTAAGCCTGTGAGGGACATAGGTCTGCATCAGAAGGCTTCACAGCCTCCTATGAGGCCCTTCACATCTGTGAGTGCTGCTGTCAGTTGGCTGGAGATAAGAGCCATGCTGCTCTATTGCTTGGTAGGGGCTGAATGTGTTGTCCGTGTTCCTTGATAGACATGTGCTGCAGGAAGCTGCACTGGCAATGCAGGAGGGGAACACCCATCCTGCCAAGTCACTTCATGGGCAGTGTCCTGGCAAGGATCTAGCAGGGCTGTGCTTTTGGGGATGCTGCCACAGACACGACACCCCACCAAAGTCCTTACTGCTTGCAGAGAATACACGCCTCATTGTGCCTTTCCCAGAGTGAATAACTTTGGTGTCCATGCCAAATTTGAACCCAGGCATTTTTCTCTGCCTCCGTAAACACCTCCTGCATTTTTAGCTGGGTGCTGTATTCCACCTTCCTGTGCTTCAACAGTTGTGAAGGGTTGCTGTGTGCTGTTAACCGGCTGTCATGTTGTTCCCTAAAGACGGCTGCATTGTACTATCAGATGAAGCAATAAGTGTTGAGATCATGCAGCAGTAAGCTGGGCCTGATGGATTTCATCCCAAGGTACTGAAGGAATTGGCATGGTAGATCTCTGAGCCCTTGGCAATGATATTTGTGAAGGCGTGGGAGGTGGGCGAGGTACCAGAGAACTGGAAAAGGGCCAACATAATGTTCCTTTTCTAAAAAGGCAAAAAAGAGGGCTTGGGGAACTACAAACTGGTTAGCTTCAGCTCAATACCTGGGAAGTTACTGGAGCATATCCTAAGGAAGTCCATTTGCATGCATCTGGGGGACGAAAGACTGATCACAAGCAGCCAACATGAATTTACTAAGAACAAATCATGTCAAACAAACCTGATCTCCTTCTTTGACAAAGTAGCTACTTGGGTAGGTGAAGGGAATGCTGTGGACATAGTGTACTTGGACGTTTGGCAAGGCTTTTGACAAAGTCCTGTCTAACCTTTTTTTAAGTAAATTGGAGAAATGTGGACTGAACGAACTACTATGAGGTAGATAAACAATTGGTTCAATAGCTGCAAGCAAAGGGTTATTATTAGATTGGACATTATTAATGGATTCAATCCATTCAATCCATCCAATCCGTATTATGAATGGATTGGATATTATTAATGGATTCATGTCAGAATGGCAGGAGGTTTCAAGTGGAGTCCCACCAGGATCTGTCCTGGGTTCAGTGCTGTTTAATGTGCTTATTCATGATTTGGGTGCTAGCATAGAAAGCTTAGTGAGCAAGTTTGCAGATGACACACAGTTGGAGAGGACTGTGAACACACTGAAGGATGGGAGCACAATTCAGAAGGATCTCAACAGATTGGAAAGCTGGGTTGAAGCTAACAGGATGAAGTTCAGTGCTGACAAATGAGGCGCTACACCTCAGGAAGAGCAATCAAAAATGCAAATATGAAATGGATGACACCTGGCTGAATGGCAGCACTACAGAGAGAGATCTAAGAGCCTTGGTAGATCATAAACTCAATATGAGTCTGCAGCATCATGCAGCTGAACAAATGGCAAATGTGGTTTTGAGATGTCTCAATAGAAGCATTAGATGCATGACACGGGAAGTGATAGTACTTCTGTACTCAGCGCTGATTAGGCCTCATTCAGAGTATTGTGTGCAGTTTTGGGCTCCACATTTTAAAAAGGAGGAGGAGAAGTTAGAGGGGGTCCAGAGGCAGGCAATAAAGGTGATAAAGAGTTTGGGAAGCAAGTCATATGAGGAAAGGCTGAAGGAGCTAGGCATGTTCAGCTTGTGGAAAAGGCACTTAAGAGGGGATGTGATAGCTGTTTTCACATACTTGAGGCTGCCATAAAGAAGAGGGAAAGGACCTTTTCTCTCTTGCTGCAAAGAGAAAGACATGGACCAGTGGCCTAAAGTTGCAGCAAAATAAGTTTAGACTTGATGTCAGTAAAATCTTCTTCACTGTTAGAACAGTGTGACAGTGAAATAGACTGCCTAGAAAAGTTGTGGACTCTCCATCACTGGAAATGTTCAAGAAGCCTCTGGTTAAGGATGATATGGGTGTAGCTATACCTATGTTGTACTGTTGGTATTTCCCATGCTTCTGGGCTTTGCTGATTGCTGCATGGGACTAGGAGGGAATTACCTCCCTTCCATGCCCCTGCCTGCTACATGTGTCAGGTTTTTTTAAGCTTTCCTCAGAGGCATTGGGTGCTGGCTGCAGCCAAGGCTGGAGATTTTGACTGGGCATCAGTGTTCCTGCTGGGATTTAAACCTGAAGGTTCCTGACTAGAGGGTCTTGCTTCTCTGCTCAGGATAAGACTGAATGCCATATTTGGGGTCAGGAAGGAATTTTATCCCCTGGACAGATTGGTATGGATTATGGGGGTTTTTGCCTTCCTCTGTAACAAGGGGACATGGCCTTTTCCTGAGCTCTCTTGAGTGTATATAACAACCTCTAAAGAAGCAGGATGTTGGCTGCCATGGGTCCCCTGCTTTACCTGTAGCAGGTTAGGGTCTTATGCTTTGCACTGTGTTAGACTTGACTGGGTAGTTTCACGAATCGCTTAGACAATGGATTTGTAAAGGATGGCTTGGATAGGGATGATCCTGCTTCAGGCAGGGGGCTGGACTAGATGACCTGTGGAGGTCCCTTCCAGCCCTATTTCTCTATGATTCTGTGACATGAGACATGTGTTGTATATGTACATGCTTTAATGTTATTGAAATATAAAGAAGGAAAGTGAAACCCTTTCCCCTCAGTTACAGGCTGGATTGTATGTGCAGTTAGTGAAATAGGAATATGGAAAGAGAAGTGAACTCCAACAGGATTTGTTGTCAGCAGACTCCAGCAGTGAGAGCACTCTGTAAAGCTCCAGCTAGAACTCGGGGAGTGGCCTGGAAAGTTTCTGTATTTAGAAAAATAGGAGCTATCATACAAATCCTGTTTCACAATAGGCCCCATCAAGGGGGAGGGAGAAGAAGCTTCGGGTAGCTATATTAATGAGGGAGCGCTTGGAAGTGCTGTGGCAAATGGAGCAGTAGAAGAATCCATTTAGTAAGACTTGGGGCTTTGCTGCAGGCTGGAAGAGGATCAACTGACTGATGAGCTAGTCATTGTGTGTGTGAATGTCATGCTGCTGAAAGGTGCCAGCATATCAGGCCTGGGGCCAGCTTCACTTCTCCTTACAGTAGTGTAAACATGGAGTGACTCCATGTGCCCCTTAATTGAGATCCCAGATGTGCACAGTACTAGCGGAGAGTAGCAAAGGTGTAATTAATGATTTGTAAGCTCTCAGCAGAGATCCTAGGAATAGGGGGTGGGGGTGAGGCAATAGGAAAGGGGATGTACTGAGTGCCAAAAGTCTCAGTGGAGACTGGAGGACTGGAAAAGGGCCAATGTGGTCCCCATTTTCAAGAAGGGGAGGAAGGAGGACCCGGGCAACTATAGGCCAGTCAGTCTCACCTCCATCCTTGGCAAAGTCTTTGAAAAAATCATCAAGGCTCACATTTGTGAGAGCCCGGCAGGACAAATTATGCTGAGGGGAAACCAGCACGGGTTCGTGGCAGGCAGATCGTGCCTGACCAACCTAGTCTCTTTTTATGACCAGGTTACGAAACTCCTGGACACAGGAGGAGGGGTGGATGTCGTATACTTAGACTTCAGGAAGGCCTTCGATACGGTATCCCACCCCATACTGGTGAACAAGTTAAGAGGCTGTGACTTGGATGACTACACAGTCCGGTGGGTGGCGAATTGGCTGGAGGGTCGCACCCAGAGAGTCGTGGTGGATGGGTCGGTTTCGACCTGGAAGGGTGTGGGAAGTGGGGTCCTGCAGGGCTCGGTCCTTGGACTGATACTCTTTAATGTCTTCATCAGTGACTTGGATGAGGGAGTGAAATGTACTCTGTCCAAGTTTGCAGATGACACAAAGCTATGGGGAGATGTGGACACGCTGGAGGGCAGGGAACAGCTGCAAGCAGACCTGGACAGGTTAGACAAGTGGGCAGAAAACAACAGCATGCAGTTCAACAAGGAGAAATGCAAAGTGCTGCACCTAGGGAGGAAAAATGTCCAGCACACCTACAGCCTAGGGAATGACCTGCTGGGTGGCACGGAAGTGGAAAGGGATCTTGGGGTCCTAGGGGGCTCCCACGTGAAACATAGTCGGCAGTGTCACGAAGCCATCGGAAAAGCCAATGGCACTTTATCGTGCATCAGCAGATGCATGACGAATAGGTCCAAGGAGGTGACACTTCC
>NW_005841886.1:2395127-2401243 GCF_000455745.1 Alligator sinensis | reverse complement strand
GGGGGTCGGACTCGATGATCTATTGAGGTCCCTTCCAACCCTAAAATCTATGAATCTATGAAAAGTGAGGAGAGGAGCCAAGCACTGAAGAGTCTTACCTGATCCTGGATGCTGCTGGGATGCTTGCTACCATGCCATGGGCTGCCTGCACAAGGGCTGTTGCTGCTGCTGCCATGGCATGAACTCCCTGGCACCCTCTTTAATCAGCACCAGGGTCCCATTCACCCCCTCCTTGTTATGCTAGTGGATAGTTTTACAGATATACATTGGACTTTCCCACAATGCATTGCTAATGAGGAGGCAGAGCCACTTGCAGGCTGCAAAGAGGGCGTGGTCGGTGCTGGCCATGGTGCATGTTTCTGGTGTATGTGAAAAGTGTGTGCAGGTGTGGGGCATGGGGTGTGTGGGGGTGTGTGCGGGGGTCAGGTGTGTGGTGGGGTGGGTGTACGCGTGTGTGAGGGGCCTGCCTGCTTGCCAGGTCCTGGGAGCCAGCTGGGGTGGGGGGAGGGAGAGGGGGGTAACAGGGGTTGCATGTAGTAAAGCTCATCTGGGTGATGCACGTACAGATGTGGTCTGTGCCCACACCCAACCACCCTGCGGCTGCCTCCACAGAACTCTGCATAGGGCTGAGCCCTGCCCGCTCCTGTCTGGAGCAGCACATGCAACGCTTATGCCCGCGCCTGCTGATGGCACCACCCTGGCCCCAGCCTGGCACGGGGTCCGGCCCTGGCCCTAGCCAGTGTACGCAGCTTCCCAGAGGAGCTGCTCCCACTGCTGCTGCAGATGCTCAGGTACTGCTTAGATCCCCCCAGCTCCAGTGGTTCCTCCTGACCCTGCTGTGCCTCTTTGGGCAGCAGGTAGTGCAGGGGAGCAGCAGCGGCCATTGGAACACAGCGTTGCCAACTCTCATGATTTTTGGTGTTGTTCTTAAAGTCTACACTTTGGGAATGGGAAAAGCATAGCTCTTTCTTTTATATATATTTATACTGCAGGCGCCACATGCCCAGTCAGGTGTGGGGTGGGGAGGGAGCTGGAACTTGGCAGCTCCTGCCTCAGCACGTGGGGCTCCAGCTCCTGGTTGGGAAGCTGTGCACACTTGCTTGGGCTGGGGCTGGGGCTGTGGCCAGGGCCAAGGGGCTGTTTCATAGTTTCATAGTTTCATAGTTTTAGGGTCGGAAGGGACCTAATAGATCTTCTAGCCCGACCCCCCGCCAGGGCGGGAGAACAACAAAAAACCCTAAAAACAAAAACGGGACTCAAATGAGTCCAGCCAGGTAGGCATCCAGCCTCTTCTTAAAGACCCCCAGGGTAGGGGCCAGCACCACCTCCCTTGGAAGTTGGTTCCAGCTCCTAGCCGCCCTAACTGTGAAGTAATTTTTTCGGATGTCCAATCTGTACCTCCTCTCCATCAACTTGTGCCCATTACTCCTTGTTATGCCAGCGGGGGCTAGGGGAAACAGCGTCTCCCCCAAACCCTTCTGGTTCCCCCTAGTGAGTTTATAGACGGTCACCAGGTCCCCCCTCAGCCTTCTCTTGTGGAGGCTGAATAGGTTCAGGTCCCGCAGTCTCTCACTGTAGGGTCTGCCCTGTTGTCCCCGGATCATGCGGGTGGCCCTCCTCTGGACCCTCTCCATGTTGTCCACATCCCTCCTGAAATGGGGCGCACAGAACTGGACACAATACTCCAGCTGCGGCCTGACCAGCGTCGCATAGAGGGGGAGGATCACCTCCCTGGCTCTACTCGAGATGCACCTGTGGATGCACGACAAGGTCCGGTTAGCCCTGCCAACCATGACCTCGCATTGTCGGCCCATGTTCATCTTGGAGTCAATAATGACACCAAGATCCCTTTCCGCCTCCGTGCTCTCAAGTAGGGAGTTCCCCATCGTATAAGTGTGCTGCTGGTTCCTACTACCCAAGTGCAGCACCCTGCACTTGTCCGTATTGAAACACATCCTGTTCCTGTTTGCCCACCCCTGTAACCTATCCAGATCCTTCTGCAATCTCTCTCTCCCTGCTAGCGTGCTCACCTCCCCCCAAATTTTGGTGTCATCAGCGAATTTAAACAGGTTGCTTTCCACCCCAACATCAAGATCGCTGATGAAGAAATTGAACAGCGCAGGCCCCAGGACCGAGCCCTGGGGGACTCCACTACCCACCTCCCCCCAAGTCGAGTATGATCCATCCACCACCACCCTCTGAGTGCGACCCTTCAGCCAATCTGCAATCCATCTGACTGTGTAGGCATCTATGCCACAGTCGCCCAGTTTATTAATTAGGATGGGGTGAGAGACGGTGTCAAAGGCCTTGCTGAAGTCCAGAAAGACTACATCCACCGCGACCCCTGCGTCCATGGCCTTTGTGACCTGATCATAAAAGGCAATCAGGTTGGTCTGACATGATCTCCCCCTAATAAATCCATGCTGATTGCCCCTGAGCATCATTTCTGATGCCGGCCCATCACAAATGTGCTCCTTGATGATCTTCTCAAAGAGTTTCCCCAGGATTGAGGTAAGACTGACGGGCCTATAGTTGCCCGGGTCCTCCCTTTTCCCTTTCTTGAAGATGGGGACCACATTAGCTACCTTCCAATCATCTGGCACCTGGCCCAAGCACCACGATCGCTCATAGAGCCGTGCCAGGGGCCCTGCAATAACCCCAGCTAGCTCCCTCTGTTGTTGGGTTCAGGACAGATGTGGGCAGGAGAGCAGCACAGGCTGACCCAGGCAGGAGCAGGCAGAGCTTGGCCTCGTGCAGAGTGCTGTGGGGGAAGCCGCGGGCCAGATACAATCAATCAGCAGGCCAAATCTGGCCTGGGGGCCATATTTTGCCCACCCTGGTCTAGAGTCTGCAACTCTTCAGGTGGAAAGGAAGAAGCAGCTCCACTAAAGCTCAGTCTCCTGCAACCCTTTTGCCTTCCAACCTTTTAGATTTGACCTGCATTGTTCTACTGGTTTTTCGACTTTGGCTCGTTGATATCTTGATTTGCTTGCTGCAGTTCACTGGTCTTGTTTGCTGTTTGGTACCTGCACTGCTATTCAATAGTTTTGGTAAAGCATACTTTATCACTGTTGTGTGATTATTGTTATTTACTCACCTTGTTGTCCTTGCTCTGCTTTTATTTTTAATTCCTTTGTTGCTTTATTAATAAATTATTTTGCATTTAAAATTTTAACTTTGTTTCCTTGTTTGTCTTCCAACAAAACTCAGGCCAGGCATCCAGCTAGCAGTGTGAAGGGACGCCCATGCTGCTGGTCAGCCTGACATTAACTCACCCCTATTTGCCCACCAGGAATATAAAGCATAGCAGGGCCAGACGTGAAAATCTGCCTCCCTACAATTCAGCCCCTTGAGCAATGCACAGTTTGCCTGGCACTGGTCTTGCAGCTCGTGTGCAATTACCACTGGGCTCCAGGCTTATTTTTATTGTTTGTTCATATATTCATTTTTCTGTCTACAACATGGAAAAGGAAAACTGGGCACATAGTGTGATACATCCAGTTGTAATGAATCCACGTGAGGCAGACAGAGTAGAAAAAAAAATTACTGATACAAGTCAGGCTGTGCTGCCATCACTTCAGCCAGTGCATTGTAAGAGGACAGCTGGGCCTAATGGACAAGGTGAATTTGTCCCAAGGAGAGGAGAGGAAAATTCTTTTGCCATGGCTCACGAGCCAACTCCCTCCTCAAGGAAAAGACTGATGCTTGGCACAGGCCTTTTGCTTCTGCACGTGCCTCTCAGATTCTCCGAGTGCTTTTTTAATGAATTAACTCACAACAGAAGACAAGCTGGGTTTGTGACTAGCTGGACACAACCACATGACTTGTCAAAATGCATCTGCCATTTACCTCCTCAGACATTGACAAGGCCAAGTCCTGGAGAAACGTCCATCACAGCTACATATATGAGTTGAAGGGTGAATCCTAAATGTCTGCATCTGAGCTCTACAGAAAAGGAAAGGATGGTCTACACGGTTCAATTCCCCAGGCTACTATTTGGCTTTTTTGGTGACGACGGACAAGTCACTTAGGTGCAGAGCCTCAAATGGGAGCGTGGCACCTACATACTTCTGAGGCCTTGGTTTCTGTGCCTCAGGCTTGGACAGCAGGACTTCTTTACTGTGCACTGTGAAAGTAAAGATCCTACAGCCTGTGAGGCATTTTAGATATGAGATGAACTGCAGTGTTTTCTGGACTTCTTCTTTTATGACCTTTAATAAGAGCCCTGTTATGCTAAGGACAGTAAGGTAAGCGGATTCCAGGAATGACCGAGAGATATGTTTGTGTGCAACTGATTTAGGATGCTGAGAGCAACGGAAAAGGGCTGGTGGGTCATTGAGCTAATCCTTTCCCATGATGCTTCTCCACAAGAAAGGCATTAAACCGTTATTGTCAAAAGCCACAGAAAAATCAATTTATATTACAGTGACTATCAGATCCAGATCTGCTGAGACAAATGCACAAGTGATGTCCTGTCAGCCCCATGTCCCCTGTGACACAGGGCAAGGAGCATCAGCATGTGCAGGGGAGGGAACTTGCCATAGGTCACAAAGTGAGTCAATTGCTGGGGTGGAGATAAAACCCACGAGTCCTGATCCCTAGTTCCTTGTTTCCTCTCTAGAAACACTGCTTTTCTGCATCACAGGGGTTAAAGAAAATACAATAGCTCTCACTCTTGCCTGAGCAGCGAGTTGGGTGTTACCTCTAAGGATGTACTAAAAGCAATTTACCCAGAATATCCAAAGGACCTTTTCCTCTCCTTTGCCCTCCACTGTTACCAGAACCCACCTCTCCTGGGTGGGCCATCTCAAAGCAGAGCTGTGTACCAGCAGAGGGAGATGTGGGAAGGGTGAGCACTTTCATACCCTGCCAGGCTAAGTGTGCTATCTCCATAGTGAGTCACTGCTGCATGGCCCAAGGCCACATGTGTTCTGCTTAATCAGAACTTCAGACTGAGCAGACAAGAGGGACCAGAGGTATTAAAAGATGTGAAACGTTGCCACGGAGACAGATGCTCCTTGGAGGGAGTGCTTGAACAAACAGGACAGAGAGGGAGTGGAGAGAGTAGTGAGATTGGTCTTGTACGCAGATACATATGCACGTACATGGTCCATTTGTCTGTTCACGCATCTGGGCTCTAACAGGACCCAACAGGCCCCCACTCAGGTTTACACATATGTGAGTATATGCATGCACACACAAACAGATTCATACACAAAGATTTATATAGCCATGTTTACACAAATCAGTTCACACCATCCACATAGACACCTGTGTGGACCCACAGTTGTGAACACACGTGCAGTACATGAATACTCATGTGAATATATACACACACACAGATGCAGACTTGATACATGAAGGCTTAGAGGCACAGAGACACTCAGAGCAGCATTCTGCTCACAGGCTGGCTTTTGGGGCAATGCACTTAAGTCAACCTTGCTTGGCAGATTGCTGGGATGTGGGGAGACAGTCTGGGTTAGTTTAACTCAGGGGTGTCAAGCTCAGATCTGTTAGAAGGCTGTATTTCCTATTTTTTAATGCCTGTAGGCTGCTCCCCAGCTCTCAGACAGGCATCCTCAGTAGCATTGTGGAAAGAAGCCCTGCCACTGCAGCCAGAGCTCTAGCTCTGACCATGGTGGGGGACTTCCAGTGGTGGCAGTCAGCACCCCCTGGCTCTTGCTAGGACCTGGGTAGCCCCAGCAGCTCTGGCTGCCACTGTGGGAAGCCCTGCCATGGTAGCAAGCCAGGGCAAAAGTGCATGGGTCAGGTGACACAGCTCTGCAGGCTAAATCTGTCCATGGGTTGTATGTTTGACACCCCCTAGTTTAACTCATTTACTATGTTTCTCCTTATTTTTGTTTTCAGTTCATATAAAAAATGACCCTAGTGACACATGGCTCAGGTGGTGGGGAGAAAAGCTTAGTGCCAGAGCTATTAGGAAACCTGTCAATCCCAAATATGATGCAAGACAGGGAGGAGTAACAACCTGCTTAGGCCTCCATACACATGCATACACGCACACACGAATCCCCTCAGACGTTGCTATGTAGATGCACATGGACACACACACAGACTCGCACCTAGATACACTCATAGGTGCACACACACAGAGA
>NW_005841886.1:2387692-2395096 GCF_000455745.1 Alligator sinensis | reverse complement strand
GGAAGGTGGGCTTGAGGCCAGGGTTCTGGACTGGACCAAAATGAGCCAGATGTCATGATGATGCTGGCTAAAACCCCTTCTCCTCTCAGCCTGGTACCTGAGCTCTTGAATCCATGAGACATGCTGTGCAGGCACAAATTGGATGCAGCCATTGTGTGCTTGTTAGTGCATCTGCGATGGAGAAAACCTGAAGAGTAGACAAAGCTTACTTGACATGATGAGTAATGAGAGTTGGTGGCTTCTAGCAGCCACAAGGATTTCCATGGAATTACATCACTTCTCCATCACAAGCGGTTAGATTACAAGTCTCAGTGAAACACCAAAAATAATGCGAGGAGTTTTTTTTCCCCTGGGAATTATTACTCCAGCTTAGAAAGCATGCCACGATGTCTGTTGCTTTCCAGAGAAGACAATTTTGCAAGCACTGACTGTGACATTATGACCTACCATGAACTCCCTTTCCAAATGAGGCTGCTGCAATTTTTTTCATATTTACAAGCTTGGGCTCATCAAAGTCAAAGGAAGTTTTGCCTTAATATCAAGAATACAGAGCTTTATCCTTGAGACCTGTTCTGTTTGCATTTTGTCCTCCCATCCTGCTCTCAGCTTAATCAGAAGAGTCACCCAGACTGGAACCACCTGATTGCTCTTTGGGTCTAAGAAAAACATAGTGACAGGATAGGAAAACAACCAAAAGTGACAAGTACATGCATTTTGTGAGACACATTTGGCAGGTATGTTTTCTCTGCCACCATCTCACACATAACATGAAAGAAACAGAATGGAGGCTCATACATTTATCTGTTCTAGAGCAGTGATGCTCCATCTTTTTCACTGGTGGGCCCGATGGGCAGTGTCCAGTCTCTCTGTGGCCAGGATTTGGTTGCACAGAGGGGTTCAGGAGGCAGCCTGGCCCTGATTCTCCTGCGTGGGGAAAGGGGGCATGGCCCAGCCCCAACCCAGCTCCACGACGGGACAGGGGCATGGCCTGATCATGATTCAGCCATGCGGGAAGAAGGGTATGTGCCCCAGCCACAGCCCAGCCCTATGGGGAAGTGGCCCTGGCCCAGACCTATCTGGGTCTACCGGGGGAAGGAGGTGTGGGAATTTGGCAATGCAGGAGGGTGGCAGTATTAATAGCCACAGCTCCCCCGCCACTAAATTTTCTGACCTGTAGGGAACCAGCGAGTCAGATACTGTGGCTCTACAGACTGCATTTGGTCTGAGGGCTGCACTTTGAGCATCTCTGTTCTAGAGGAAGCATTGATACATCCTAGGTTATGGTCTTAGCCCTTCCCATGATAGTTGTTAATATGCTCGTGCTGTGCAGTTCCTGAGCAAAGCTCAGGCCTTTATCCCAGACAGCAGGCAGGAACCATTCAATACCTTCCTCAGGCTACAAACAGACTCTCATTTGAAGAGGTCCTGACTGATTTGAGTCAAAAGAGAAGCAGCACAACCCTTTGCATGCTTTATAAGCTGCTTTGCTGCTCACTGGCCAGGGAGAGCACACAGCCGGACAGGCCTGTCCTTTAAATGATTGGTAATTTATGTGAATGAGCCATGACTACATTGCATTTTCCCAGCAAAAAGTGTTATCACATTTTCTCTCGCATACTCACGGGTACTTAAAATGGGACAGTGGGCTTGGGAACTATGTAGGATTCCTGGACAAAAGGTTTTCTCCAAGGAGAAATGCAATGCCTGCTTACACTGTCTTGAAGGTGAAATTTGTGGTGATACACAAATGATTTGCAAATGAGAGTCTGGAGAAATCAACAAGCCATCAAAGATTAGGCACCCAAAATTAGCTACCCACTTTGTCTCCCGGAGGTGTGGTGAAGATAAAGTCATTATTTTTGTAAAGAAATAAACTGCTGTGCTGAGAGTAGCGATCCACAGAACAGCCGCTGGGCAAATTAGTAACTCTGCATTCAGAGTCATTCATAGGCCCATGAGCTACATAAGAAGGAAAAAAGAGAAATATAGAACAGCTACAAATTCAGTCAGCCTATCCATCCTGTACACCAAACAAAGCACTGGGTCCTTGGAAAAACAGCATGTGATCTCGTAACTGAAGACTCTAAAGAACACAAGGTTGCACAGACAACCTCAAATACCACATTTCCAAATTTCAGCTTGCTTGAGTCCAAATTCAACATTTTTGTAACTTTTTTTAGTGTAAGTTTATGTATACAAGAATAAGTATATATTACTTATCCAGATCCCATTCCAGATCCTGGCAACCCTGACCATGAAGAACTTTTTTCTAATGTCCAGTCTAAACCTACTCTCCAATACCTTATGGCCATTGTTCCTTGTTGTTCCAGGGGGTGCTCTGGTGAACAGATAGTCGCCTACTTTGTGTTGCTCTCCCCTTATGAATGTATGAAGGGCCCTGGGAACGATGAGAAATTAAGTAAAAGCAGAAGTAACTGTTTCTAAGAATGGGGCAAATCTGGTGCAAATCTTTCCATAAATTTTATCTGCAGCATCTCACCTTTGTCTTATGGTCTGACTTTCTGCACCCCTCAAATTTTCAAAATTAAAAAGAAAAGGTCAGTTTTGCAACTCAAAACCACACCAGATTCCCAGCTTAGAAGTCACCTTTGGGAAGAGATGGTCTAATTTTCACTGCCTAAGAGGCTTGCTGTGGAGCAAGATATTATCAAAACATGGTCAGTTTTCCAGCTAAATGGAAAACAAAATGTGAGCAAGTCATTCCAGCCTCCTTTGTGATTCCACCCATTGGTCTGATTTTCTTGATTTCCCTAAAAACAGACCATCCTTCAGTACAGGAAACACCAGGCATGGTCCTTTAGACTGATTTCATTGTACTCTTTAACTGCCCAAGCCTCCTTACTTTCAGTATCCTTGGGCCTTGCTATAATCACTCAGAAATGCATAGAATCATAGAAGTAGGGTTGGAAGGGACCTTGTAGATCTTCAAGCCCAACCCCTGGCCTGGGCAGGAAGAAAACTGGGCTCAAGTGACCCCAGCCAGGTAGGCATCAAGCCACTTCTTAAAGACCCCCAGGGTAGGAGCCAGCACCACTTCTCTTGGAAGTCGGTTCCAGATCCTAGCCACCCTGACTGTGAAGTAGTTCTTACGGATGTCTAATCTAAACCTACTCTCCAACAACTTGTGGACGTTATTCCTTGTTATCCCGGGGGGCTCTAGGGGAAACAAGGTCTCCCCCAACCCCTTCTGGTCCCCCCTAGTGAGTTTATAGACAGTCACCAGGTTCCCCCCTCAGCCTTCTCTTGTGAAGGCTGAACAGGTTCAGGTCCCATAGCCTCTCATTGTAGGGTCTGCCCTGCTGTCCCCGGATCACGCAGGTGGCCCTCCTCTGGACCCTCTCAATATTGTCCACATCCCTCTTGAAGTGGGGTGCCCAGACCTGGACACAGTACTCCAGCTGTGGCCTGACCAGTGTCGCGTAAAGGGGGAGGATCACCTCCTTGGCCCTACTTGAGACGCACCTGTGGATGCACGATAAGGTCCGGTTAGCCCTGCCGACCGTGACTTCGCATTGTCGGCCCATGTTCATCTTGGAGTCAACGATGACTCCAAGATCCCTTTCTGCCTCCGTGCTCTCAAGAAGGGAGTTTCCCATCTTATAAGTGCGCTGCTGGTTACTACTGCCCAAGTGCAGCACCCTGCACTTGTCCGTATTGAAACGCATCCTGTTTTTGTTAGCCCACCCCTGCAACCCATCCAGGTCTTGCTGCAGTCTTTCCCTCCCTGCTAACATGCCCACCTCACCCCAAGTTTTGGTATCATTAGCAAATTTAAACAGGTTGCTTTTCACCCCGTTGTCCAAATCACTGATAAAGAAATTGAACAGTGCGAGCCCAAGGACCAAGCCCTGGGGGACTCCGCTGCCCACTTCCCCCCAGGTCGAATATGGGCCATCGTGTCTCATTGCTATAATAGAAAATGACACCCCTTTTTCATAAGCAGCTCAATGTGTGAGCAGCATAGATGTATTAACTGATCTGGCTCAGCGCGGTGAGGATTTTATTAGTTAATGACCAGATGAGAATACATGTTTCTTGCTTGTTATTAACCCTTACTGCTGGGTTGTGCAAAGTATAATGAATATAAAAAACCCAAAGCATCATGCTTACTAAGCAGGGTAACAAATCATTCATTCTTTTCATAGTACTGCTTGACTGTGTATCCCGAGCCCCATGCTGCTGACACGTATAGGAGAATCTCCCATATCTCAGGTAGTTGGGCCCAGCACTTTAGAGCTTGAAGATTTGATGGTCGCTATGATCTGCTCAATACTTCCGGGTGGCTTCTGATGGGGTGCAATCCAAGGACAGCGTGGGAATGGCTGTGGGGCGCCTGCTTATATTATACTTTAACTTGTTTGGCTCTGTGCATGGTCTCACAGTTACACTGGCCATGGGACCAATTGCATCCAGTCATGGGACACCAGGCCCTCTCTCAGCAGATGCTTAAGAACCTGCAGCAGCACTACCAACTCCCAGTTACACATATCTGGCTCTGAGTGAAGAGTCCAGAGTGAAACAGGTAGACAAGCAGAGAAGCAGCTGCTCCTGTTTGTTGAGAGGGTGGGGGGTGATCATCTGCATCCTTTCTTCTGACCTGACTCAAGTTCCACTGTGCGAACTCTCAATGAGGAGAGTTGGTGTCTCCTAATTATTGTCCTTGGCCTCCTTCACTCTTGTGACCAAAACCTTGACCTATTATAGTGCTTGTTACAAAGTACTAGCTTGTTTGGTACACAGTGGACTTCAGGGGGGGGTTGGAATGAAGAAGGCCATCTAGAAAGCTAAGGACCATTGCTGCAGGGATGTAGAACCCTGCGCAAGGGACACCGATTTATCAGAAAGCAAAACTGGGCCTTATGTATCAACCATGTTCTGAGTCTATGGCCAGAATCTGTATATGAGTTCTGTATGGTGGGTGCTGAGATCTAGAAGGTAGGTGCCAAGCTCTTTGGAAAGCCCAGCCCTGGCTATAGGTGTTGAACACTCAGCAGTATAGCTGCATAAGTCTAAAAATGTGACTCCCTTTTGTGCCTGAGCCTCCTGAGGTGGCAGACTGCAGAATAATGCTTCCTATCTTTTTACAGAGCCCCAAAACCTTTGGATGAAGAAGCATTAAAGTTCTCTATCAGCATAGGGCTGAGTTCCTGCACCATGAATGGACAGGATGGACATCTTGTGGCATTCTTCTTGGGCTGCTTAAGTGGGGGAGGATTCAGGCCAGATCCGTAAAGGTAAACAGGGGTCTGTCACAACTGTGGGTTTCCTGTGCCTCAGACTGAGTTAACAGCTGCCTCCATCAAGTTTCTTACCTAGGAACTTTCCATTGAAGAGTTGTCCAACTTTTAAGCAGCCAGGGGCTGCATGCTGCATGGGCCTTACCCACAGAAGCCACAGCCCCCTCAGGCCATATGTTGTGTGTGCACTCTCCTTGGCTGCAGCGTGTACACAGGTGCACCCCACCACTGCACCATAGGCGCAGATGTCCCAGCCTCACCCTCAGCTCCACAGCACTGCAGTCCAAGCTGCACCATGCACCTGACTCTGAAGTTGGGACAGGAACTGGAAGCCAGAGGAAGCGGAAGAGACCAAGGGCCACAGCTGCTCCTGAGCTGGAGAGCTGGGAGAAGCAGCCACAGGGTAGGAGCCTGGTGGCTGCAGATTAACTACTTGGGGGCCTCATGTAGCCCACAGGGCACCAGATGGACAGCCCTTTTTTACTGGGTCCTAGAACAGGCCAAGGCTCCTGTTACTTTAACAGGGGAGAGCAGCTGGCTAGAGCTGTATTCAGGTGGGGGCAGCTGCCAGTTACATTAAGTAGCTCAGCAGGGCAAGTTCCTTGGCCACTTGTGGGATAAAATTGACTGGTATCCGGAGGCATCTGAATCCCAAGACCTCCGGGCTTGGGCCTGCACATAGGATACGTGCCAATGGATTTGGGAGTATCTGAAGTCCCAGGGTGAGAGCTAGAGACAGAGGATGCTCACCAGTTGTAGCACCATACGTGGTGTTTAGAACAATTGAGTTCTGCCAAATCAATCGGTATGGTTTCATAGTATCGTAGATTCCAGGGTCAGAAGGGACCTCAGTGGGCCATCTAGTCCGATCCCCTGCCCCGGCAGGCAAGAAAAGGGTCACCAAGAAAAGGGTCATGTGATCCCAGTTAGGTGCCTGTCCAGTCTCCTCTTGAAGACCCCCAAGGATGGGGTGAGCACCATCTCGCTTGGAAACCCATTCCAGATCCTGGCAACCCTGACCGTGAAGAACTTCTTTCTAATGTCCAGTCTAAACCTACTCTCCAATAGCTTGTGGCCATTGTTCCTTGTTGTTCCAGGGGGTGCTCTGGTGAACAGATCATCGCCTACTTCGTGTTGCTCTCCCCTTATGAATTTGTATGCTGCTACAAGTTCCCCTCTCAACCTTCTCTTGGAGAGGCTGAAGAGGTTAAGGTCCCTTAGCCTTTCCTCATAGGGCCTTCCCTGCAGGCCTCCAATCAGACGAGTGGCTCTTCTTTGGACCTGCTCCAGGTTGTCTGTATCCTGCTTGAACTGCGGCGTCCAGAAATGGACAGTACTCTTGCTGCGGCCTGAACAGTGCCGCGTAGAAAGGGAGAATCACCTCCCTGGACCTGTTTGTGAAGCACCTATGGATGCACAACAAGGTGCGATTGGCTCTGCTGACTACTTCATCACATTGACAACTCATGTTCATCCTGGAATCAACAGTGACTCCAAGATCTCTTTCTGCCTCAATGGTGCTGAGAAAGTCGCCCCCAGCCTACAGGTATGATGGCAGTTTTTTCTCCCTAGATGCAGCACGTTGCACTTGTCCTTATTGAATTGTATCCTGTTGCTCTCGGCCCACTTCCCCAACCAATCTAAGTCAGCCTGGATCTGGTTCCTCCTCTCCAGGGTGTTAGCTTCACCTCATATTTTTGTGTCATCTACGAATCTGGACAGGGTGCTTCCTACTCCCTCATCCAGATCACTGATGAAGATGTTGAACTGTTACACAAATCGCCAATTGCTCACATCACAAGCGAGAGTTTATAAAGGGGCATAAGGCAAGGTGCCACATTTATTGATTACATCAGTTAGACATAGGGTGGCACGGAAGTGGAAAGGGATCTTGGAGTCCTAGTGGACTCCAAGATGAACATGAGTCGGCAGTGTGACGAAGCCATCAGAAAAGCCAATGGCACTTTATCGTGCATCAGCAGATGCATGACGAATAGGTCCAAGGAGGTGATACTTCCCCTCTATCAGGCGCTGGTCAGACCGCAGTTGGAGTACTGCGTACACTTTTGGGCGCTGAACTTCAAGAGGGATGTGGATAACCTGGAGAGGGTCCAGAGAAGGGCCACTCATATGGTTAAGGGCCTGC
>NW_005841886.1:2383429-2387372 GCF_000455745.1 Alligator sinensis | reverse complement strand
TCTCTTTCCTGCTATGCAGGGGGTCGAACTCGATGATCTATTGAGGTCCCTTCCGACCCTAACATCTATGAATCTATGAATCTATGAATAGAGGTTCAGGCACACCGTTCGTACAAACACACACAAATCATCATACACATCATTACACACAGGCATACACATACACAAAACAACCATTTCATCCACACATACACCAGATATAGTTACCAGCAATAGTTGCTCAATATCAGCCCAGGGTGGCCAACCCAGGCTTATTGAGTAGATGCTGATGATTTGAAGATAGCAGATTTAAAGATAACAGCTGGAGCGGGGTGAACAGATGCATCTGTGCTCCAATGAAACAGCAGTAGAGAAAGAGACTCACCCAACTTGACATTTTCAAAGTGTTCTTTTATAAGGATTGGCATCCTTTGTTTCAGTGCTTTGGGGTTTTTCCATACCCAGCTTCTGTTGCAGTTGTACTTCTTTTTCTTCAGCTTATCTTAGCCTTGGAGTGTTTTTGTTGCCCATCTGACAGAATTTCTTCTTCTTCTATCTCCTTTGTGCCTTTGAGCTTCAAAGGGATACTTCAGCCGTTTATTAGTTAGTTAGTGGTTGGTAACTTACATTTGGCACTTTGTTGCTTACATAAACAGTTAAATCTTCTTTTCCCATCTCTATGACATTCTCTCACCATTCACCCTTTTACACACACTCATACATAAAGGCTATGCAAAGTTAATTCGCTTATGTCAAGCAGAAGTATACAAAATGGAGTTTTCAAGGTGCTTACAGGACAAGACTAACAAGGTTACATTTCACTATTATTGCACTCTACGTTAACATGAGCTACATTAGTTCAGTTCATACTACAGAACAGCACCGGCCCCAGAACTGAGCCCTGAGGGACTCCACTGCCCACATCTTTCCAGGTTGACACTGACCCATCCACCACCACCCTCTGAGTGTGACCCCTGAGCCAGTTTGCTACCCATTCTACCGTATAATCATCCAAGGCAAATCCCCTCAGTTTATTAATATTAATAAGGATGGGATGGGATGGGATGGGATGGGATACCGTGTCAAAGGTATCAAAAGGTGTCAAAATGTTTTTTGGAACCATTGAGTCGTGCTCAATCAATATGATTTGAAACTGATTTGGCTGATTTGACCTTGACCCAGAGCAGCCAGTCGGGCCCTGATCCCCTGTAGAAGAGGAGCTTCTGCCTGCAGGAGCAGCTGCTGTGCAGCTAGAACCTAGAAAGTGGTTTGCATCAAGTAGAGACCAGTGGGTTTAGGTTGGGGTATGAGATTATGTTAGACACTGGTGGGCTGATGTTTGTGTTTCATGTTTGACTGGAGGACCGGGTTTTACCCATAGGGATGAACAAAGACCACGGGGGTGCCCAGAGGATGCTCAGGAGCTCTCGGGAACAGCCTCCAAATATAAAGTAGGATTCCACCAAGGCATGGCAGGTGGGCTGATGAGGAGGTTGCTATGAGGAGCTGGGCTGGGGGCCGGATTAGTTCAGCTGCTAGGGATCACTATGGCTACCCTCAGGGCCAGTCCTGCTACCAGTCCCCCCGCACTCAGCATCCTTCTTTCAAAGCCTATGGCTGCTCCAGTCCAGTGCACTGACCTTGGAAGGCTCCAGCAGCAATACTCACACACCTCATCTCCACTCCAGACCTACTTAATGAACTCCTACTTTATGAGTTACAATTAACAACCCATGAATAAACACATTTGCTGTTCTTGTAGAGGTGCCCCCTGCACCCTCTCAAGCAGTGGAAAGTCTTGTAGTAGATCTTAGTTCAGATTTCCTTTGAAGAAACTCTGGGCCTTTTGTGCATCTGATGTGGTCACAATGCTGTCTTTGCAGCAACCTGAACTCCCCCAGGCCCTGATAGGCAAGTCCCTGGTGTCCTTTTTGAGTGTTAAGTTGCCAACAAGCCAGCTCTGTCTAGCAGAACTTGATGCTCTCTTCTGCTAGGCCCTAAGCAACTGCTGGCATTGAAGAAATATCCCATGGTAGCTCCAAATAATGAAACGGGCCTCTACGGGATCCTCAGATGTTAAAGCCCTGTCTGATGTCCAGTTACAAGTTTTACTACCAACATTTCATATATGAAGCAACATGAATTTATGGCAGTACCAACCACTCCAATTCCCATGGATTGTTAAGGAAAGCTAGGTGCCTCTAAGGAGCTCTGCTTCTGAGCCGGAAGAAAGATTATGTCACAGTCTTGTTAGGGTACAAGATAGGGCTGCCCCATAACGATTTCCTTGAATTAAGCTAGGACACCCTGTTGGGCTGAGGAAAGAAAGGATGCCTACTTCAGAAGGACCCTGACCTTGAGTTTCTTCTTACTCTTCCTAGTGTGAAGCAGGAGTTCTCTGGCAGCAGCCAGGGGAAGGAGCCTCTAAGGAAGAATTGCCCAGAGATGCTGTGGCTGCCTGATACACTGCATATCAGGCTAATGGGGCTCCAGGAGCTCACTAGGTATCCTGGCCTACAAGGCACTTAGTGTTGGGGGGAAGTTTGACTCTTTTAAAGGGACGGAGCGCACCATGAACTGCTTGTATTATGTTATAGACCAGGGACTCATATTTTGGTTGCTGTTTATAAACCAGTGGAATGAGCTGAGGAGGAGGCCTCACTGGGGCACGCTGCAGTGTCAAGACCCCAGCGCCAGCAGGCGCAGTGCTAGGGGGTGCAGTGACAAAGGGGTGAGCGGCCCCCAGCACCAGTGTAGGCACAGAGACAGGGCTGCAAAGAGCCCAGGGATGACAGGAAACTGAACTAGACTAAGCCCTCAGAGGGACGATGTTTAAATACCATCTGCGAGGCTTGGGGTGTTGGTGAAGGGGCGGTTTTGGAGCCACGCATATAGCCCATAAGGTTGAGGGTGTCCCGTGAGGTAACCATTTTGAGCAGGACCCAAAAGGGGTCCAAGAACCCACAGGGTTCATTGGGGTCCATCAGAACTGGGTCCAAACACACTTGAGGGCAGCATCCCTATTTATTATAATTACCAACAAGACATGGCAGGAAAGAAAAAGTGTGCCCGTAGGGCAAGATTGGCATGGTCACGGAGCCCTAGGGGTGTCATGGCTATCCCTGGGGACCCCTTCCTGTGACACAGTGTTTAGGACCCAAACTGGCCTCTGTCCCCACTTATAAAGCAGAAATCTTGTACCTGCCCACAAGGCTGATGCAGGTGACACTTCCTGCCTGGGCACATCCCGGGGTGTGTGCATCTGGGTTGAGAGTGACTGGGGCAGGAGAAAAGCCCCCCTTCCCCATTTAGGTACAGAGCGTGAAAAGCAACAGGATCATCCCTGTGTTCCTCTGTTGCCCTCTTCTTTACTTAGGGGCAGGCAGGATCTCCCAATCCAGAACCTGTTCCCCATTCCTTATGTCCTGGCCAACTGAAGGATGGCTGGACCCAGAAAAAATACCTGAAACTGGGTATTTTTGTTTTTCATGTGGCTGAGGACAGGGAGTTGGACAGCCAGAGCAGAGAGGGGGAGCCCTGCCCTCCATTGCTCAATATGAACACCTGAACACCTGAAAGTTTTGGAATGTTACTAACAGCGATGTCTTCAGGAAACCTCCATCACAACTGCAAGGACAGAAGATTGAATGCCAGTGTTCTGGCTCAAGCAAACACCACCAACATTGAAACAGTGTTTATATGGCACTAGCTTTATTGGACAGGACATGTCGCTAGAATGCCTGACAACTAGCTTCCAAAACAGGTCCTATACTCCCAACTCACTGATGGTCACTGCTTTAGAGGTAGGCAAAAGAAGAGATTCCAGGACACCTTGAAGGCCAATCTGAAGAAATGCAATATTAACATCCACATCTGGGAAACACAAGCATCATTCTCAAAGGTTCTGTGAAGTATGCCAAGGCATTGACCATTTTGAGCAAACTTGCCACATTACAGAGTCGAA
>NW_005841886.1:2364215-2383398 GCF_000455745.1 Alligator sinensis | reverse complement strand
GGGAAAGAGCTGAGAGCCTACATCAGCAGGATCTACTCCTTCCTTCTGAAACTAGTTACCTCATGAAGTTGAACATGAGGGTCTCAGATCTGCTTCCTTGGTTACCTACAGACTCACCAGTGTCTTTCCTATTTACTGGAAGACTGTCATTCTCATATCAGGGGACTGCTACCACTGCTGCCAATAATAAGTGTAATTCCTGTGGTCTCAAGAGACTAGGCTAAGTTCCCTGCTCTGCTACAGAGCTTTTATGTGACCGTGGGACAGTGCCTTAGGGATAGATTTTGAAAGGTATTGAGATGCCCCAGAAGGCAGATAGGAGCCTAGAGGGATTTTCAAAAGCAACTCTAAAAATCTCACTAGGCCCCTAATCTGCATCTGGAGGCATCTCAGTATATCCAGGAGTGCTATGTGCCAGATAAGAGTGCTAGACGGAGAAGCGTGCAGTACAAGCTGGGTACTATTAATTGCTCCTGTTACAGTATCAGAATGTCCAATTACCATTAATTTTAACAGGAAGCAAGTGTCCAAATCCACAGGGAGCTTTACAAATCCCCCCATGCTGTCCTCTCTGCCTTAGTACCTAAGATGCTATTAGTGATACTAGGATTCATTTAAGTGCTTGCATATTACCTGGACTTTTTCCCATTAATGAGGACCCTTTTCCAGGACATGAGTTCTATTGCACAAATTCTTGTGACTGCAGTGGTCTTCTGGTCATGATGGTTTCTTCATCATTTGGTAAAGCCATTACCATTGGAAGAACTTTTATCTCCCTGGGCCATGTTTCTAAATTATGCTGGTTTATTTATGAATTCAATCAATTATCATCCTGCATAATTCGCTAAGCAGCTTTCCCAGATGCTGTGATGATGCTGGAAGGGGAAAAAAGTTGCCATTCTTAATTTTTCATATAAACAGCTCTTTTGTGATCCTTTTTAAAATCCTTTTTATTGCAGTTAATTTTAGACCTGTGATTATTAAAATCAACATGAAACACTAGAGTACGTACTATGTCCAATGGAAGGTAACAACAATAACAATAAATTAAACCAAATTAATCTGAGTATTAAGGTTAAGGCTTAGAATGAACCCCCCCCCCGAAAATCCAGACAGTGCTATGCTTTCTAGACCATTGTGCAGCTTGTGTAAGGTTATTTTTCTCTCTTTCTTTCATTGTCTGTGCCTTTGCAGCATCAATTCTGAAGAGTGAAGGAGCTGAAAATGGGTGAGCAGGATGTATAGAGTGATGGGCCACAGTGAATGATAAGTACTTGCAATGCTAAAAGGTGAAAGAAAAGTGGGTGCAATGATTAAGATAAGTGTCCAGACAGACTCTGAGAGGTATCTGGGCTGAAATATGATGTAGAAAGAATTCTGAGACTATTTAACAGCTTCCCAAATGACCCTGGGTAAACACCATAGCCACTCAGCCCCTCCTCCTAGCAACAACAAGGAGAGAGCATTACCCCCTTCACCTCAAGCCAGGCCCCTACACTGGTAAAAGATAACCTTTAATGGCTTTCAGCAGTGTAGGACCTATAATTAGGGTGAGCATATGTGCTGATTTGTCCAGAACAGTCCCAGATTTCAAAGGCTGGTCCTGACCAGTTGGCGAAAATTAAAATGAGTCTGGGAATCACAGAGGTTCAGGGTGTAGTCTGGCAGGGAGGAAGAGTGGCGTGGTATGCCAGGCATCTCTGCCTCCTTGCCAGACTGTGCCCATGCCCCTGCCCACTGGCCTCTGCCACTGCCTACAGTAATGCTGCTGACTTGCGGGGGTGGGTGGGAGGGGGGGGGCAGTGTTTTGGATGTCCCAAATATCTTGGATTTCCTTATGGTCACCTTATGTATAATGCAGAGGTGAACAGTTCTGATGCCACCCAGTAGAGGGCAGCACTATGTGGATGCGCCTACATGTCTATGCACACAGCATGCACACGCGCAGAGTTCCTTACTCAAGTATTTAGTAAGGAACTTCCTTGACTGGGGTGTTTGGTATTACCACAGTAAGAAGAATAATGTGGCCCCATTGCTGTGTAGAAGCAGAAGATGGGACTGCTTCTCATTTTTAGGGAGATGAGATTCTGTTGGAGGGGAAATCAGTGACATGGAGTATATTCTTTGTGAGACTTTTTTTAGTTACCCAAGATCTGTCTTGGAACAGAGGTGGTCACATACAGCATGCGTGCAACCTCCTGGGTCAGAACTCTCAGTCCAAACGCCAATGCCTGGCTCCCAGGCAGAAGCTGTGCTCCAGGAATTGAAGCCTTTGGTGCTTGGCACAACATCCCCTCCAAGTCAAGTGAGCCCCAGAATTCCTGACAACAAAGCATTTCACATATCTTAAGAAAAAAAAGAGCTTATAGGCATGCTACCTGGGCATGTCTACATGTGAGCATTGAGTGTGCAGTAACTGAAATTACAGCACAGTACAGGCACACGTCTACACTTGCACACCTGTATAGCACAGTAAATATGGTGACTTATGCTGACTTGAACGTAAATTCGATGCCTGCATAATGCAGGTATCAAATTTATGCCTGATTAGTTACTACACAGTAACACATGTATAGACACCTTACTGCATAGTAACACTGCGTGTGTGGACAGACTTGGGACTAACTTTAGTCCCAAGTCAGTCCATACACAGTGTTAATGCGCTTTAACACCTGCACCTGTAATTGACAGCCTATTCCCGCTTACTGAGCAGTAACTTACTACACAGTAAATTTAAGTCAGTATAAATGCACATGTAGATATGTCCCCTGGTGCCTTCTGCTGTAAGAATAACAGGGCTGGTCAACCCAGATTAGAGAGAGGTAGTTAGCTGTGTTAATCTAAAGTCAGTCAGAAGGCAGGCACATTGGTCCCTTAAAGCATCAGCAGAGATCAGGACCTTAGGTTTCAGAGGAAGGTGAAGGTCCAAGATACAATCCTATTGGATAGTAATGCAGTGGTGAATAAACGGGTGAAGAAAACTTCCTCATCCTATGAGGATCAGTTGAGAACCCGAAGCATGAAGCTGGCAGCCCTTATCCCAGTGCATAACTGTAACTACATATAATTACTATCTTTTCGTGTTGACTATAAAATAGTCTTTCCAGGTAAAAATCCAGCTGTAGCACCTGACTCTGCAGCCTTCTGTGCCAGGGAGTTCCACTGCCTGTCTGAATGGATGCTCTCAGTGGGGAAGGGCAGGGTGCATATTGCTGAACATACACCGCAGCTTGCTTTCTGCTTGGACTGGGGTGGGGGTGTGTGCTGTTGACACTTCTGCAAAGGTAGGACACTTCATACTGATCCCACAGTTGAGCCAGCACTCATAACTGCCCTCAATTCATAAAGGATCAGCCCTTGTACTGAGAGACAGAATAAATGAGCTCTGTAGCTGGAGTTAGGGGTTTCCTGCTGTGGACTGTGATCCCCTTGTCCTTGCCAGTAAGCCACCAAACAGCGTGTTTAGGGACTTGTATACAGGCAGACCTGCTGGGCTAGATTTGAGAGGCTACCTCTAAAATGAAAGGTCCTGCCTGAGCAATGAAAGTCCCTGAAACATAAGACTTGGACCCATGAAGCCAAGGGGTCTGGGCTGAGGCACTGAATCCAAAAGCCGGCTGAGGGAGCAGGGGTGCGTGTAAGGGAATAATCTGCCTAGCTCATATGATGGTCTTCATCAGTGAGCCTCAAAACGCTTTTCAGATGAGATCAGGGCTGTTATCTGTCAGGGGTACTTTGGCTTCTGGCCAACTGTATCACAGCCTGGCCTGGCAAAGGGATGGAGAGGCTTCTTCGCAAAGCATCTGTATCACCACCCATTGGTGCATGTTACAGCCCCCACAGAAACCTCCTGAACCCAACAACCTGAGCAACAGGAGGAAGAAATAACTCCCCTACCCTCACCTGTTAAAGACTCATAGTGGGTTGGGTCAATATCCCATCTCCAAAATGAAATCAAGGGCGGGGGGGTTGGGGAAGGAAAAGGCGGGGGTGGAGATTTTGTCTGGATCCTCAGCCTGCATCTGTTTCCTGTTCATCACACATTCCCAGTCTCTATGGGCCAGGCTGCCCAATGCAACTCATGTCCAGAACAACACGTTCACCTGCTCCCTCTTCATTTAGCCACCTCTCCTCGACCCTGCTGGAGGTGTCTGCTGTGTTCTTACTGTGCCAGGTCATCACTAGGGAAAGGATAAGGTCAGGTCCTTCATATGCCCATAAAAATGGGCCCCTCTTTCTTTAATGTTCTCCTTCTGTGCCCTCCCTCTTGCTCCTGTAACAGCATTAGTGCCTAGTGGTGCAGCTCAGTGGTAGGGAGTGGCGTCAAGGGCAGGAAAGAAATACCACTCTATCAAGTGGGTTCAAGGCCTGTCCAGCCCTTCAGCAGCAAGGTATCTGAGGAACTGTCCTTACTTTAGCCCCTTCTAGAACTGCTTTGTGTGTCATTGTCTTGCCAGGGGTACAGAAGAAGCTCTGGATGGGGACATGCTGACAAATGTCTAACCTTCAGCTCCAAGGACAACTCTTTCCAGTGGCCTTCTGGCCAACGCTTACACTGGTCATTAATGGAGCTGCACACATAACTGTGTGTCCATTCCCTGGCAAGTCCAAACAAAGGGGGAAAATCATTCTGAATTGGCCTGAGGCAAGAATTTCAGCAAATAACCTGATAAAGAAAGTCAGCTCGGGCTGGATGAGACACTTCATTGGCCCCCAAATGAAATTTTTTAGATTTGGAGTCTTTAAAACTTATCTTGGTTTATTTTTGTAACAAAACTGAAGGAAATTTGACAACAATGAGTCTTTTCTAAATGAAAAGAAAGCCAAAACATTTGTTTCAGCCTTTTAAAAAGTTAAAAGTATAATTTGAGGTTAGCACTTTGGCGATGCCCATAGGAAATTATGATTATTATTCATAATAATAATGTGAAATATTATTATTTCTCCCCAGAAACAGTGACCTATGTGTCATGCTTGGTTGATGGCTCCCTTATCCCAAATGGTTATCTCGGTGCTCACCCACCCATATACCTTCTGCCTTTTGTGGGGCTGGTCGATACGGCTCTGCTGTTATTGGCTCTGGGGGGAGGTGGGAAGCAGAGCTAGTGCTGAGGGCTTGGTCTGTTTATCATGGCTTAGCAGAGTCCTCCCAGGCAATACAGGCATAGTTTCCCAAGCAGCACAACTGCCACTCCTTTAGCACTAACAGGCAGGGCCAAGTGGCTCCTTCTTGCTCTAAAGCACATAGGGACAGACCAAGAGGGGAAGGAAGCATGAAGGAATCAATAGTAGGGAAGATACCAGGCTCTGTAGATCTTGTGGCTGTGGCCCTTGCCCTCAGGCCAGACACATTTCCAGTCTGTGCCGACTTGACACACTGGGTTGTGGTCCATCCAGATTGTGAAGCTGGCCATGTACAATATCTATACTGATGGGGTTTCTTATGTCCCATCCCCCCTGCTACCCTCATCACTGCCCAGCCTTGCTTTGGCCTGTATGCAGTCTCGGTGCTGGCAGGAGCGCAGCACAGCAGGGCTGGAACTGTGTTGCAGATACATAATAACCTGAAACACTGGGCCATGAAATTGCAAACCTATTCTGCACGCTGGGGCCTCATTAAGGCGCCGGTTAGTTAAACTGGTTTTATGTGGCTTTCCAAAAATAATAGTGAAGGTAATTTGGTACCAGCTCCTTTCTGCTGGGGGAGAAATAAAATCTCATTAAAATATAGATTGAATTCCTTCTTTAAAGGCTACAGACCAAGCCAGACAGCAGCTTCCTGGGTGCTTGCAATAGTTTAACAGGACAAGATGGGCTCCAGCTGGGACATTCGTGGGTTTAGGAGCAAATCTATTACCACTGATGGCGTGAATTCCATTCTGAAATAGTTTCCTGTTATTCAGGCTCCAAGGGGGTCTGGCCTGTATGTGAGTTATGGGCTTAGCAAGGCAGTCTGCATTGAGCCAGCCCCAGAGTCAGAAAACTGACAGGCACTGCCTGAGACAGTACCCATCCCTCCATTGCATCCATCATCATGATATCTGGGTACCACTCTCCAGTGTCAAGCCAGGACATGGACTGGCAAGGGAGAGGACACTCAAACATAGCTTCACCTGAATGGGTGAGGCTGGTTGTCCTTGACTCTCAACATTAACTTGTCAGAAGCTTGCCAGCAGCAGCTGTTCTGTAGGGATAGCCTGTGCCTAGACATGTTTACCATACTCACTCTATGTGCTGATTCACAGGCAGGGTATTTTGTTAGGAAGAAGGAAGCTACACAGACCTGAAGACTCCCTTCCACACCCGCCTGGGTCCCACTCACTTATCTGCTGAATACCTTGCCTGTTTCCTAGGCACTGGGGAGCAGTAAGTGTTCCAAATCTGTCTGGACTTCTTTTTTGGGGTGCTAGCCAGGGGATGACCAGGGAAGCTATCCACTCTGTAGGGTTGCATAAATTACACTGGAGATCTGAAAATGTCTGGGCACGTCTACACAAGAGACTTAATGCACAGTAGCCTAATAACTAGGGTTGTGCGAAGCTTTGGTCCCTGATTCAATTTGGCAGAGATTCAGCCCGATTCGGTGGGAGGATCTCCAAATCTGAATCGAATCAGAGGACCCTTTAATCTCTCGGAATCGAATTGGAACCCTCCGAATCACTTCGGAGAGATTTCAAAAGATCTGGTGATTCAGACATAGACACAGCTTTAAGTGGTTTTTCTCCATACCTCTAGGTAGCAGAGGCCCATGAGTGCTGCGATGCTGGGGCAGTGGAGTGTCCCACGGGAGCGTGGGGGGCTCCCCAGCGCGCTTAGCAGCAGACCCAGAAGTGGACTAGATGCATTTCCGGTCCATTTCCGGGTCTGCTGGGGAGCATGCAGCCCCCCCCGGGCATCCCCTGGCTTGGCGACTGGTGCCTCCTGGGTCTGGGGGAGCACCCGGGATCCTCCCATGGCCAATCACCAAGTGGGGGGCCCCTCTGCATGCTCCCCAGCAGACCCAGAAGTGGACCAGAAGTAGTGGTCCACTTCCGGGTTCACCATCAAGCACGTGGAGGGCCCCCCTGTGCTCCTGTGGGATGCTCCATGCACCCCAGCATCGCAGCTTTCACAAGCCACACTGGTACCTCGAGGTATGTAGATAAAACTTTTAAAGCTGTATCTACATCCAAAGCACTCATTCTCCGAATCAGCATCGAATTTTCAGATTCGGATTCAGCCAAGTCAAATCAGGGACAGTAATCCGAATCAACTAATCAAATCATGTTCCCTGATTTGGGCCGAATCCGAATCAAATAGGGCTCGCTTCACACACCCCTACTAACAACACTGCACAGCAGCATGCTGGGCAAAAACCACGCTAGTACACTACTGCGCAGTAGAATTAGGCCACTGAGCAGTAAGCATCACTAAAAAACGGTGTGCTGATGCTACTATGCAGTAACTGTAGTTACTGCGCATTTAGTTATTACTTCAATAAGCAAGTACTAAACTAAATGTGCAGTAACTACTGCACATTAATGAATGTGTAGACGTGCCCTCCCAGTAGGGAAACCAAGGAAGGAAGGAAGCCCAGGTCCTGCTTCAGACCTGAACAATGTGGAATCAGCTGTGCTTTCCTGTAACAATAAATATGTTGCCCCTTCCTAGCTGAAACTTTCTACTCTTCTCTCCTGCTGCTCTCTATATGGAACCAGTGTCCTTGATTCAAACCATGGTGCTATGCTTGCCTTTTCTCCCTGAGTTAAGATCAGAACCCAGGAGCCTAGGCTCCTGCCATTCACCGCAACATTTCTATAGCATGTTTGCTGGTATCTGTGTTAACTCTTCCTGCACTCCAGTTGCAGAGAAGCATCAGAGGCTGGCTCCCTAATCTGGTTTGTATGGATCTGTGGCCCTTAGGTGCCACAATAATTGCATGGCACCATCCCCTTCTCCTAAGCCTGTCCTGCTTTCCCAAAGCAGGCACTTGTAAACAATGATGCACTGCCAAATTGTTAACCTTTGGAGGGAGTGGCTCACAGTAAAGGACAGCATGCACGCAAGATAGGGCCTTTCTGCATAGTCTAAGATTACTCACTCCTGTATATGGCTGCTACTCAGTCCCTCCCTCCTGCCTTCCCATGGGAGAGAGCGCATTAATGAGCTGGTTACCTCCAGCTGGAGACATGATTAAATTCTCCCACCTCTGCTGGTTTCAGCCTCTATCTTCCTCCCCCAGTCCAGCTCCAGCTGCCTTCCAGTCAAGTCAGAATGAAGTAATCTGGAAAAGATGTCCCCTAGGAAGGTAGATGGGATGTGAGGAAAGGTATGATCCCCTTTCCCTCAGCTAGAGTTCTCTTGGTGCAGCTGATTTCAAAGCAGGAAGTTAGGTCAATCTCTTCTCTGCCATTCAAAGCCTTGCAAACCCCAGTCCTCCAGGTTCATTAAGACAAAGCTTGGGGTTTTGTGCTACTCCTCCACTAGGAGAAGGTTTAGCCTGGGTTCCTGCACCCTGGTAGAAGAGTCCAAGCTCCTCTGTCCTGCCAGAGGAGGGGCCGTGGTTAGAACCAGAGGTTGCTTAGCTGCAGGCAGCTGCCTGGATCCAGGTCTGCCTCTGAGGCCTCCTCTGTGCTACACATAGTGCTTTCTGCAGACAACAGTGCTCCTACTGCAAGAGTGGGCAAGGTCTGGCTATGTTCATTGGTGTCTGAGGGTGCAGACAGAAGTAACAATGGAAATGTTTCCAAGTGAAATGCACTTGGAAACACTTGGGCCAGGGAACAAATGTGCCTCTCTGCTGTTCCCTGGGTGAAGCATTTCAGAACACTGCAGCGACCTCTAGCATCAGCCAGGGGCCCTTGAGCAAGCTGCAGGAACATGCAGTGCAGCTCCATGCTTTGCCAGGCTCCCTCCCCTCACAGGGGCAGGAGGCAAAGGGGATGGGGGGCTGGAGCAGGGGAAGTAGAGTGGACTGAAGCTGAAGGGCCTAGCTCTGGTCGGGGCCTGGGAGTTGACAGCAGTCTGGTGGAGGAGAGTAAGCCTGGCTCTGGGTCTGGCAGGGGCAAGGACCCCAGTGGAGGGTGCAGGGGTTCCAGTGGGGACCCAGCAGTGCCGCAGGACCCAGCAGCTGGATCCTGTTCTTTTTCCTTCCCTCCTCAACCAGACCTAACAAAATGAGAAATGCTCCAAAGCAGCCCTTCATTTCAGGATGTTTTACCATATTTTCTTGTATATACCACACATCTTTTCCCCTAAAATCAGCCACCCCAAATTGGGGTGTGTGTATTAAGCGGAGCAGCTGATTTTCTGCCCAAGAGAGAAGCATTCTGCTTCACGGTAGTGAATGTCTCTCCTTTTTAATTGTCTTGGTGTTCCTCTAATCAAGCTAACCTTTCTTAGGGCAGTTTTGCTGACTTCTAGCTATTCCTGGTCTCTCTTCTCTTATTCCACAGCCCTGGAAATTCTTTAGCTTTTTTCAAAATCATAGATCCATCCATGGATGCCAGTCTTCAGCAGCAATTGCTTTCATTAAGCAGGAAAGGGAAGGTGAGCCCGCTGAAGATTACTCTATCCCTGCTCTATCCAGTCATAAATCTGGAACAAATCTTTTTTTTTTTTAATTCTGTTTTCAAAAACAAAATGCATATTATATTCTGGGGGGGCGGGGGGGGGCGGTGTTTTATGTGCAAAAAATATGGTATTTGGAGTGTTTCAGCCACTCTTAGATTGTTGCAAAGGGCTTGTACTTGTGTACAGCTGGCCCTTTAAAACATTTCAAAGGCTTTCTAAATGCTTCGTTACTGTGTGTCTACACCTTCAGAGTCCATGGTTTCACCTACCTGTGATGAAGAGGCTAAAGGGCACCAGATTGTTCTCTCTCTCAAGACACATCAAAGTGAACCCGAGCCCTACTGTGAGACTCTGTTCAAGGGTACCTATTCTCACTATATTCCCCACCTCCGGGCACCTTAGCATCAATTTTGCATTCCACCTTAGCAGTTCTTTAGTCCACATGCCATGTGTGGTAACATGTGGATTCAATGCCCTGGACTCGTATCTTACCTTCAACAGAGTGCAACTCAACAAGATCCACCTTTGTAGGATATCCCAGACACTCAGCTCTTCCTGGCCCAGGAGCCATATGTGCAGTTAGGGTTAATCAAAGAACTACAAGATCCCATGCCCCCTGAAGTGAACTGTGGCAAACAGTCCCGCTCAGAAGAAAAATGACAGGAGGTAGTTACATGTGTGGCAATGGTATAGTTGCATGAGTTTATTCATGATTATGAAAAGACATGCCCAGTGCACACAGTTAAAAAAACCCTCCAAAGACTTTGATAATATTTTGGGGAAGAGCTGTAGGTGCTAAGATGGAGATCCACTTGTGGCTCAGGACTAGTGGTATGAATATCACTGCATTGGTGGGGAGAACAAAACACCCAAGCAAGAACAAAATTGGCAGCCACAAGAAAGCACACATGGGGTGTGCATCTCTGCCATATGCTGCATTGCCTAACAAGAGAGAGCAACTGGGAAGCAGATCCAGAACTTGAAGGACTGGTCATTAAGGGTGCAATATACAGCTCTGGGCCCTTAGTCTCCATGGAGTCATTCCATCTTATGCAGAAGCAATGGCACCTTGGTTGCAGTGCAAACGATGGGGGAAACCCCAACCCCATTCCACCCTCAACTAACCTTTGCATTTAGGAAGAGGAGAGATTTCCTTGGTTCTGGAAGATGATGAAAAATCTTCTGCATCTGCAGCTCTTCTGGAGTGTGAATGCGGAGCAGGTGGTATGAGCAGCAGCACAGTGGAAACAGCAGCACAGTGCAGCTGCCAAAAAGTGGCTCAGTACCAGCCAGGCTTTCTGCATGCATTGCTCCCCAGGGTCTGCAAGCAGCTGAGCAGAAGGCGGTATGTGCTCCAGGCGGGTTCCATGTGTTTTGGCAGCACATACTTCTGTTGCCACAAATTTACTGAGGGCTTTTTCTCTGCCCATTGGAAACAAAACCCCCATTGGAACAATGGTGAATTCTGAGGCTGTTTCCAGAGGTTTCACAGGGTACAGCAGATGTAGTGGGTTGTACCTAAAATACTGGTTTTAGCTGCCCCAGGGCCATGTTCCTGGGACCCAGCCTCAGTGACTGACACTTGGTCTCAGGTCCCAGCCCCTACATGTGGTTCTGGTGGTACAGAAGAAGTCATGGCCTGCCATAGGCATCCCCAGAGCAAGCAGATCACTGACATAGTAGACCCTACACTGCAGGAGCCCAGTCAGGATGAGAAAGGCAGTCTGCCTGGTGCTAAGCAGCCCTACAGAGTTTCTGGGCTAGGATTTGGGGGAAAGGAAATGTATTCCAGTGGTTCAAACCCTTGCTTACACCTTTGTAGACCAACGTGAAGTTCCTTACTCTTCCAAAGATTGTGTGACCTTAAGCAAGTCCCTCCATGAAATGAGAAGAGCCTTTCCTGACTGCACAGTGATATTTAGAGGAGAAAGCACTTTGGGTTATGAGAGTGTGTGACTGGAGCCAGGGTACACCCCAGATAGACCGCAAAGGCAGTACAAATGAGAACAGCCCCCTTGCTGGCCCAGAATCGGTGTGATACCACCCTAGTATAAAAGGAATAGTCCTCTAATAGCACAGAAATAGTCCTCTAATGTTAACGGAGCTTTATCGGCATGGGCCCAGCCAGCTGATACCTGACAGATCCTGTGGGTCAGCCCTTTTCCAGTATAGACCCATTTCATGCCCATAGGAATCATGACAGTGCAATTTACCTCATAATCAGCCAGAGGCGAGTACTATGTTCAGGCATGTGCAGTACACAAAAGAAATCTGCAGGAATTCCAGGAGATCAGACTGGGGCATTATCTCATCTCATGACCAGGTCCCCACTTAACAGTGGTAATTGCTACTTAGCATCTGAGCTGCAAGCTCAGCTGCTAGTGTGGGCTGAACACAGCAGAAATGCTCCTTATCTGAATTAGGTGTGCCCCCCGAACTCCCATGGTTCAGCAACTTTCAGCTGTTTTTATGGCTCCATCTGAGTGGAGGAGCTACGGTCTTAGGAAACTGGAGGGCACATTCAGATAGTGACAAAGAGATTGTGGGGCTGCAAAACATTGTACCTTGCCCTTGCACAGGGCACTGAGAGGTAGTGTCCGTACAAATTGCCACATGGGGTATTGCATGTGGCTTTCCAGGGCTGCCCAGGAAAATGACTTTGCATTTTGATAGAGCCCTGGCATGCTTTGCATGTGTAATGGAGGGGCTTCCTTTACACAAGTAATGATTGTGAGCACCTGAGTCACCCGTGCCCTACCCCTGGTACCTTCATTTCTGTTGTAAGTGAAATACTGTCAAGACAGGACTGCCAAGCACCAAAAACAGCAGTAGCATTTTACAATGCCCTTGCGCAAGTGACAACATAAGGTGTCAAGTTGGGCTTGGATATTTCCAGATATCCCCCACTTTTCAGGTAGAGGTCATGCTGTCCCCCAACTCATGTCTTCACACAATACTCATGCACCTGTTGGTAAGTGCCATGCCCTGCAAACCGCATCAGTCGCATCCCCTGATCTAGGGCAGGGCATGGTTGTGACCAAGTGGGTCATAACCTCCCTTGAGGGAGTTCTCCAGACGTGATCAGGAAGGTGAGGGGAAGGGGCAGGAGGAGCTCAACATTGTAATACAATCAAAAGCAAAGCAAATAATCTTGCTCCCTAACTCCCCACACACCCTCACTTTCGAAGTCAAGGTGAAACATTGTCTGCCACCTTCCCAGTGCACACAGACCAGTGCACCTATGACTGCCAGTGGGTTTTTTTAATTGTTAGTACTGATGTGTTTTTCCTCTAAGTTTGATACTAAATTGGAAAAGGGGAGATCCCCAAAAAGCACTTAAAAAGGGGCCGCCACCCTGAAACGGTCAGGGAACACAGCCAAGGCAATGTCTGTCTGCATGCATGTGCTGCCTATTGTTTGATACTTAGGCTCGAAACTCCAGGGACAGACTCTGCCTTATTATCCTGTGTTTGTACAGCACCTAGCACAGTGTGGTTCTGGTCCATGACCCAGATCCTATGCCCAATGCTTCTACAAATAACAGTAGGCAGATTTTCCCTGGTACTTCACATGTTCTTGCTTAAGCAGTTCAGGACAAGAACAGCCTTCCAAGAAGATGGAGTACAGGCCCCATCTGGTGATGAGGTCAGCGTGGCGTGGGAGCTGCCCGCCCTGGGTTAAGTGCAGCATAAGCAGAGCTACAAATTGTTTGGCTTCAGTGTGCATAAAGGGATCAAGGCAGGCAGGGGGCCCCAGCGCAATGGAAATAAACGGTCTCAGAACATGTTGTACAACAAGAACCACTTGGCTACCAGAAATCCCAGCCTTGTAGTGCTGGCTGCTGTCCAAGCTAAGCACACCTCCTTGCTGTATTGTGCTGAGACATGACAGGCCAACTTGCAGTCCTTCTGGCTTTCTCACTTCCCTGGACTTACTCCCCCAGGCCTGCTCCTCCACAAGCTAATCACGTGCAGGTGCTCAGAGGGGGGTGAAGGAGTCAGTTGGACAGGGGACACTGTGGGGATGTTGCATTGTGTCACCTGCTGTGCCTATGAATTAACATGGAGAGGCTGAATAGAGTGATGACAGCTGGGGTCTCCCATGGGCTGGGAGAAATCCAACAGATACCTCTGCTAAGTGCAAACAATAAAAGGCCACAGGCAACTTCCAAGCTCTGAGTTCCCATTGTGAGCCTGGAATAACTGAAAATAAAACCTGGTACTGCTAATTCCCCAGCAGAGGAAGGTATGTGCCAGGGGTAGAAGATTGGATTACTGGGAAACCATGGACGGATCTAGGATTTTGAAAAGGGAGGTGCTGATGGTGTGGTTCATCATCCCATGCAACACAACACATATTTTTCTCCGGGTATAAAACAAACAAACTAGAAGCTTTACTGGCATGCTATATTCTTGGGCTGCATTATTCAATTTAATATTTGTTTTTAATTAGATCTAACTTCAGTAGAATAAGTTAAAAACAGCCTGCAGGGCTGTGAAATGGGAATTACATCACCAGGAGCAGCTAGCAGACAGCAGAATTACAGAGGAAAGGCTGGCTTAATTTGTGGAGCATCAAGTCCATTAAAAAGACAAAGGGTCATTCACACCCGTGGAATGAAGAGTTTGGAAGGAATCGGGTAGATTTTAATGAACCATGAATTCAAGTGACGCTCTCATTGCTGCCTCACTAGAAATGCTGCTGCCACTGCCAGACAGTTGGTTTTAAACTTTGAATGGAGCAGGAATCAAAGGGGTGGCACAACTGCACCCTGGTGCCTCAGGCACTTCCATCCTATCTATAAGGCAGCTTCAGTCTTTGAGAAAGTGGGACCAGCCAGGCTGAGACACCCAAATCCATTTACCTGGGTGGCAAGTACCTGGCACTCTGCCCCCTTGCCTCTACTTAAGACAACATGTTATTGAGAAGGGCTCAAAGCTCTGACCACCTCCTTAGCCATTGTACAATAAGCTAGAAACCTGGCAGGCCAAAGCCTTGAACCCGGGGTGTCAGTCTGCTTGACATAGCTACTCATCCCAATCTGCTACCTTCTCACTTGGACATGAGGGCAGACAAAGGTGGCCAGAACCTGCTATCTGAGCCTAGCCACCCACCCACTCCCTGCAGCCAGAGTGGCCCATGAGGGTCAGCTGCCCCTTTCCTTTTTCCTGTAAAAACCCGTGATCCAGAAGAGGAAGTGTCTGGGCCACAACCTCGTATTCAGGCTGCCTTCCCTCAGTTTGTGCCTCTACTGGTTCTCTGATGGATTCTCTGGCTACCCTTGCCCATGGGTCCTGAGTTTGGTCTGACCCTTTGGTTCCCCGACCTGGCTTGATCTCCTGGATATCCAACCTGGCTGGCCTCACCCTGCACTCTGCCTGACCCTCTGAATCTCTGACTCGATTCCCTAGACGGAAGTCCTGGCTTCTGGCTCCCCTACACTCAGTCTCTGTGCATCCCCCTCAGATTTTGGTGGCTGCTTCTGACCCAGACCTGGCCCCCCATGACCTGGCATGACAGTAACACCCTGAGGATTTTAACCCTGGAGTTGTTCATCTACCTGTAGCATAATGGCTGCTTCATTCTGGGATTTCAGCATCCTTCCCCTGCCACTGTGTCCCACTTCTCTACGGACCCAGCTGCACTCTCCGAAGAGCTCCATGAACGTACATTGGTTTGAAGTAGGACAAAGAGCACTCAGCACTCTCCCCGCTAGTAGATCAGTAGAATCCCAGATCAGTAGAAGGGCTTTGCAATTTCAGAGGCAGCACGCAGACCATAGGATACTTTTTTTTCTCTCAGAGGCTCTCAGGGTGCTTCACAGGTGTCCAATCATTTGACTTCACAACACCCCTCTTCAGATGCTGCATTTTAGAGAGGCATTAAAAGAGCAAGTAAGGAGTACAAGACAAAAGTTGCACATCTGCATGTGCTATTGAGGCAAAGTAATAAACTCTGGTGCTAATTGTGCTGCAATTTATTGCTCCCGCATGCAGCGTTTACATGTGTACCCACGACCACAGCACACTGGGGTCAGAGCAGCCCCAGCTGGGAGGGGGCCCAGGCTGTCAGCCTCCCAACCCAGAGCTGCTCCAACCCAGATCAACATGCTGCAGAGGGGCTGGCTGGGGCATGAGGATGTTCCAGTGTGGGGCTAGCCAGCAGGCAGCCCACTCACTGAGGCACCCTTGTGGCCTAGCCAACATTGTCTGTGTCTACAAGTGTGGTGCTGCAGAGTAAAAAACTCCATGGCAGGATAGTACTTGCATTTACAAGTACTACCCTGCTGCAGAGTTAATTAGTTTCCTGAGGCCTAATAGGGCCACATGTGTAGATGTGAGACATTTACTGCGGAGCTAATTAGTCTGCTCTGCAGTAAACATGTCATGAAGAGACACCCAAGCAGGACTTCCCGGCTCCAACTGCTCATCCTGAGTCTTTCAGCAAGATCCACTTAGCAGCCTGCAACCCTGAGTTCTCCCTATGATATTCCAGCAGCTGCCCAGGCCCACTCTGAATTCTCTTTTTTGTGTCACCACCTTTCACACCTCCTCCGTCCAGGCAGGGCCTTTTCCTCCACTTAGTCCTCTTCCCTCCATTATTTCACATTCCTCCCTAGCTCTTTGCTTGCCTGTGTAGCTCAGGGCACTCAGCAGAAGCTCCCCTACTTTAGAAGCAACTATTAAAATAGCATCTTCAAGCTGTTACTAGTAGAATTACAGCAGGGCCAAGACACTCAATTGAGACCTGGGCCCAGTTAACCCAGGCATGGTACAATTCAGGCACATCTACATGTGCAATTAATGCACCTGAATTTTCTGTGCAGGGAATTCAGGCTCATTAATGCACTACCAGGTGCATGTCTACACATGCACCCCTGCCGGGAGAAAATTGTGCCTGATAGGAGCAGCTCAGTCTAGGGATGCTCCTGCCCTGGTCTGCCCCCCTACAGCAGCCAGGGGGAACTCCATACTCCCAGGGGCTGGCAGTGAGCACAGAGGCTGGTCCCAATCTCTGCTGGGCAGGGAGAGCTGTGCCGACTTCAGGGGCAGCTGTCTCCCCACCACGTGGGGATTGGGACAGGTCCAGATCCCCACATCTCAGGGAGGCAGCTGACCTTGCAGCTGGCACAGGTCCCCCCTGCATCAGGGCTTAGCCAGGTAGCCATGGCCCGTGACTGCCTGGACTGACCAGAACCAAATTGCACATGCGCTATAGTGCATTAGCTAATATGCCATTTTTCTGGTACCTGTATGTGCTGGTAGTAGCAAACGGCACATTCGACTAATTTAATGCGCAGTAAATCCCAATGCACTTTTAGAGGTTGACGCTTTACTGTGCAGTAAAGCATCTCATGTATATGCCCCCTCCCTATCCCAGCCTCAAACAGTCCACAGCCTGTGGAGGGAAAGGGAGCAGACTCACATCTGCCAGAGGTCAGAGGCAAGGAATAGAACTTCCAAGGCTTCTAAATCCTGGGCTGCCCGCCTTTCTAATAGACCCCTGCTCTCTGTTCCTGCAGAAGGCATAAAACACTTCCACAAAAAATGAAATAAAGCATAGAAAATGGCAAGCTGACTAAGAATGAAAGCAGGGATGGAGGAAGCCCTTGATATTCTTCCAAAGGCTATTGCGAGCCGATAAAATGTGATAAAGTTCACTATCATTTTTTAATGAATAACAGGATTATCCACTCTGAGACAAATAAGCATGACAGTTACTGAACTATCAATCATTTACTTTAAGCCCTATACATGCCATCAAAGTGGCTTATCTAAGTGACTATTAAAATCACCATAAATGTTTCTTCTGTCCTGTTTTGAAATAGATTAAATATTTGTCTTAGCTGTGCATATCTTATCTCTGAACCTTCTAATGGGGTTGTGTTCCCCACCAATAGCAGTGCTAGAATCAATAATTACTACCAGAAAAACAAATGAACTTTCTCCTTGTTTAAATGCCACTTCCTGGATGAAGCAGAGAGTTTAATATTTTTTAATCCCGTGTGTGTGTTTGTGTGTGTGTGGGTGTAATTATAAACTTCATGACAGTTACTTTGTGTCATGCCGTGGGTGAAATTGCTCACTCCCACTTTCCCTTGCCTGGAGCAAGTTGTAAGAGGCCCTTCTACCAGTGGTACAACTTTTGATGACCTGTTCATGTAGACATCAATTCAGAACATGTAGCTGGAGTGCATCTATTGCAAACCAGTGTGCTGACACTGCAGTCTTGTGACTAGGTGCTATTACCTAACTGGAACTCTTCAGTTCTGTCACTGACTGTGTATTATCTTGATGGAGTCACTGCTCCTCTGTGGGCACATCTACAGAAGATGCTTTACTGTGCACTAGAATAATCTAATGCACAGTAAAGTGTTACCATCTACAAGTGTGTGATAATGACTGTGCTTTAGATGAGGTTAACGTGCCATTTGCTAGTACCAAAACATACAGGTACTAAAAAAATGGTGCATTAGCTAATGTGCAGTAGTGAACATGTAGGCACTGCTGTTGGGCACAAATTGTGCCGGGTCAGCTGCACCATCAGGGAGCCAGCCTTCTGCTTGGTGCAGAGCCACATGGCTGGCATTTTCTGCAGTCACGTGGCAGGGACAGCTCGTTGGTTGTTCCAAACTGGCCTCTGAATCGCTGGCCTGACTCTTGGGCCCATGCTAGCTTCTGCCTGCGCCCTGGGCACTGTGCCTCACCAGTGCAGACACATGCTGGGTGCTGCAGCTCCTCGACCCTAGTAATACACCCAGGGCCCGTGCCAGCAACTGCCTGCCCTGTGGGCTCTGTGCTGCATTGCTGTGGGTGCATGCTGGGCCCTGCAGTCCTGTGGTCCCAGGCTCTGCGCCACCAGGACTCCACACAGGCAGAGTCTGTCTCCTGGGCACCATGCCCCATGCCAGCAGGCACGTGTGAACTGATGCCAGCATCAGGAGCCCCAGCCTGACCCCCCGAGGCCCCTGGCAGCAGCTACCAAGTTGGCTTCACTGACAATGGAGACATCAACTTGGAGACCAAACTGGCCTGAGCACAAAACCGTGGACCTTATCACAATCTGGGGTGACACAGAGGTTCAGTGGCAGTTTGGCTGGGCCACCTGGGCCAATGTGCACATATACATGGCCATGCTCCCACATCTCCATGCAGGAGTGTGGCCACCAGCACTGCATAAAGGTCAAGGCTCTGCATGCACAGCGGGTCCACGTCAGGGACCACAACGTTGGTCCAGGGCTGCCCACAGGTCCATGCCCTTCATGCGGCAGCTGTACTGGATCCTGGGCCCCATCACATGTTATTGAGCACAGGCGGGATGCTGGAGCCTGCGCCATGGCCCAGCGAGGCATTGGACTCAGCGGGCGGGGGGCCCTCAGGGCACCAGTGCCAGGTCCCAGGGCACTCCCTGTTCTCAGCATCACCTGGCAGCTTGGGCAGTCCAGACCAGCACCTGCCCCACCAACTCCAGCAGCACACACCAAGTGAGGAGTGCAGGCCAGAGATGGCCTCAGCAGCAAGCAGTTCCAACTCTTCCCCAGAGGTAACCACTGCCCAAGGGGTCAGGCAGTGTGCCTCTGCACCCGTGCCCACACCAGCTCACCCACCTGCCTCCAGGCTGCACTTCTGGA
>NW_005841886.1:2352593-2364184 GCF_000455745.1 Alligator sinensis | reverse complement strand
TGGCTAAGCTCCCCTACTGCCAGCCAGAGTTTGCCCCCGTAATACAGAGGAAGGCGGGAGGCAGTTCAGGATCTTTTGAGCAGCCTGCGGGCTCACAGCTAGGTAGCCAGGGCCCATCACATGCAGGGAAACTCACTGATGGCAACAGCAATTTCCTCAGCCACTGAGGCCAGGGAATCATGAAGTAGGCAGAGATACCCCTCCAGATGGCCGTGCATGTTGCAAGGAAGCGCAGGCTTGCCTGGGGTGTCCTCAAAGCTGGGGCCCCATGCCACGTTCTCTGCTGCACACAGGGCACTATGGCAATCAGCAGTAGTAGGGTGTAGTGTGTAGGGCACCCCTAAGTGTGCTTAAATGGCTATTGTGGCATGCCTTGGTGACTGACCAGAGGCACACTTCAAGCGCAGGCCATGCGCCGTGTGTTCCCTGGCCTAGGGTGCCCCTCCAGAGAGGGCCACCGGGATCAGTGGGGCATCAGTAGCTCGATGTCCCAGCTGGGCAGAATCCTGGGTGCCATGGGCCCAACAGCACAGAAGCAAACTTCCCAGCCTGTAGAGAGGAGAAGGGAGGGAGTTGGTCTGGAGCCACCATGGCAGCTGCCACCAGGACCCAGCCCTGACCCAGCCTAGGTAGGGTATAGGGAAGGCAGGCTACCTGTGGCAAGTAACTGGCCTGTTTCCCCTGGAATCAGCCACTGTGCTTCCTGAGTAAGGGAAGCTTATAGTTCTCTTGCTGGTCCTGGGCCCACTGCCTTTAACGCAATAAGCTGACTAACCTGGATCTTGTCTCCCTAGTTTGTGACCCTCTAGAGCCAAGCCCCAACTGCCTATACTCCAGTTGTCCTCTGACACTGAATGCCTTCCACTCCTGTTGCTTTTGGAGGTAGCTCAGCACTTCCTAGAATAGGGCCACAAGTGCAGCTCAGATCCTGTTGAATGTGAAGGTCTGCAGAGATGGACTGAGTCACTGACCTGCAGAGATAGACTGAATCACTGACCTTTCCACTAAGGTACCAGGCTATTAACTGCCAGAATTTGCCAAATGTACATGGTCACCCACTCAGGCAAACAGCGACAAAACCTTCCCTTTGGACAGTGTCTCAGACTAAGATGAAAAGGAACAGATTTCTTACCAGAGATGCAAAGACACCAACATACTTAAAGAGGCTGTTCTGGAGTGGAGAGCAATGAATGGAAAGCTTTAACTCTGCCAAGCTATTATTAAAGGAGTCTCAGAGCATCTTTTCTGTGTTCCAGGGTCTGAGCAATACAGACACAAAGGAGCAGCCCTGGGTAAAGCTTGTGGATAGTTTAATATCTGTTTAATATCTTCACTGATGATGGAGGATGGGACTGAGTGTAGAGCGAGCAAATTTTCAGATAACACCAATCTGGGTGGAGTTGCAGACACTCTGGAGGGTAGGGCTGGATTCAGAATTACCTTGATAAATTGGAGAAATAGTCTGAATAATTATACATCTAAATACAGATTGGGGGATGAATGGCTAGGCTGCAAAACTGCATAAAAGGACCTGGGAGCTATAACAAACTATAAACAGAATATGAGCCAATAGTGTGCTCTTGTTGCAAAAAAGGCCAATAGCACACTGTGTTGTATGAAAAGGCACATCATTTGCAAGGGAAGTAATTCTTCCACTCTATTCAGCACTGATGAAGCCTCACCTAGAGTATTTGGTCCGGTTTTGGGCACCACACTTCAAGATGGGCACATTAGAAAGAGTCCAGCAAAGAGCAAAAAAATGATTAGAGGCCTGGGAAGCATGGCTTACAAGGAAAAGCTGAAATAACTAGGGTTATTTAGTCTGGAGAAAACTGAGGGGAGACTTAATAACAGCCTTCAAATATCTGACAGGCAGTTATGTGGAGGAAGGTGACAGACTTTTCTCTGTGGCTGCAGGGGACAGGACAAAGAGCAATGTTTGCAGATTGCAACAAGGGAAATCTAGGTTGGCTCTTAGAAAAAACATTCTTGCTATTAAGGTGGTACAGCACTGCAACAGGTTACCTAGAAGGGTTGTGTAATCTTCAACGTTTTTAAGAGCAGGCTGGAAAAACACTAGGCTGGCATGATTTAGACAGGGTTGGTCCTGCCTTGCACCTCCTAAGGTCTCTTCCAACCCTGTTTATCTATGATTCTATGATTTTTGACTGCCTAACAGAGAAAGCAGGCCCAAGCTAGCTGGTGAGGACTCAAGCTGACTAGGTCAAAAGAGGATTGGACAGGTGCTTGCAGGACAGAACAGGTCTATCAGTGGGCATGAAACGTGAGAGTAAAGGTGCAACCTCAAACTTAGGACATCTAGGCTTCTGAATGCTAGACCAGTGGTTCTCAACCCTTTTGTACCAGGACCCATTTGTAAACATTGATGGCCAGTCGCGACCCAGTGCCCCTCACTCCGGACCCGCTAGCCCCAGGCCCCAGCTCCCAGTGTGTGGGGCACAGGGGGCCCAAGCAGCTCTCACAGGCTGGAACTCTGCCAGCCTGCCAGGAAAAGCCACAGTTTCCAATATTTTTCTCCTTTAAAAGCAAATCCATTTTTAAAGTTTGCTTGTGACCTTCTCATATATTCCTGTGACCCACTTTGGGGCACGACTCACAGCTTGAGAAACACTGTGTTAGATGTTTCTCTGTGTTAGAGGAGAGATCAGTCTGGAGCAGCCTCCCTGCAGATCCCTGCTCCCTTTCTAATTGAACTTGAAAAACTTGCCAATTCTCCCACTCCTCTGGCTCTAAACTCCCTCCGTGGCCTGTTACCAGCCATCCAAATAGCCTTTACACACCAAGGGCATATGAAAGATGAGAGAGGAAGGAGAGTTCAGAATTAGTCTAGTACTTTGGAGAGTTTGGCCCAACTTGCTTCTCTCCAACACAACTCCTTGACCTTGGCCACCACACTTAGGCAGAAGGCCCAATAGTTTTGCACCTTATACTAACTAAATCAGAGATGCTTAACATAAGCTTTCATAGGCAGCAGGCTTACTTCACCACACTTAGACTGCTCTGTGCCTCAGGTTGAACGCAGACCAATACATTTTTTTACCAACTATTTTTTTTCCATGGGAAAATGCTGCCTTTTTTAAAACCATTTTACTCACAGCAAAGAGCCAGTGTCAGTGAATTTTTCAACTCAGAAGTTTTGGGGAAAAAATAAAACTTATTGAAACATTTCATTCTCAAAATGATAAAGTATGGTTTGAAGGATCTCTTGCTTACGAAGTTAAGCTACAGGGGAAAAAAGGAGACATGATAGAAATGGGAAACAAAATCTCAAAATTAGTTTTGATTGATCCAAACCAACATTTTCCTTCAAATTTTTCAGTTGTGAAAATGTTCAAGATTTTGACCTTTCATCTTGATTTGACCCTGGAAAAATTTTTGCACCTCTTGAACATTTTTGCAGAACGAGAGAATGATGTCCTGTCTACCTCTACTTCGATCTGTGTATATAAATGAGAATAATAGCACTTCTATACCTCATAGCATGTTATGAGAATAAATATGTCTAGTGTTTGAGGCATGGTGAGTTCCTATGGGATGAGGAACCAAAAAAAACCCCAAAACCCTAAAATGGAAAATATTAAGTAAACTAAAGGATGGCAGAAATACCCTGCATTACGAAGTAATTCTTTATCATTATCACTTCTGTGTCCCCCAGCATCAGCGTCTCAATGATGCATCTTTTACCTCTTCCTCCTCCTTCTCACATTACCCTGTGGCTCCAGCACTATTGCTGTCCACATTTTACAAATGGGAAACTGAGGCATAGATCCTCAAAGCTACTTCAGCACCTATTTAAGCCATGCACTTAAATATCTATGAAGGTCAGGCCTAACTTGTCCAAAACCACATACAAAATCTGTGGCAGAGGAAACACATGGTTCCTAGCTCTGGAAGTTATGGCTTGCCTCAGTCACTGCTTTCTCTTCTTTCCTCCAACTTCCCAAATTAATCTTTCATCATTACATGAGTATTACACACCCCTGTGGGTTAATTGGTCATGAATAGACTTTGTGAATTCAGAGCACATGCGTAACCATTAACTTGTCCTTCAGGTATGAAGATGGAAATAATCATCCTGTAATTAACAGGTAATTGTATTCATCCTCCCAGATAATAGCCTAATGCAATACAATAAGCAGCCATTTCAGGGAAGCAGGGAGGTCAGTGTTCCTCAGAAAGAAGGTTGGCTTTCCTTCAGAGCCCACCCCAAACTGGGCATGCATAAAATGCCATCTGCAATTTGCGTGCCCATACCATTATGCAATGGCAGATTCAAGAGGCCTGGTGCAGTGTGTGTCAGCTTGCCTGACTGCAAACCCTGGGCTATCAGCAATCAGTACAAATTGCATTAATCCAGGGCAGCACATGTAGTCAGATTAGAGAGACTTTCTGGATAAGCTTTGCAAATGGATGACTAAACTCCCTCCGGCAGCTTTCATGTGCTGATGGATGGCACAGTGGGTGTGAGGGGAGGGACCACATAGCAAAGGCTAATGTTCCTGGTGACATCTCCATGTGGTGCTGAGTTCTAAGTCAGCCCTAAGGCAGGGGTATCACACTACTGACAATGAAGGGATTATATGGAGACAGAGGATAAAGCCCTTAGACTTTGAGCTTGGGAGATGTTCTTGCATTTGGCATCATGGTATGTGGTGGCTACGTGGCAGCACACTCTTGCCCTCACTGCTGCTTCTACTGTACAAATAGACATGTGCAGCAGAACGTGCATAACCTCTGGTGCAGAGCAGCAGTGCAACAGCACCTCTCAGTTTGAGCCTTGGGTCCTTACAACATCATCCTTCCACTGATATGAACCGGGCTATTTTACACCTCCCCTAGCACTGCATCAATGCTGCCCAGCAACAAATTTTCTTTGGAGTCAGAATGATTTAGGATTTCTCATTCATTTATTTTTTAAATGAAAAAAATAAAATAAAATCTGCTTTGCTGCATTTCATTTTTGTGGAGAACTGGATAAATGCAACCTGTGGAGATAATCCAGCCAAGATTGTCCACTCCTGACACCCACTGACAGGATCTGCTTGCCTGGAAGAGAATCAGAGTCCTTTCTGTGTCTGTGGGATCTCTGCTGTCCTTGTTCCCCACTTCAGAAGAAGTCGAGCAAAACACATATGCTGAGACAAAGAGTCTTTCAAATACTCTACCCTTAGAAAAGTACAAGGGAGGAAGAGATCTGTGGAAACAAAACTTGTGAATGAATGCCCTGGCTGGTCTCAACACCTCTATTTGGCTTTGGTTTGGTCTGAGACTTTAGGCCACGCACTTGGGCCCAATTGGATGGGCCCTCTGGTTTCAGAGAGTGAAATGCCTTGCCTCCATGCCCAGACAAATGTGCTTTTCTGAATTGACCCTGTTCCCTGTTTCCCTAGCGTGCTTCAAGGTGGGGAGAGAGTTAGGTACCAGGAAGCCTTCAACTGTCTTGCTGGTAGAAAGCTCCTTGTTCTGGGAGGGAAGAGTCATTCAGTTTTGCTGGCTCTTATATGCTCTCTCACAGCTTTTCAGGCAGTCTATCCACTGGAGGTGAAGTCTTCTGCATGATGGATGGCCCAGCTCATAACTAAGATTATAATAATCATTGGTACTCACTGGGCACGTCTACATGAGGTGCTTAGCTACGCAATAGCGTAGTTTACTGTGCAGTAAGTATGTGTGTCTACACGTGCATGTGCTTACTACGCAGTAAACCTCCACAGGTAAATTTGCTACCTGCAAATACAAGTAGCAAAATTACTTTTGATTAGTAATGACACAGTAGCATTTATGTAGACGCCTGACCAAGAGCAAATCTACTCCTGGCCAGCTGTCCATCAGGGGCAGGAGATTGCTCCCTGCCCCTGGGAGCTGTTTGCTGCCGGCACAGGCTCTGCTACCAGGGCCCAGGCAGGGATTGTGTCCACCTGCTCCAGCAGCATGGAGCTCCAAGCCCCCGCTCCGAGATCGGGGAGCAAGGGCTAAGAGATCCGTATCTCCTAGGCCTTGGTCTGCCATTGCAATTGGGGAGTGGGGGGCTGGGAGACCTTTATCTCCCAGTGTCAGCTCTGCGATCACCGGGTCAGCACTGAGAGATAAGGATCTCCCAGCACTGGCCCCGTAACTGCGGAGCTGGTGCTGGGAGATGAGAGTCTCCAAACCCTGTACCTGCAGAGTAGGGAACAGGCTAGAGAGCTTGTTGCCCGCTCAGATGCATGCTTGTGGAGCTGAGCAGGGAACAAACTCTCCAGCTTGTTCCCCAGCCTGTTCCCCACGCAGCCCACGAAGCTGAGTGGGGAGCAGGCTCACCAGCCTTTGCCTTGCATGTGGGGTGGAAGCTGGGAACATGGGGCTTAGAAAGAACTGCTATCTGCCCCACTGGTGGATTGGGGCAGGGGGCTGGGACCTGCCCCCCCCGCAGGTCTTTCCAAGTCCCCTGCCCCTTATCAGGGAGCCAAGGCCAGAAGCTCCCTGCTGCCTGAGCAGGAGGACATTGCCCTTGCCCCAGGAGCAGGCAACCCTCAGGGGGCAGGGTGTAATGTCCCAGCCCCATCCAGGAGTGCTCCTTGCCTGGGGGGGGATAGAGCTCCCTCTGGTGGTGACATGGGCCCATTTCAGGACCCCAGGAAGCAGGAGCAGTTTGCTGCCATTCACAGCAAATCTGCTCCCGCTTTCCTGCATGTGCAGATGCCTGCCGAGGAGTGTTTACTCACAAGTAGTTTACTCATCATGAGTAAACTGATCCCAGATCAAATGTATATGTAGACACACCCACAGTTTCTTTCACAGACCCATTCCCCAGCTGTCACTGCAGCCTTAGGAATCAGGGAGGTTAAGTAACTTGCCCAGGGATCCTCATTATATCAGTAGCAATGCTCAGAGCAGAACCTAGGTCTCCCAAGCCTACTCCAGGACCCTGTTTACAGGACTATACTGCCTTGCTAGGGTCCTGCTCCAACACAACAAATCCCTTCCACTCTTCTTCTTGGTTTTGTTCCCACACTTTGCTTGGAGAAAGGACTTTCCACCTTCTCTCTCTGTCCCTATTTATATGTCTAATAGGGAAGTAGCACAGCTAAAGCAGAGCTGCAGTTCAAGGAACCTCACTGCCATAACATGAGGCCATCTTTCCAGTGCAGGGTGCTAAGGAACCCAGCTTTTGGCTCCACTTCCCCTGTTGATTTCTGATTTAATCTCTTGATTCAGCAGCTCACATACTGCACACCATTTCCAAGACAGGGTGAATACTGAGTAGCAAGAGGCAAGATCTCACTCAAAACAGACTCATTACCAGAGGCAGCACAGTACAAATTTCATTACTGCTCCATGGAGGGACATTGAAAGCCAGGGCAGATTTATTAAAACAGTTAAGCCAAAGGCAACCTCTTTAATTAAAGAGCTATTTACAGATCACTCTCACTCTCTGTCCCTGGTTCTGAAGAGATTGCTCTATGTGGCTAACTTTGTTTAAGGATCTGTTACTAACAAGCAGCTATCCTGCTATTACACTGGCTTATTGAAGTGTAAACAGAATATTTATTGCTTTAAGGCTCTAATCCTGCAGACACCATCATTGCTAAGTTATACATTCAGATAAAAGCATGATTCTGGCCTGGACCTAAAAATACATGGCTGGGAGTATGTAATTCCCCCTACACATGCACTAAGCATGCCATGTTGTTGCTGTTTGTAGGTGGGCTGCGACTGGGGGTCACAATGGAGATTAGGGCCAGAGTGCAGTAACAGCATAACTGCAGCACAGGTAGGCATAAATACACTACATTTAACCTACCTAACATGATTAACAATAGTAGTGAAGATGCTACTGCCTGGACTTTAATGCTCTACAAGCCCCAAGAGGCCTAGCCACTTCGCTAGACTGTGCTGAAGTCTGTGTCACCCACCCCTGTCCACCTTTGACCATGATTACTGCCTGGAGTGACCCAGAGTGCCTGCTCCAAAGAGTGTATCCTCCAACTAGATAGACATGGAGGAATCCAAGTCACGAGGCTGCAAAGCAGGATGCTCTGGCTCAGAAGATGAAAGTGATTTGCTCAGCAACACTGAAAAACTGCATGGCCACGCCAAAAACTGCACATAGTTCTTCTGGCCCAGGGTTTGGACCATAAGACCAACTATTCTCTTCTCCTACCTCATCAGGACAGCCCAAAGGTACCTTGGCTCTGAAATGAAGAAAGCCTCAGGGTTGTACTGGAGTCCTTGGCGCATGGACAAAATAGCTTGTGTTGCAGAACACAAATCTCTCCTGCTGGTGCTTTTCTACTTGGGTAATTTCAGTGGCTGAGTGTTCAGTCTTCCACCTGGCGTGGAACCAGCCTGCTGGTGAGGAAGCACCATCAGTTTCTCAGCTGGGATTCTGTGCCTTGCTAAGCTTGAAGAAAACATGGTGAAAGAGACATCATCAAACAACTTAATATGGCAATTTTCACCAGACAGTGATTTCACTCTCCTGAACAAAACACAGACATGCCCCATACTGTTTGCCAGATCTAGGCATATACCAGCAAACCCAGCCTGAGATAAATTAGCTTGTCTCTGTACCCATGATCTATATTCACATGACTGCCTAAGAATGCTTTCTGTGCATTTCTAGCCTTGATTACCTAGCCATAATAATAGTATAATTCAGGGCTATGAAAGAGTATTATTACTGATTTGTATTATAGCATTATGTTCAGGCTTCAACCACCACCAAAGTCCCAATGTGCAGAGTGCTGTACAAACACATGAAAAGACAGTCCCTGCTCCACAGGGTGCAGGGTAAAATGGACAAGACTGCTGAATGTTTGGAGGGAAAAGAGGTAAAGCAGTTTGCCCTACTGTCAACAGTTGCCTTTCCAGGATTGGATCAAAGAGTTGTGAACCTGCTCCTCCAGACTCTACTGCTTGTCCAAAGGTGTTGCACTGACCCCTCAAAGCAGTGAAACCTCCATTTACTTGAGGGACAGGTACAGCAAGAACAAAAGGAACTGAAAAATGCAAGGTTCACCACCTTGGGAGGAAAAACCTGCAGCATCCTTATAGGCTTGGCAGTGCTATGCTGGCTAGCACTATGGAAGAAAGAGACTTGGGGGTCATCATTGACCACAAGATGAACATGAGCCTTCAACGCAATGCTGCAGCTAGTAAAGCAAGCAAAACGCTGGCTTGCATCCATAGATGCTTCTCAAGCAAATCCCAGGATGTCATTCTCCCCTTGTACTTGGCCTTGGTGAGGCCGCAGCTGGAGTACTGTGTCCAGTTTTGGGCCCCGCAATTCAAAAAGGATGTGGAGAAGCTTGAGAGAGCACAGAGAAGAGCCACACGCATGATCAGAAGTCAGGAAAACAGACCTTACTATGACAGGCTGAGAGCTATGGGGCTCTTTAGCCTGGAAAAGTGCAGGCTCGGGGGTGATCTGATGGCCGCCTATAAGTTTATTAGGAGTGACCACCAGTATCCGGGGGAACATTTGTTCACCAGAGCGCCCCAAGGGATGACGAGATCAAACAGTTATAAACTACTGCAAAACCATTTCAGGCTGGACATAAGGAAGAATTTCTTTACTGTCCGAGCCCCCAAGGTCTGGAACAGCCTGCCATCGGAGGTGGTTCAGACACCTACATTGAACACCTTCAAGAGAAATTTGGATGCTTATCTTACTGGGATCCTATGACCCCAGTTGACTTCCTGCCCCTGGGGCAGGGGGCTGGACTCGATGATCTTCTGAGGTCCCTTCCAGCCCTAATGTCTATGAAATCTATGAAAAGATTCATAGCAATATGCTTCAGGCCTGCCCATGAGAGTCCTCCATCCAGTGAGAGGAGAAAGCCATTCTTTTGGGCTTCGATGGGCTTAGATGGAAAACCAAGGACCACATTATAACATCTCCTGGACTGGATGGAAACCAGTGACTCATCTAACAAAATCCAGAACAACTAAATAATGGCTTTGGTCCTAATTTGAGCAAAGCAGACCAAGGATCAGGATCTAGATCTACATTTCAGGATATTTAATTCCAGCTCAATTCCATTCTGAACCAGTTAAACAAACTCTCATGTCCTGTCACCTCTTCCCATTGCAGCCTGGTCCTATTAGACCAGCCCTTACAAAACTGGATCAGCTAGCATCAGACTTGAACTCATTTCTTCACTGCAACTGCAAGCCACTTCTCAACTGCCTCCTATGATCTATCAGTGGTGGCAGGTGGGAAATGCTGAGGGGCACAAGCACTGCCTGCTTGTAGTGCTGCTCTCTGGTCACCAAACGCTGCTGTCATGAATTGGGTTCAGATCTTGCTGTAATTTCCCTTTCAACACATCTGACCTACAACAGGTGCTGTGTGAACTGTGCAGCAATAGAGGCAAACAGTGCAGGATTGATTGTCCCTTGGCCTGGGGGAGCAAGCTTTCCTTGCCCAGCAATGAGGGGAGGGGTGTTTACTTACCAAGATGCAAATCCTGGAGAGGAAGATTTGAGTGTGGAAAATGGGGATAGAAGGACATGCAGTGGGGTGAAGATGAAAGAGAAATGGAGTCTTAGTATCAGGAAAAACTGCTTATTTGTGAGCTCTCTGAGGCTGCAGAAGAAGTAAAGGGCTGGAGCTCCACATGGGGGAAGAATAAAATTAGACTCAGAAAGCCCTAGAGGGAACAGTCCAGGATAGACCCAAGGGGGACTGGGATTGATCGGCTGTTTTACTTAACTCAGCCAACAGGCATGGGAAAGTCTATCCAGTCATATTTGGCTACAGTAACCCTCATCTCAGGAAAAACAGTACAGGTCAGATGGGCTAAATCATGCCTAGGGGTGCAGGGAACTCTGCCTCCTCCACTCTCCTGATTAAGTGCAAGGTGAAGGTGTGAAGCTGGGAAAACTGATGAACTAAAACATGGGTCAGCCTAAAGGCTGAAGTCAGCCCATAGAGCCATTGGATCCAAGCAACAGAGTCGGGGCTTCACAGGATTTGGTGGTGGTGGGCTTTGCCTATACCATGCTCCACCATGCTGCACTGCAGCTGGGCCACAAGGAGCTTTCCACTGCCATGCCACAGTAGAAGAGAGAAGCAGCAGAAGGGAGAAGCGGTGGCCTATCTACCCGTCGCTACTGAAATCAGTGCAGTGGACAGTATATGATCCAGCCTCCTCTAACCTGTTCTTGATGCCCTGAGCCGCTATTTATTCAGAGAGCTAAGGCCGGAGATAGGCAGATATTGACATCCTTGTGCCATAAAATACCAATGCAAACCACAAAACCCCACAATCACCGAGATAGTTAGGCACCTATAGCTCATTAAGGTAGGCACCAAATTACTTTGGATGATCAAGGCCCCTTTACAGTAGGTGTCTAAATACCTTCAGGCTCTGAGCCCATTAGTGTCTAGGCCTCAAATCCCTGTCAGTAACACAGGGCTTATAATATGTGTTTTCCCCCCACCCTTTGTCTGTCTTCTGTATTTAGAGGGTGAATCTAAAGGAGAAGGACTGTCTTTCCATGTGTACAACACTTAGGAAAGCAAGCACCCTCCTGCACAACTGTTTCCTAGGAGCCCAGTTGCAAAAGCACCCCCAGGTGAAATC
>NW_005841886.1:2341474-2352583 GCF_000455745.1 Alligator sinensis | reverse complement strand
TAGTTAGCTGATTGCACGATTTCACAATGATTACACACTTAATTTATACAACACAATTTTATTTTAAAACTCTTTGCTACGTATATAACACTGCTTAGCTTTAAGAAATACCACAAACATTAAAAACACAATAATTACATATCTCAGAAACAATGCTCCGAATGCACTTCCTTCCCAAACAATGCTATAAGAATTAGTGTTACAAAAACAACTACAATTACAACTAAAAGTTAAATTTGAATCAATACTGTTATTTTTCATAATATACTTACAATCCTAGAATTCCAAGAAGCCAAATACCAAAATTTTGTTTCATTCCTCAGTAGTACGATTTAATGGGTTGGCCTCAGTAGTACGGTTCAATAGGCTGGCCTCAGCAATACGATTCAATGAGCTGGGCTCAGCAGTGATAGGACTAAGTCCCCTTCCTTCAGTCCCTTTCAGGTGCTCCGCGGCTTCAGCGTGAACTAAGAGATTCGTGTTCACGGAGAGGTTGGGTCAGGTGATCAATCTGGTCCGGGCTACACTTGCGATTCTTCCTTCGTTGTTCTGCAAGTGAAGTCACCTCCAAATTGGGACAGTAAGTTACAGGTTTTTATTGAGTGAGCTGCCGTCAGTGGGCTCCTCCTACTCAATTTGTCACTACTCCCAAATTTGGGCTCGGATCTTACTCAACAGAAATTACCTTTGTTGAGCATTTTAAATTACTCTTGGGGAGACTTCTTCCATATCACTGTAAATACCTTTTTTTTTTAGCAATTTGGTTAAAAGGCCTTAGGCTTTGATGTCTCAGAACTCAGGATATTTGCTTTCTTTGTAAAAGACTTCTAAAGATACAATTTAAATTAAGGCTTTAACCGAAGTCAGGACATTTTACACGTAGCCCCAAAACAATGAACTAGATAAGGAGATAAATCCTATCTTCTTCCTGAAACTGGCTAATGGGCAGCCTTTACAAACATTCAAACTATTTCATTCAATATGACAGAGGGGAGATATAGGTGGAGAAACTCAACATGTGGGGTGTAATGGAGAAGCCTGCTGCCTTAGTCTAACTGTCTCTATTCTCCATGGCACTGTCCTATTCAAACCCACAGTGGGAGCAGCTACATGTGAAATTAATGCACATGAATAAACTCCAGCACATACCACACCAGAGTTTATTGCTCCTGGGCACATCTTCACGTGTGCTTGGGACCGCAGCACATTGAGCCAGGTCAGACCCTAGGGATCAGCTTGCCAGATCAGGGCTGCTCCAACCCAGCTCAATGTGCTACAGATGGGCTCGCTGGGGCATGAGGGTACTCCAGTGTGGGGCTAGCCAGCAGGCAACCCTGCAGCGAAGCACCCTTGTGCCCAAGCCAACAGAGTCAGTGTCTACACGTGTGTTGTTGCACACTAAATAATGCCACTGCAGGATAGTACTTCTGTTTACAAGTACCAACCTGCGGTGGAGTTCATTAGCTTCCTGTGGCCTAATAGGCTAGACATTGTGACTTGTAGACACTGAGACTTTACTGCAGAGCTAATTAGGCAGCTCCACAGTAAGCATCTTGTGTAGATGAGCCCTGTGGGTACAATCAAGGAGCTCTGGGATCAGACGGAAGGAGGTAAGGAACCCAGATCAGTAAAGCACTGTAGTCAAGCCTCTGAGAACTGGTCCATCATCACTGAAACACTCTCATCCTTCTGGAAAAAACATTTTCATCCCTTATTCACAGGCCATCCAGCCCTGCATTAAACCTTCTTTGCTTGCTCTTAGACCCTGGAGAAATGTTTGGGCAGAAGCAGGCAGTTGTTTTCCACACCAATTAATGGAGTACAGCTTATGGTGGCTTTTATCCTGCTGATTAGTACAAATCAAATGTCTCCCAATAACCTTTCTATTAATAAACCTCCAGCATCAGCTGTGTAATAATTGTACCCTGGACCCTGACTATTATCACACTATAGCTTCTGCTTTTTCCTTTTCGCTGCGGGGCTATTAGCCCCTGGTGAAGTGTTTAGGTCAGCAGGTACATTTTGGCCTTGCAAATCAAGGGGAAATGAGGGATTAATGGTGTTTACACCATCAGACTGATTGCAGCCCTGATAATTCTGATAAAAGAACAAACTCTGGTCCCTGCTTCAGAGTAAAGTCCAACCAGTGGCAATTTTCAGACAGGATTTGTCTACATGCCAGATTGGTGCTGATGAAGCTCTATAGGTTTAGAAGCAGAGATAGTTAAAGAGATGCAAGTGCCTGTACTATGCGAGTGCTGGTTAGACTGGTACAGCTTCCTCATGGTAATTTAACACTTGATAGTTCTATGGCTTTCACTGGGCACGTCTACATGTGCACAGTTACTGTGCTGTACGGTCATGTGTCTACGTGTGTGCCCATACTGCATGGTAACTATGGCGACTTACTCCAAGTTGGGCAACCTATGCCACTTAGTAACAGCACAGTAGGGCTGTGCAAAGCTTCAGTCCCTAATTTGATCTGGCCGCGATTCAGCCTGATTCAGTAGCCAAATCTCCGAATCTGAATAGAATCAGAGGTCCCTTCAATCTCTCTGAATTGAATCAGAACCCTCCAAATCGATTTGGAGAGATTCAGAAAGATTCGGAGATTCGGACATAGACACAGCTTTAAATGTTTTTTCTACATACCTCTAGGTATCAGGTGCTCATGAATGCTGTGATGGTGGGGTGCATGGAGTGTCCCACAGGAGCGCAGGGGGCTCCCCAGTGTGCTTGGCAGCAGACTCAGAAGTGGACCAGAAGCAGTTCTGGTCCACTTCCAGGTCCAACGGGGAGCGCACTAGGGGACTCCCCTGCACTGCCTCGGCTTGGTGACTGGTGCCTCTTGGGTCTGGGGGAGCACCTGGGGTCCCCCTGCAGCTGATCACCAAGCTGGGGAGGTGCGGGGGGGCCCAGCATGCTCCAGGTTTGCTGCCGAGCATGTGGAGGGCCCCCCACCCCGCAGTCCTGTGGGACGCTGTATGTGCCCCAGCATCGCAGTGATCACAAGCAGCGCTGGTACCTCAAGGTATTTAGAAAAAGCTTTTAAACCCGTGTCTATGTCCAAATCGCTCATTCTCTGAATCAGCATCGAATCTTCAGATTCGGATTCAGCCAAATTGAATGAGGGACAGTAATCCAAATCAATGAATCGAATCACTGTCCCTGATTCAGACCGAACCCGAATTGAATAGGGCCCACTTCGCACACCCCCACTGCACAGTAAGGCAGGTGTGTGTGCTCCGACTTGGGACTAACTTTACTCCCAAGTTGGAGCGCACACAGTGTTATTATGCAGTAACACCTATGCATGTAGATGTCGGTCTAAAAGTCACTTAGTAACTTACTGTGCAGTAAATGCATGTGTAGACATGCCCACTGTGTCATAAACTACTGAAGCAATAATGGAACAAAAGGTGTGTGTGTGGAGCAGCCTCCAGCAAAACAGAAACAGGCCCCAACTTCCTCTAGGGGGAGAAAAGTTTGGTACCCTGTTTTGTCAGATCTGTGATATGTGTACAAACCATGCTGCCATTTGGATCAGCAATTACCTAAGTTAAAAAAATAAATATAGGGGAATCTTACTATGATTCTGTACTTCCTGGCCAGTGAGTCTTTGGCACCAGGGCAAAGTGACTATAAAATACTGCCATTTTGGTGTGCTAGGATTTTACCCCTTCTTTGCACTCCATTCTCACCAGTGTAAATGGCAAGGCCCAGGACAATGAGGACATGGACTTAAGGCTGGCTTCATATTTGTGTTGCTGGTCAGCTCCTTGGTCACTCTGTTGAAAAGCGCAGTAACACAGCTTGAAAATTATAAAGAGCTGTGTCAGTCTGACCAGGATTTCTGAGTCTTCAGGATGGTCCAAGGGAGAAGAGGGACTGCCCCCTTGCTAGGGGGGACCCTTTCTTCATGATCATGGCAACTCAAGTTTTTCTGTGACTTGGTTCCTCATACATAAAATAGGGAACGGTGGCATTGCCCTGCCTCACATGGGGGTTATGAGAAGCTCAGATGATATGGGCCCCCACTCCCATAAGTGTCCCTGATCTAGACTGTACGCATAAACAGTTGGTTTTAGCTGCTTTTCATTGGTAATGCAGATTGTGCTGCTTATCATTGGTAATTTAGCGTGCAGAGGAGAGCCACGCACATGATCGGAGGGCAAGAGAACAGACTTTATGATGAGAGGCTGAGAGCCATGGGACTCTTCAGCCTGCAAAAGCGCAGGCTCAGGGGTGACTTAGTGGCTGCCTATAAGGATATATAAGGGGTGTGCATCAGGATCTGGGGGAAGGCTTGTTTATCAGAGCGCCCCAAGGGATGACAAGGTCCAACGGTCACAAATGCCTTCAAGACCATTTTAGGCTGGACATAAGGAAAAACTTCTTTACTGTACAAGCCCCCAAGGCCTGGAACAGACTCCCTCGGGAGGTGGTGTGAGCACCTACACTGGACTTTTTAAAGAAACTTTGGATGTTTATCTTGCTGGGATCCTATGACTGCAGCTGGCTTCCTGCCCTGGGGCAGGGGGCTGGACTTGATCTTCTGAGCTCCCTTCCAGCCCTAATGTCTATTATTGCTGGAGAGGTGGGAGGGGGGCAGAGAGGGAGGGGGTTTGTGCATGACAGAGAAAGGGAATAAATAACTGAATATTTCAAACCCTTGGGGGGAGGGGGAGGACCACACAATGTTCACCTCTCTTTGGGAAAAGGGGTCCAGCTTCAGCTGGTTTGGGTGTGGAAATGCATGGTTTGGCAGAGATGTATTTCATGTCTCCACCTTCCTCCAAGGAGTGCCAAGGAAACTAATTTCTTGTGTGCAGTGAATGTCAACATTTTAAAATTTGTTTTTTATTCTCATTTGGAACAAACCTTCACAATTTCCAGCTCTCAGACAAAGAGAAAGGAGCCCTGATGTGACGGCGCTGTTCTGCCTGGTCCTAGAGCTATGGTTCTTGGAAACCTGAGGAGGTGTGGAGAAGCTGGCAGGAAACACAGAAGGCTTTTGTTAGAACTGTATCAACAATCAAACCTGCTCTGCCAAGCCAGCATGCAGGCCATTCCTACAGCGTGTTAGGACCAGCACTAATCTGAATGTTTCCAGGTGGTTAGGCCCATCAGGGAGCTGAGACAGGGAAGAACTGTAGTTTGGAAGATGGCCGCTACACAATAGTTTTCACCAGAACACAAAGTTTACTCCTGTATCTAATTCGATTGCACAGGGAATGCCACCAGGTAGGCCCTGATGCTGCACTGTCATCTGTGCAAGTGGACTGTTGTGCCTTTATAAAATCCAACCAAAGATAACAGGCCTTTGGGTACAGTCCCAGCAGTCTGTCTCATTGATTATATTCCTACAGGTGGGGTGCAGGGGCTTTCTTTTCCTCTGAGTTATGGGAGGGGGTGTGTAACACGTGTCCTGTCCCTTTAAGAGGAGGCAGCCAGCCTGGTTGAGGGGTTGCATCTGTATGAAGGCTGATGAAGGGGTGGCTCAGTGGGCATCCAAAACCCCAGCAGGCAGAACCAGAGGGAAGTGCAGAGAAGCACCAAAGACAAGAGACTTCTTGGCTATGAGGAGGACAAGCCTGCTGTGGGCAAGCTGGAGCCATGGCAGACCCTTCCCAGTGGCCAAGACAATAAGGTGTTCTTGTTTACTTGCTTTATTTCTTAAAAGACTATGTTATTGGGGTGTGCTGAGAGTAAAGACCAGCGAGGCTTGCTGAGAGAAGCTTGGGGAGGAAAAGCCTGGTTGAAGGGACCCTGAGGTGGCAATCCACTATAGGATGGTGGAATACAACCCCAGGTACGTCACGGGTTTATTCCTATGGAGTAGTCCTAATTAGGGTGGCCATCATAGAGGACAGTCCGGCTGTCCTCTGTCCTCTATTGATGCAAAACCCAACACCTTTATGTCCTCTATTTTTCTCTTCAAGAAAAATAAAGGCGTCCGGTTTTGTATCAATGGAGGACAGAGGACAAAGTAGCAGAAAACTGGAATGTCCTTTATGATGGCCACCCTAGTCCTCATGGGTGACTGGTGCTACCTTAGGAAGGCCCACCCCCCAGCGACCAGTCAGCAACCAGGGGGGTCCCCCCGCAGCCAATCTTACCAGCTGGGGGGGAGGGGGGGGGCCTCCTGCAGCCAATCGCACCAACCAGGAAGCGGCCGCAGTGCTCCCGAAAGCAACTGCGGTGCCCCCACTCCCCAGCCGATGCTTGCAGGGGGCACTGGTGCTCCCCACGGCCCCCCCTGCCCATTGCCCAAGCGGGGAGTGTGACCTGTCAGGGGGTGCACCAGCAGTCTCAGGGGGTGCACATGTACCCCCATGCATGCCCCACGGATCGCCACTTCGAGTCCTAATGCCAAGCACAGACGCTGTCCTCTGGAGCCCAGTTGCTGTAACTCATGCCTGACATGTGTTAAATTGCACATACTGTTCTGTGGCATAGTATGTGACGTGATAGGTTGAGCAGGGTGCTGGTTGTCCAGGCATCTGGGTCTGTTCCTAGAAGCTCAGCAGACCACTTCAACTTAGAGGTGCCTTGACACCCTAGGCTGTAGGAGGTGCACTTTGCCCTTCTACCGGGCCCCTTAAAATACTTTGCAAATACTCACTGAGTGATCCTTGGAGTGTCCTGTGGGTTACTAACCCTGTTTTAGAAAGGGAGAAGCTAACACACCTGACAGGTAAGACGGTACACATTAGACTTTGCAATAGGAAACTCACAGGAAATGTCACGGGAAACTGCCTTCAAAATGACTACAATCTGCTGGTTTAGCTCAGAAGAGACTGGGGTTTTCCGGACTCCTCCTGACACCTAGTGGCCTGGCCTCTAAAGACACCTGAAGATGGCATTTTCTGGAAGGGAAGCCTGCTCACCTTGCATTTACACACTAGCAAGACTGGCCACATTTTTCATATCAGCTTGCCTTTTCAGGGGACAGAGTTTTCTTTGGAAACTCTGGCCCTGATTGTGGATGTTGAGCACTTATAAACCTGATCAGTCATAACCTGAGCAGAGACATGGTTAGCAGTATTAGGACCTTGTTGCACAGAACACTTAGCACGTATTTTATTTGGATTGTAGTATGCATTCCCATGTCCTTTTAAAAGTCTGAACATGTTCTGAGCAGTGGCCCAGTAATGCTTCCTACAGTCTCTAACAGGATCTTTGGCCCACAGATCGTCAGTCCCGGCCCCAGGACTGCGCTGGACTCTTTAACCCACTCTACGAGGTTCTGCGGCTAGGACTGACATCCACCTGTTTGCCAGTTCCAGCTCTAGGACCACACTGGACTCTTGAACCAGCTCTGGTTTGATTTAAACATGGTTTTAAGGAACTGCAAGCATGGGGGGCCAAGGTCTTGAACCATTTCCAGTGTGGTCCCCCGGCTGGGACCAGCAATCAGATGATTTTTGGTCCCAGCCCCAGGACCCAAAATTGCTCAATAGGGCCAACCTTTTGGTAGGTGTGCTACAAATTAAGCACTAGGCCCACCCTAAGTGCCACTCCAATCCCCTTTCCCTGGCCTATCTATTGCTCTGCTTTCTGTTCCCTGCCCTATCTGCCACTGTGCTGCCTGCCCCCTCTATGATCCGCCATGTGCCACACAGAGGCTACCCATGTCACTTGTGACACCCATGCTGCAGGGTGGCCACCCCTGCCATAGCTTATTCCCCACTCCTCTCCCCACCCCCAGCTCTTAGCTGCCATCAGTCCAAGTACGCAAGGTTCTTTGGGTATCTTTTATAAGACCAACTAAAAAGTTGGGGAAAAGTTCTTTGAAAGCTTTTGGGCACAAACACCCTTTGTCAGGCATAGGGAGACTCTGCTGGTGTTCTGTGTTCTCTGAGGTAGAAAAGAAGCAAATAATTCCAAGTACACACACATGCATACAAACTCTCTCTCATAACTCCTTCCCCACAGTATCAGCAGCCAGAGGTACTGCTGCAAATAGTGCCATAGCAATGAAGTTTGGCGCTCAGGGCAAAGCCCACAGTGGCAGTCTGCCTTTGCCCTGCACACAGATCTGGAGGGCACATGCCCCACTCCATGCTTGCTCGGGAGTGCACACAGAGGCGGGAATCATCACCCCCCCACCCCCCAAATGAGCCGCTTGCAGCAATATCCCACGCCCCACACCAGCTGGGCAGCGCCTATTGGTGCTCCTTGGCTTTGGCACCTGGGGCGGTCACCCCACTTGCCCCTTCCCCCTCCTTTTGCTATGGCACTGGCTGCAACTAAAGGTCATGAATCTGCACAAATCTATTTGACATGCTTCCCAGGGATTATTTAACTCCACTTGTGAATCTAGCCAGATGTGTAGCACAAACACATTTAACTAATTCTGGGGTTTCTTTGCACAAGTCTCCCAGTTCTGCAGTAGGCCTAAAAGATAAGTAATTCAAACGAAGAATGTTTAAATCCCAGGCAGCTGATTATTGCTGCTCTTCAAGGTTCTATTCTGGACCCAACAGTGGTATTGGCATAGGTAGATGTAGCTGTGCAATGTGGTCACAAGAGGGCACCCCATCCTTCACGACTTCTGTGGTTGGAAAAACAATGGCTTGTCCTACCTCCAGGCTCAAAAATCCCATGTGCAACATGAGTCTCGGTTTGTAGTTAAATTGTAAACCGCAAAGGGAACTTGCTTACTGCAAACCCAAAGGTGTACTGGGATGAGTATAAGATGCAGCCCCAGGGGTGTAGCCGTGTTGGTCTAAGGCCATAGGCAGACAAGGTTCTTTGGGCGAATCATATCTTTTATTAGACCAACTTAAATAGTTGGAAAAAAAAATTTTAAGCAAGCTTTCAGGTTCAAAAACCCTTTGTCAGCAGTTGGTGTGTGCTCTTCCTGGATGGAACAAAAAGAAAAGATGCAGCCTCACTGACTTCTACTTGCACAAAGGCTGAAATCAGTCTACTGACCTAACGGAACCATTAATATTAGCATTAGGATGGCACAGTGAGGCCCTGCCGGAGACCGAGCCCCAATGATAGGGTAGTGTAACTAGGGGCAGACAAGAGGGGCCACAGCCCTGGGCACCAACCTAGGAGAGGCCCCTGAATCACCCTCCCAACCCTTCAGAGTCGCCCTGACAGCAAAAGCAGCCCCACAGATTATGGTGCTGTGGCAGCAACAGTGGCAATGGCAGGAGCTGGGGACTGTTATTGAGTCCCCAGTACAGGTAAGACTCCTGCATTCCCCACCCCACAACTGTTGCCCCCTCCCCCCCACTCTCTCACAGGGTTTGTCCAGGGTGCAAACCCTCCTTCAGGGGTGACTGGTGCCTCCTGAGTCTGTGGGGGCATAATTTGTGGACAGGCCCCATATCCACTCCTATACTTCTGTGCCATGGTTTAGGCCCCCCCCCCGCCCCAAACACGTTGCCAACCTGTGCAGCAAAAAAACTGCCCCGTCCTAAGTGGTGCCGGGTCAGGGGCCAATCTCAGGGGGGCATGTGCTGCCACTACCAGTCACCTGTGCCCTGCTTGTTATGTCCCTGCTATAAACTGTCTATGAATGAATTCAGGCTGGACATCAGAAGAAAGTTTCTAAACTTCAGAACAGTGAGGTGTGGAACAGCTTCCCCATAGGAGCAGTGAGGAAGGTGGAGAAACCTAATTAGTTTTAAAGTGAAGCTTGGTTACTTTATGGAAGTGATATTGTTCCCTGAACTAGGCAGGGAATCACTAAACCCAGGACATCCCTTCCTATCCTTGCTTCTTGTGCTGGTTTCTTTCTATTGAGTTGGTTCTTGTCTTGAATAATTCCTACTCTATCAAAGGAGGGAAGAGTAAAGAGGCACAGAGAGGACAAATGACTTACCATAGGTCCCATAATAGGTCAGCAGTAGAGCAGGGACTAACAATATCACAGTCTTCTGAGTCACAGTCCTCTGACCTATCAGTTGGATTGCACCGTGGCACAATCTACCCCATCAAATACTCCCAGACTGAGGAGCTTGGTTGTGTCTGCCAGGGCTTTCCAATTGGCAGCCCTCAAAGGGTTAGTATGTGGCCCACAGGTTCCCACCTGGCTGCCATACCCCACACCAAGTTGCCCCTGCCCCAGCAGCTGGGAGAGGGCTGGAGTGTCTAAGCTATGTGTGCACAGCTGGGCTGCCTGCAGTGCAGATGGATCATGTACACAGCTGGGAAGGCAAGGGTGCAGTGTATGGGGCGTTGTGGGGAGGGAGGGAGGAGGATGGAGCCAGAACTCCTGTGGTGGAAGAGGGGTCTGCTCACACCGCACCTGCAGCTGGGAGAGGGAGGAGCTAGATTGCCCATGCTGTGCTTACGGTTTGGGGGGGGCACTGAGAAGCCCACACAATGGGGGGCAGCGAGGGTGGGCTGGCCCCCAGGTCTGTAGCCCATGCAGTGTGTGTGGCACTCAGGTCTGAAGTCTTCACAGCATGGGACCCCTGGCTGCTGGAAGTCGGACAGCCACGGCCTATGTGATTGCTCTCTCTCTAAGAAAATCATTTCGATAACAATTCCCCATCTCTACTCTCTGTTATTTTCTGGCAGAAGCAATAGCTGTCACATTGTGATATTTCTAGTTGATTCGTTGGTGGTGGTTTATAATTTTCGCTGCATCTTGGTGATATTTTATAATTCTCACTGTATTCAGTGTCGCCATCTCACTGCATTCACTGCATTCTGACAGTGTCACTTGTCAGAAATTACTCCAGCAAAATAACATTAGTAATAGGATGATGGGAAAAGATGTGTAATACAAAAGGAGAATATATATGAAGCAGGATTAATGACTGCTGCTGAGTGTGGGATCTTAGCTGGATATGCAGAAAGACTTGCAATATGGCTTGAAATAGAAGCATTTTAATGGATAATAGAGCATTCGATACAGCTAAGGGTGGATGCTGGGAGTCATAACAGGTTACATCCTACCTGGAATGTGAGCTTTCAAGGGGGGAAAAAGGAGATCCTTACATTTCTGACAGCCATTTTGTCTCTCAAATCAGTTGGGTCTGGGGAAAAACACCCAACACGGAGAGGACATGATCATTTTTGTTAAAGTGAAATCCATATTCATTTGAACTTAAGAGCCAGAGAGAGCGAAAAAGTACTTCCTCT
>NW_005841886.1:2332878-2341464 GCF_000455745.1 Alligator sinensis | reverse complement strand
TCTTTCCCTCACAACTGCCTTCTCTGGGGTAATGCTGGACCACATGGCACTAGCAAAATAAAAGATCTGGGAATCTCTCAGGGTGTGGATACACACAACAAATAAACTGTTGCCAAATGCCACTGGGAACTGGTTCACAACCGTGTGTGCAATTTTGTGGCTCTGACACTGTGGGCAAGAATGAGCACCTAATGAGCATGCTTTGTGGGGAAGGGGATGGGATGCTTACATCCAGATTTTGGGGAGTCATGGGGGTGGGTAATCTGTAGCTGGGGATATAACTGACTGAATTCTGCAGCATGCTTCCCTGACGACTTACAGAGTAGGGGGACTTACAAAAGTCTTGAAGGCTGGTTGGAGACAGGGAAAAGGGGTGATGTAGGGCAGTGGAGGCCCTGGGATGCTGGAGGCCAAACAGTATTAACCTATGTATAACAGGCCACAAATCAAAGCATGATACAAATGAGCTGCAAACATGTTCTAAATATAACAAATAACATCTCTGTGGCTGGATCACCAATTTTGTGGCTTGTTCTCAGGTGATAAATTGCTTGAATGTATGGAAGTGTGTGATAAATTGTTTGAATTGCATGTTCCATCCCTGGGATTGCAAACTTGACTTGGTGGAGAGCCTTGTTTTCTACCAGTGACCTTGAGAGAGATGCCAATGGCATATTCCCGGTAGGGTCACTCATGGCAGCAAGGTTAAGAGCAAGGTTTCCAGACTAACAGCAATCCAAAAATGAAAATAAAAGTCCTCAATGGTGAAGCAGGAAGATCAAGAAGGAATATTTCACAATGGCTGCAATCAAGGGGCTGGAGCAGAATAGAAACCTCTGGTCATGCAGGTTTGCCTTGCCATTAATTTAAGGCTTGTTTCTCGCAAAGTACTGTGTGGTTGGCGATGCACAATAGCATCCCCATGTAAAAAGAAGAGATGCACAGGCAATACCAAATTCAAAGGTGATGCATGAATGGCAACAGGGGCAGGGACTAGTGATTACCAGAAGCCCCAAGTCACAGACCTACATGGAGGCAATGTTTGTATGATTCATAGATGTTAGGGACTGGAAGGGACCTCACGAGATCATCAGGTACAGCCCCCCTGCACTTGGGGAGAAAAGACTGCTGGGGTCATATGACCCCAGCAAGGTGCGAGCCCAGTCATTTTTTTAAGATCTCCAGGGTAGGTGATTGTACCGCCTCTGGAGGGAGTCTATTCCAGACCCTGGACACTTGAATCATAAAGAAATTTTTCCTTATATCCAATCTGAAAAAATCTTCTAGCAGTTTGTGTCAATTGTTCCTTGTCTTCCCCAGTGATGCCTTGGTGAGCAGATGCTCCCCCAGGCCCTGATGTGTGCCCCTGATATACTTATAGGCTGCCACCAAGTCCGCTCTAAGTCTTCTTTTCTCCAGGTTGAACAATCCCATGTCTTTCAGCCTTTCTTCATATGACCTGCTCTCCAGACCTCTAATCATACGCGTGGCCCCCCTTTGGACTCTGTCAAGCTTTTCCACATCCTTCTAACAGTGCAGCACCCAAAATTGGATGCAATACTCCAGTTGCAGTCTCACCAAAGCTGAGTAGAGTGGGGAGATGACATCCTTAGTCTTGTTTGAGATGCATCAGTAGATGCATGCCAGTGTTTTAATCGCTCTGCCAGCTATGGTATTGCATTGGTGGCTCATGTTCATACTGTGGTCTATCACAACACCCAGGTCTCTTTCAGTTGTGGTGGTGGCAAATGTAGCACTGCCAAGCCTGTAAGTGTGTTGTGGATTATTTCTCCCCAGATGGAGCACTTTACATTTCTCCATGTTAAACATCATTAGGTTTTGATCCACCCACCTTGAAAGCCTGTCCAGGTCAGCCTGTATCCCCAGCCTGTCCTCCAGTGTGACCACACTGACCCATAATTTGGTGTTGTCCGCAAACTTTGCCAGTACACTTTTAACACCTGAATCCAAATAATTGATGAATATGTTGAAAAGCACTGGTCCACGTACTGAACCCTGAGGGACATCACTGATCATCTTCCACCATGTTGACTCAGTTCTATTATAACAGGGTCTCTGTTAGGAGCCCTGTTACTTGGGGAAAATCCCGGACAGCTGGGGGAAGACTCCCCACCCCTGCATGGTTGGCCAATAGGAGACCATCTCCAGAAATAAAAGAAAGGGGAAGTCCTGAAGAAAACACCTTTGGGCAACAGAAGAAGTAGCAAGGAATGATGAAGTTCCAGGGAAAAGAGGAAGACTTATCAGAGACCTGGACGGACCCCGGGAAGGAATGAAGCCCTGAGGTACGCGGCAGACCAGGGGCAGAGGGGATTACCCTCCCAAGAATCCTGCTGTACCAGCAAGTGTGGGGAAGAGGAGAAGAACGGAGATACCAGGTGGCAGGTCCCTGAGGGAAGCAGCAGGGCAACTGCCAGAGAGATTATCCTGCTGGTAAACCCAGCGGTGCTGGGGAATGCAGGGAAAGCGGAAGCACCAGGCAGCAGATCCGCTGGGACTTGCAAGTGGAAAGGATTGGGTTCCTTAGCAAGGGAAAGGGGCATCTCCAAGGCTGAAGCCCAGTGAGAGTGGGGAAAACTGGGAACAGAAAACTAATCATGAGGGGGAGTAGCTGGAGGCTCTCCCCTGGGTTGTGCACCCGTGAAGAATGAGGAATGTGGAGAGTGCTTGCCGCTAATGGGGCAATTAGCGGCGATAAACAGAGCCACGGGTGGGGAAACTCCTTGTTCCCTTCCTCCTTTATGACTCAAAAGTGACTGAGCTGGGATTGTGCCTAATTATCCCATACTGAGGGAGAAAGCCGGGGACATCCTCTATGCAACTAGCTGGCACAGAACAAAAGCCGCCAGACGTGCAAACTACTAACAAGGCAGTTAATCCTGCGAAACACCAGCTAGTACTTACCTTGAAGATTCCACAGCCGGGGATCTCCTCTTGAGCCCAAGGGTGATCCATGGAGCAGCTCGAACTTGCTGCCGCCTCCAACCCGGGCCACTGTAAGGGAAAAGATAAGAAAAAAAGAAATAAAATATCTAGAATAACATAACACGTCAGGAGTGGTCATTCTGCAGGTACCAATTAACAGCTCATCAATCTCTTTCCTCCCCTCATAAGATCCAAGTCATGGCAGGTGAGAACCAGAGGAATGGGCGGTACCCCGCTAATGCGATAAGATCCATCTATGAATACTCTCTGGGTTCTACCTTGGAGCCAGTTTCCTAGCCACCAGACTGTAAAGTTGTTGAGGCTGCAATTTCCCAATTTTACCATAAGGACATCATGGAAGACTAAGTCAAAGGCCTTTTTGAAGCCCAAGCATATGACATCAACTTCATTTCTTCTATCCAGTAAAGCAGGAGGAGGATTTCTTGAGTCTTGCATGAGATGCATCAGTAGATGCAAGCCAGAGTTTTATTTGCTTTGCCGGCCGCAGCATTGCATTGGTGGCTCATGTTTATCTTGTGGTCAATCACAACCCCCATGTCTCTTTTGGTCGTGGTGCTAGTGAGTGTAGCACTGCCAAGCCTATAAGTATGATGTGGGTTTTTTCTCCTGAGGTGGAGCACCTTGCATTTCTCCATGTTAAATGTCATCAGGTTTTGATCTGCCCACCTTGTGAGTCTGTCCATGTTGGCCTGAATTGCCAATATCCAAATGCCAATATTGCATGACTGCACTTCCCCATAATTTAGTGTCGTCTCTGAACTTAGCCAGTCCGTTTCTGACATCCGAATCCAGCTCATTTATGAATATATTAAAGAGTACTGGTCCAAGTACTGAGCCCTGGGGGTTGCCACCAGTCACCATATGCCATGTTGACTCAGTTCCATTGACTATCGCTCTCTGGGTCTGACCATGGATCCAGTTTCCCAGCCATCAGACCATAAGGTTGTTGAGGCCACAGAAATCAAAGTAGACACTATGTTGATTTTAAGGAGAGGTGGCAACACGGCCCCTGCTTCTGGTCTGGAGATAGTGATGACCAGGCAGCGGGGGATCACAGTGCTCCTGAAGGAAGACAGAGTGCGGCCTCTGCAGCACAGAGAAATCGCTGCAAACAGGTTGCTGCAGGTCATTGAAAACAGAAGGGATGTTCGAGCTTTTAAATGCATATGCACCAGCAAATAGGATAGTGAAACATGCCTTCCTCAAGAACATGATGGTAGTGGTGCCCAGTGGCTGGCCGGTGATGATTGTGGGAGACATGAACTGCATCCTTGAGGTGGGTGACAGAATAAGCAGAGGCCAAATGAAAGGAATGGACAGATCCTCCAAGCTACTGCAGCAGCCTATCAGCAAACACAGCTTGGTGGATGCAGGCAAAGAGGCCACAGGTCCTGTGGGAAATTTTTCCCAGGTAGACCCCCTAGGGCAGTCCAAATCATGTATCGGCTTCATCCTCCTCCCAAAAGGGTGGAAAGTAGCCAAGGCTGAATCCACGCTGGCCTGCTTCTCAGACCACTGCCTCCTGACAGTTAAAGCAGAAATGGGAGAGCAGCCCAAGAGAGGCAAGGGCATGTGAAAACTGAATGTAAAGCTTCTGGAAGATGAGAAGATATAGCAGGAGTTCAGGCAGCACTATGCAGGATGGAAAACCCTCTCATCTGGGTACTGGAACCACACAGGGTGGTGGGCCAGCGTGAAAGAGCGAATGAGGGACTTCTTTTGGAAAGTCAGGAGTGCAGCCTGGTTACAGAGAAGGCAACAAGAATGCCTCAACCACAAATTCCAGAGTCTGCATAAGCAGGCAGCTTGGGGGTGGGATGTGAGGGAGGCTATGAGGAAGGTGAAGACACAGATGGGGGCCTGGCACAGGGAACAGGCCAGGAAGAAGATCTTCCTCGCCAGAGCCCCCTGGATGGAGGAGGGGGAAGAGTGATCTGCTTATTTTAGCAAGATACAGGAAACCAAGAAAGAAGAAATGACCAGCCTGGTAGCTAGAGCAGGGGTGGAGCACTAGTTCATAGACATTAGGGCTGGAAGGGACCTCAGAAGATCATTGAGTCCAGCCCCCTGCCCCAGGGGCAGGAAGTCAGCACGGGTCATAGGATCCTAGCAAGATGAACATCCAAATTTTTCTTGAAGGTGTTCAAAGTAGGTGCTTGAACCACCTCCGGCAGCAGTCTATTCCAGACCTTGGGGGCTCGGACAGTAAAGAAGGTCTTCCTTATGTCCAGCCTGAAATGGTCATGGAGGAATTTGTGACCATTGGACCTTGTCACCCCTTCGGGCACTCTCATTAACAGAAGTTACCCCAGATCTTGGTGAGCACCCCGATAAACTTATAGGTGGCCACCAGATCACCCCTGAGCCTGTGCTTTTCCTGGCTGAAGAGTCCCATAGCTCTCAGCCTCTCATCGTATGGTCTGTTTTCCTGACTTCTGATCATGTGCATGGCTCTTCTCTGAGTTTCTCCACATCCTTTTTGAATTTTGGAGCCCAAAACTGGATGCAGTACGCCAGCTGCGGCCTCACCAAGTCCAAGTACAAGGGAAGAATGACATCCTGGGATTTGCTTGAGAAGCATCTATGGATGGAAGCCAACGTTTTGCTCCCTTTACTAGCCTCAGCATCACATTGAAGGCTCATGTTCATCTTGTGGTCAATCATGACCCCCAAGTCCTTTTCATCCATAATGCCAACCAGCGTAGCACTGCCGAGCCTATAAGGATGCTGTGAGTTTTTCTTCCCAAGGTGGAAAACCTTGACGTTATCAGTGTTGAACACCATCAGATTCTCATCCACCCATTTCATAAGCCTGTCAAGATCTGCCTGGATCACCCTCCTGTCTTCAGGTATGGATGTTTTACCCCAAAGTTTGGTGTCATCGGCAAACTTGGCCAGTCCGCTTCTGATTCCATTGTCCACATCATTAATGAAGATGTTGAATAGTGTTGGCCCAAGGACTGAGCCTTGGGGGACCCCACTGGTCACAGCGCACCACAACAATTGACTTCCATCAACCACCACCCTCTGGGTCCAACCACGGAGCCAATTCCCCAGCCAGCGGACTGTGGTGAAACCGAGGCTGCAGTTGGCCAGTTTTGCCAAGAGGTGATCGTGGGATACCAGATTGAAGGCTTTTTTAAAGTCAAGATATACGACATCAATCTCTTCTCCCTTGTCCAGGTGATAGGTCACCTGGTCATAAAAGGAAATAAGATTGGTCAAGCAAGACGTACCCACAAAAAACCCGTGCTGGCTATCCCTCAGGATGTTGCCATCAGCCAGTCTGTTAAGAATGGCCTCTTTGATAATTTTTCTAAGACTTTTCCCAGGATAGAGATCAGGCTGATGGGCCTGTAGTTTGCTGGATCCACTTTCCTCCCTTTCTTAAAGATAGGTACCGCATTGGCCTTCTTCCAGTCTTTGGGCACTTCACCAGAGCACCAGGAGTTCTCGAAGATCTGTGCCAGGGGCTGAGCTATGATGCTCGCCAGCTCCTTGAGTACCCTGGGGTGTAAACTGTCAAGGCCAGCTGACCTGAAGGTGTCCAGCCTCTCAAGGTGTTCCTTCACAAGGTCAGCATTGATGTGGGGGTAAGGATTCACTTTGCCCCATCTGGTTTAGCAGGGGTCCAATGTTGCCCTTGCTTTTCCTCCGGCTCCCCACATATCTAAAAAAGGACTTTTTATTGTCCTTGATGTTTGTAGCTAGCTGGAGTTCCATCACAGCCTTGACTTTCCTGGTTTGCTCTCTGCAGGTCTGGACCACTGCAGAATATTCCTCCTTGGAGGTGGATCCAGTCCTCCATCCTTTGTAGGTCTTTCTTTTTAGATGCAAGAAGTCTGCTAGTTCCCTGAAGAGCCAAGGGGGCTGCTGTGCCCTTTTGCTGCCTTTCCTCTGAGACGGAATAGACTTTGCTTGTGCATCCAGGATTGCTCCCTTGAGGAGCAACCACTCTTCCTGAACTCCCCTCCCCTTTGGGTCGTGGTCCCTTAGGACCTTGCCAACAAGCCTCCTATGCTTGTCAAAGTCAGCTTTCCTGAAGTCGGGGACTTCTGTATTGCTGACTGACTTGCCAGCTTTACGGTGGATGGTGACGGTGATCAGTTCGTGGTCACTGTCACCCAGCTTCCCCTCGAGCGTTAGGTCACTGATTAGGTCATCCCCCATTGCCAGTACCAGGTTGAGCAGCGCTTTACCTCTCATTGGCCCGTAGACTTCTTGCATCAGATAGAGCTCATCCATGCACGAGAGAAAGCTTTGCGATTGCTCAGATTTGGCCGAGCGCTCTTCCCATGAGATGTCAGGGCAGTTGAAGTCTCCCATGACAACCATAGACCTGGAGCGTGCGGCCTCAGCCAATTCCCTGGCAAACTCCTGGTCAAGCTCTTGATCCTGGGTAGGAGGTCTGTAATAGACTCCCACCATTGTGTCCCTGTGCCGTGTTCCCCATGGATTTTAACCCAGAGCAATGTTCCCTCTAAGGAGTAGTGGTCCGTGAGCGTGCCACCTCGGTCCATAAGCGCGCTGCCTTGGTCCAGCATGGGACACTTACTGAAGGGGGCTGGAGCTGGGGGCCGGAGGCTGGGACTGGGGGTTGGAGCTAGAGGCTGGGGTTGGGGCTGGAGCTGGAGACTGGAGCCAGGAGCTGGTGCGGGCTCTGCTGGCTCCGGGGAACTGCTCTGCTCCACTGCTTTGCCTCGGGGAACGAGGAGGCATGTGGCATCAGAACCGGGGAGTGAAGCAGTTCCCTGGAGCTGGCAGAGCCCACACCAGCCCCCAGCACCAGCCTCCATCCCTGCCTTGCCTCCCTTTGGGGAGGAGCCGCTGTCTGCCCTGAGTGAGGCTCCGCCAGCTCCGGGGAACTGCTGCAGTCCCTGGCCCTGACGCCATGTGCCTCCTTGCTCCCCGAGGCAATGCGGGAGAGCGGAGCAGTTCCCCAGAGCCAGCAGAGTCCATGCCAGGCCCCCGCCCCCGCCTCGACTCACCTTGGAGCTTACCTTCAGCTCCTCTCCTGGTGCGCAGCCTTGAAAAGGCTGTGCGCGGCCAGACTTTTAGTGGTGCGCAGCTGTGCACACGCACACCTTAGATGGGAACCTTGACCCAGACTGTCTCCAGTTGTCCACGCTGGGTGCTAATGTTGGCTTTCAGGGACACATAGCTCTCCTTGACATACACCCCTGCCCCTTTTGTCTACTCGATCTCTCCTGTACAGGGTATAGCCGTCTATACCTGTGGTCCAGTCATGGGTGGAGTCCCACCAGATCTCTGTTATCCCTATGACATCGTAATTATTTGCATTAAGCAGGAGGACAAGTTCCTCCTGTTTATTCCCCAAGTTCCTGGCATTTGTGCACAGGCAGGCAAGTGTCCCTTTTGGGGCCCCTGCTTTGCCTACAGTTTGTTCCAGGGCTGGGGCAGGGGTGGGCTCCCTTAAGTGCCTTGGCCTGCTGGCTTTGCAAGGGTTGCTCAGTGGGCCAGCAGTGGTGGTAGTCCCCCCATCCCCTGGCGGGCTCAGTTTAAAGCCTGGTGGAGCAGGTCAGCCCGTCTGGCTGAGAAGAGCCTCCTCCCCAGCGGAGAGAGGTGGAGGCCGTCCCTTCCCAGCAGCTCCCTGCCCCT
>NW_005841886.1:2331060-2332857 GCF_000455745.1 Alligator sinensis | reverse complement strand
ACTGTGGTCTTAGAAGCCAAAGCCTTCTTGCTGACACCAGCGCTGCAGTCTTTGGTTCACTGCCTCAATCCTCCTGCCGCTCCTCAGCTCCTCAGGCTACGGCCTGAGACTGGGAGGATCAAAGAAAACACCACCTGCCCCCCAACCCCTTAAGTTCCACTCCCAAATCCCTGTAGCGCTTCATGACCCGGCTGGGATTGCTCTGAGCCGTGTCATTTATGCCCACATGAATAAGGAGCATAGGGTAGTGGTCAGTGGGCCGAAGGAGCTCAGGGATCTTCTCCGCAATGTCCTGGATACGGGCTCCTGGGAAGCAGCAGACTTCCTGGGCTAAGGAGTTGGGGCGGCAGATTGCCCCCTCAGTCCCCCTCACGATGGAGTCTCCCACGGCAAACACTTTGGGTTTTGTCTTAGGGAGAGCAGGGGCGGTAGCTGCAGTTGAGTCTGTGTTGCCTACCAGAGCTGGCAACTTAGCAGGCTCTGCTGGGGCTGCAAGAGTTTTGTACCTGTTGCAAAGCTCCAGAGGGGAGGGAGGGGGGGACCTTGGTGTGGCGGGCCTTGGTGCCCTTCTCCACCTTGGTTCAACCCCCTGGTTGGACAGCATGGGAGGTCCCCGAGTCCTCCCTTGTCCTGGAAGGGACAATGATTGAGAGGATGCTGAAGATGGCAGCAGCATTCTACCGGGAGATCTACATAGCATGACCGGAGGACCCCAAGGCAATGCAGGACTGCCTGCAGAGGCTTGTGGGTCCTCAGGGAGGATGTGGTACAGAGGCTGGTGGAGGAGTGGATGCTGGAGGAGATCAACATGATGCTCTGCAGCTTCCAGAACAATAAGACTCCTGGGGCAGATGGCTTGCCCAAGGTGTTGTGTGTTGTCTTCTGGGACCAGGCGGGCCTGGACTTGCTGGAGGTCTATAGGGAGCATTTGCAGGAAGGTCACCTGGGAGCGGGAATGGAGGAAGGCCTCATAACCCTTCCTTACAAGAAGGAGAGGTGTGACTGGAGAAACTGGCGCTCAATCAGTCCTGAACTTTGATTACAAACCAATGGCCAAAGTCTTAGCCTAGAGTTTTAAGTCTGTTATAGGTGCAGTGATCTATGAGGAGCAGGCGTGCGCAGTGCCGGGTGACAGATCCATGATGCCCTGATGCAGCTGTGTGACACACTACAGTACCAGAGGGAGAGGGGATAGAATGTCGCCATGCTGAACTTTGACTTGGAGATGGCCTACGAACGAGTATCTCACTGCTTCCTACTACAGACTCTGAAAAAGATGGGAATCCATGCACCTTTGTTACCTAGATAAAGGCACTGTACACCAATGTGAGCAGCAGGGTTCAGGTGACAGCCCCAGTTGCAGTAGAATCGGGTGTCAGGCAGGGCTGCTCGCTCTCCCTGATTCTCTTTATTTGTACAATGGAGCCACTAGCACAACAACTCAGATAAGACCCTGGGATCAGCGTTGTGAAGATCCCCAGGAGAAACGGGGAAGAGACAAAAGTCCTCGCATACATGGATGACCTGAACATCTCATGCAGGGACAAAAGGTCAGCGTAAAGAGCACTACAACACACACAGGCATACAGAGCAGCAGCAGGTACCAAGCTCAACATGAGCAAAAGCACCTGCTTAATCCTGGGTAAGCTTAGGGACCTGGGGGTTTCCGTCCCCTGGAAGGGGGTAAAGAACCTCGGGGCGGAGTTTGACCCAGAGCTGACAGAGCAGAGGGCATGGGAAAAGACAGAGGCTAAGGCTAAGGCGAGACAGAGACTGGAGGTATGGCAATCATGCTTT
>NW_005841886.1:2329557-2331050 GCF_000455745.1 Alligator sinensis | reverse complement strand
GGGGGGGGGGGGGGGTGGCACTGATGAAGGCAGTGCACCTGTGGATGCTGTTACACACTGCCCTAGTCTTCCCCCCATCCTTAGAACAAGTTGTTTGCAGAATTCAAAGAGCCATGTGTGTTTTCTTTTGGAGCTCCACATGGGAGAAAGTAGTGAGGACAAAACTGTACAGAGCGAAACGGTCCAGAGGCAGAGGAATCCCAGATGTCCTTCTGTTCCTCTGGGCCAAATACATGAGCCAAGGTTTGCAAACTGGCAACAGGGGTGGAATCTAAAACAGCCCGCTTTGTTAAGTATTTTGCAGGGCAGCTGCTGCAACAGTGGCAATTGCACACAACCACCAATGGGAGCCCATGGACCATGGTTTCCCCATGGTTTTACAAAATCCTGAAGCGGTTTTGAGAGAAATACAAGCTGGACAATGCTACCCTAGCGACGCTGGTGAACCACCACAAGATATGGGAGGTGGTAAAGGCAAGCAACACCATATCACCCGTAGACTTACTACCTGGTGACAGCTGCCAGGCTGTGTAGGAGCAAATTTTCCTCAAGGACATGCAGAAGGAGCATAGAGACCTGAACTGGCAGGCAGCCCACCTTGGCACTTCCCATGCGGGCATGGAGAAACAGTGCAGGGCAGAGAGGTCCATTGAATTGCCCGAGGCAGACCTGCCACTGGCAGGCAGAAATCTTCCACCACCTCTTCTGGGGCTGCCCATACACTAGAGAGGTGTGGAAGAAAATCTGTGCACTCCCTCTCGTGGTGACAGGTTTCAGAGACCTGACCAAGGAAGCGGTTCTCTACGGGCACCTGGCCAGACAGCACGGGACCCCAACAGCTTGCTTTGACCACTTCATCTCCTGCTTCAGGTATGCCCTGTGGAAAGCCAGGAACCTGCTCATCAAACAGACACTTGGACCCCACAGTCAAGGACTGTATTAAAATGGGATTAAGTGAAATCCCATTTCTGTCCTGGTACTGCAGGAAGACAGAAGAGGACCACAGGAAAGAAATGACAGACCTCATCTGGTGGAGAGGAGACTGACATTAACTTCTTCAGGGGCAAGCCCTCTAGGGAGGGCAGTGGTTGGGGGCACGGGTAGCTCCGGAGATGGGTGTGTGGGTGTGCGGATACGCCGTGCGAACTGTGGAACGGGTTTCTAGTGTGCTTTGATCTGCCAAGTGAACCACAAAGACCACACACACATACATACCTATATATATACACACATGCATATGCATACCTATATATACATGTATATACACACACGTACGCGTATACACATATGTATATACGCACATGCATACACACACACGTACATATATGTATATACATGTGCACACACACATCTATTTTCCCCGCGTCGTCTCGTACTTGTCCCAGGCACGGACGCCCCGTCCCGGGGCCCGAGGCCCGTGCCCCCAGGGCGGGCGGGGGTCTCGCAGCCCGCAGCGCCCCGGCCCTGGGCAGCCGCAGCCGGAGCCGGGCTCG
>NW_005841886.1:2295216-2329258 GCF_000455745.1 Alligator sinensis | reverse complement strand
GTGCAGCGGGGCGGCCGGGCGGCTCCTCCGCCAGGGCTGTGCGCGCCGAGGAGGCGCCGCGAGAGCCCAGCTCCGCCTGCCTTTGCTGTCCCCAGCCCTCCTGCTGTGGGCCCCTGTTGGCACGCAGCGCGCTGGCTCCACGCGCGGGGCTTGCTAGGGCTCGGCCGGCCGCTGGCAGCCTAGCAGGGCAGGATCGGGCCCCGGCTAAGCAGTGCCAGGCACTCTTCTGGGTGTGGCGTTTCCTAGGCGGCAGGAGAAACCCTGTCACCCTGCAGCGCTGCAGCTGCGCCCTGTCTGGGCTGGGAGGTGCGCTGGGTGGCTGTGAGACCGAGGGCAGGCGGCATCCTTGCAGGGGCTGGTGCAGCTCTCCCACTTGCTGCCTTTGCTTCCATTTCTGGGAAATGCTTCCGTTTCCTACAGCACGTGAAATGGGGTGGGGAGATAATCTCTAGTCACCACTGAACCATTTCTCTGCCTTGCACGGTGGCCTGTAGCAGTTGCCATAGAACTCGTTTATTTAATAAGCTACTTAAAGGCCCTTTCAGGCCTCCCTTTTCATCCCACTTACTGTTCTCTGTAGGGGAGCTTATTGGCACGTGATCCTTTTGTAGATCTGTGTTCTCTCATAGTTTTTTTTTTTTAATTCCCTTAAAATAAGGTCTAGCTAAGCAAACTTCACTTCTCAGGTGGGAGTAACCCTCAGACCTGGGGTTTTCCATCTGGTGGCATTTATATGGTGTGTCTACACATCAGATCAAATGGGTGTGATCTGAAATAGTCACACGAGGGAGAAGACACCTGGAAAACTGTCACGACCAGAGACATTGCCGTGAGGGTAGGCAGCAAGTCGAACAGGATTTTGCAGTGGGACATGGCTACACAACAGGCAAATGTAATCTTTGGGCTGCAGAGGAGAAAGGTGCTTCATTGATCAGGGAAGGTGGGGCTACCTTTTTGGCACAAATTAGCCCCGCATCCTCCCCGAGTGCCACTTGAACCCACTTCCCCTGCCCAATTATATTGCTCTGCTTTCTGCTCTCAGCCCTGTGCTCAGTGCTTCATCTGCTGCTCTGCTTTCTGCTTATTTCCTTGTGCTCCCTGCCCAACCTGTTGTTTTGGTTTCTGCTTCCTGCCTTATCTGCTGCTGTGCTGCCTGTCCCCTCCCTGAGCTGCTGTATGCCACACACACAGGCTGCCTGTGCCACTTGTGGCACCCATGCCCCAGGTTGGCCACTCCTGGGTTATGGTACTGGCAAGAGACTTGGGACTTAGAGCTTTGCTGCAGGTTCCCTACATAACCTCAGGCATGTCACTTAGTCTCTTCTTCACTACCCTGCCTCACATGGGGGTTGTGTTCACAAGGGTGAGTGTACTAACTATAGTGGGCCACTTTCCTTTCCTTTTTCATGTCCCTGTGACAAGGCCTTTAACAGAATTTGCAGATTCACTGGACTCTGACAGGCTGCACCGTGAATGCTTCTGCTATGGCCTCGAACATGCCACCTCTTGCCTGTCAAATCAGCCACTGATGCTATTGGGAGTGGGGCTTGGCTAGACAGACACTATTGACAGATGAGGGAGTTGATGGGTCTCCGAGGTGTGACTGTACCTGGAGCACTGCTCAGGACTCTCTACATAAAACTACCATCAGATAGGTTCACAATAGCAACAGAACTGACCAGAGACCTGGAGCATTTGATTTATAAGAAAGTCTTGAGGGCTAGGTTAGTTGACAACTCAGAACCCACAGAAAGCCTTCTGGGGAGCGAGTTGGGTCCATCTCCAGTTCAGTTACCAGGTTTGCAGAAGTACTCGGGTCCCACCAGGCCACTTACAGTCAGACTGTCACGAGAGCGCAGCATCTATCATGAAAGGATATTTCACGTATTTAACCTAGTAAAACACTGACCTGTAGGACTGCTAGATGGATGTTGTATAACTTGGTTAGTAATGATTGAAGGGCAGCTCTTATAGCCTGTATTTACACAGTGTTAAGGTCCACGAAGGGAGAGAATCACTCTGCAGGGTTAACTAGAGGTAATGGGATGAAATAAAGAACCCTCCTAAGAGTGAGCAAAGGGTGAAATTAGGGATATTTCCTGCTCTAAATGTCTCTAATTTAGAGAAATTTTCAAATTTTCTGTTCTAAATGCTGAATGTTGTTTTTTAAAAAAAATATAAAAGGGCTGTTGTTGTTTTTATGACAGATGCTTTGTGCCAGGCAGTTTATTTCAGGTCCTCAGTAGGACATATGTATCTCACTAATTCCCTGTGTCTGGGGAGGTATTATCTCAGTAGCTAGATTACTTGGGGTAGGATGGGAATGATTTCCTGTGCTCTGCCTCTGCTGCCCATGGGGAAAGTAGACCTTTGCCAGCGATGACTGCGTTTCTATTCGGTAGTGTTGCAAGGCAACCAGCTTGTGAAATGGAATGGGTTAACTGGCTAGGGATGCATTTTTCCCAGCATGCAGAGCTGCCTTAATAGGGAATCTTGCTGCAGGTGTTATTAATTTGGGGAAGGAGGATTCTCAGGAGATGATTAACCTAGCCTGGATCATCATCACACACTGGGCAATCAGCTTTTGCTAGGCTGGTGACAGTGAATTGCAGGCAGTGGGGTTGTTGCTGTTGCTGTTGCTAGAGACAGACACTTCCAGGAGTCCATGTGAGTCTGCATCCTCTATCCTGACTCTCCAAGGCTTTGGTTTTGGCTTGGCGTGGGTGGGGTTGGGATTTGCTGCCTGAAGCAGCTTCAGCAGCTGGTTTTTAGACTGGGATCTTATGTTTGCTAGTGCTGGGACTGACTGCTTCATTTTCCAGTGTGAGTGTGTCATTTAGTGTTGGCTGGGACTGCCTTAGTCCAGGGGAGGGAAGGGTATGTAGCAGCTACAGATTGCAGGGCCTGATTCTTAAATTGTGTTCACTCCAAATCTCTCTCCTCACCTGGGGCCATAGGCTTCCCCACTGGCAGCTGCTGCTGTTCCTTGGAAGCATTCTGAAAACCAAGATCAAGAGAGGAGAGCAGGCATGGGGTCCCCCATAGAGGCTACATAGCCAACAGAGGCAGAGAAAAGGGTTCTGGATAATTCAAAGTGTTGTAGTACAGGCAGTCCTCAGACTTACGACACAGTTGGTTCCTGAAAACCACCTCTTATGTTGAACGTTGTAACTCGGAACTGATTTTTTTCCATAGGAAACAATGTTATAAATGGGGGATTGGTTCCTGAACTAAGGCTCCATACCCTATTTTCACCAAAAATAACCCAGAATTTTGTATTTAATCAATTATAGATGAGTAATATAGCTACATTAATGTATTTATATTGTAAATAGCAATCATATTGATTTGGAAGGACTTCTTTGAGGTGACTTTGCTGAATGTTTTGAAGGGCTCTTGGTTGGACTTTTTGAAGGATTCTTGGCTGGTGTCTTGGCTGCAGGTGTTTCTGGATTCTTGTCTGCTTTCTTAAAGAAAGTATCCAAGGAAGTTTGGACAGATGTTCTCCAGGAAGATGAGTGACGCAGTGAACTTGTTCGCTGGCATGGCATTGCATGGGATCAAGCGTTGTAAAGTCGAAACTGATGTCATAAAGTTGAAACAGGGTGTCAATTTATAAACGTTGTCAGTGCAAAACATTGTAACTCGAAACGCTGCACGTCGAGGATGTTGTAAGTGCAAACGTTGTAATGGGGTCTGTCCACCCTGGGTGTTTACATGCTGGAGAGGAGAGACACTGGAGAGAGAATCTGATGTTATTAAACAGCATGTTAGTGAGACTTGTTTTTCTAGCAGTACAGGATAACTCCTTTAATAACCGTAAGGGGGTCAGGAGGAAAGCATGAGTTGGGAGTTGAAAGCTGCGGTATTGGAAAGCGGAGCCTGATTTCAGTGTAGCTCCTGTCCCTTGCTCTCTGCTTGGTGTTTCCCCAGAAACAGTGTGTGCCATGGGTGGATCACAGGCACAAGAGTAATGTCTTCATCGAAGAGAACATGGTATGTATGCTGTCAGGCTGCTGCTCTTTGGAGACCATGATACTAGAGGCCAGCCTTCAGAGCGCTTAGCACCCATTCTGATGCTGATGCACACAGAGTTCAGTCCACTGAGGCTCCTGCCCTGCAAATCTTGTCCACTGCCAACAGTGCCTCAGGAAAAGCAGAGGTCTCCTGGAAACTCTGACCCTTTAAAAGGGGCAGGACAGATTCAAGTTGCTCTGTTCTAGCAGAGTCCGTTACAAGGCTGCTTCACGGGAACAAGCTAACCGTACTGGAGTTTTCAGGCCTCTATTTTAGGAGCATAACAGCACGCAGATGAATTTTTGCACCTTGGAAGGGTTAAGATGGTAGGTTCCGCATTGCGTACTGTGCTGTCTGTGTTCTGCAGTGGCTTTTCCCATTGGCGTCACTTTTATTTGCTCTGCATGCCCGTGTCTTGGGACAGCAGGCATGTTATCGCTAGAGGCAGCTTCAGGGCTTTTTGAATTCTGTTCTGGTGGCAGGACTGTCATTACCAAAGCCATGCCCAGCTCTTTCCCACGATGGTAACAGCTGAGAGCAAAAGGCATGAGGCCTGTTGGTGCAAAGCTGCCGTAGTACTTGGGAGGAAGAGCATGCTCTGGGTTCCAGTATCTACGCTCTGATGCCAATTGTCTGATTACTTGACTGATTCTACCCTGTTATGACTTATAGTCCTATCAGGTCTGACTTCTGTCCTGACTGCAGATAGGGAGGCTGCAGGGCCATTTTCAAACAACATCTGCCCACATCTGTCTGAGGCTCCATTTCCCCTTGTAGGGCAGGCTGTGCCGTAGAGTCAGACTAGCATAAAGTCACATTGCATGGTGGCTTGGCATTGGGCTGGAGAACAGTTGCTTGTTCTCAGGTGATGAACCTGAGTCCATCAGGTTCCACTGAGTCCAGTGTTGGCACTAGGAATTTGGGATCCTTGGCAAAGCTGTCAGGTTGGGGGAAGGGAGATCTGTGTAGCTCCTCCTCTTCCCTGGCAGACAAGATTTCCCTGAGCAGAGAGGTCTTGTCTCAGCACCAGGCCTGCCCCCACCTCTCTTCACGCTGAAGAGGAGCGCTAGGTGTTTGTCTGCTCCTTCTTTCCCCGAGACAGGCTTGCCCTCTGCAGCTTGTAGCACTTTGCAGTCCCACCATTATCCTGCCTCAGTTTCCTTCCAGGAGTACAGTTCCCAATGACATGGCCCTCCTGGCTCAGACACTCAACTCCCAACTCTTCAGGAGTATCCAAGCATCAAAAGAGCGTACCAAAACCAAAGAGGAGAGCACGCAGTCCTGGGCCCAGTTCTCTCATCCAGAGTGTGCCTTCTCCGCACCACTCCCATTTGAGCTCCCTGCTTCAGACCTGCCTTCCCTTGGGGATGAAGTGAGGGTCTCCACCACATTTTCCTCACTGGGCAAGAATTGGAGACCTAGTCATTCCCACCTTCGCAATTGGACTAGGTTCTTTCCTTTTATCCCTACCTCCCAGGCACATTACCTGCTGCAGGTGCAATGAGGCAGGAAGGACTGAGACCCCAGGCTCTTTTTAACCCCTTCCTGAGCAACATGGCACATAGTCATACCCCCTTGTGAGAGACAGCAGAATCTGTAGAGCACAGGACACTTGCTGGTGCCTGCCATGGCCTAGAGGGGGGAAAGGGGGAAAGCCATAGCCCTTTTCCTTAGTATTCCCAAAGGGAGAGTGCCTAGTGATCTCCTTTGCTTTCAAGGCTTTGATCCCTAATGCCCCCTCCAGAGCCTCTTCTGACCTCAAGCTGCAAGAGCCATAAGCACGCAGCTGGCATTTGTAGTGCAGTCTAATAGAATAAACCAATTGTCTTAATCCACTTATCTTGCATGATCCAATAAAGTCTGCAGCTCTGGCTAGGAAGAAAAGTGTGTGTGTTCTTAATAAATCTTCCCCACTTCAACTGGCATCATTAATCTGTCTGTCGGGATCCATTTCTGACATGTTTGCTTACATGCAAACTTTGTTAAGGTGGAGTTGGAAGAGTTGCCACTGCTCCCTGCACTTTGAGCAGTTCTTGATTCCCATGAGGGTCGCTTCATAAATGTCCCCAAAAATCATAGGGTAACTTGGGGAGGGGGAAGGAGAGATGCCATGAGCTTATAGCAACAGGCTGTAGGTAGCTTGCAACCTGCTTCTTGAACAACCTTAAATTTGTACCTGCTGGGACACTGGTGCCTTGTCAAGTGCCCTGTAAGATTGTTCTCTTGGAGCAGGGAGTTCTTGCCCAACCTTCAAGAAGCTCATAGCAGAAAATGCCTTCCTGCTGCCTAGGATTGTGGCTGTGAAACTGGGCATGGAAAGGTACAGCAGCTCTGTGATGGGCCAGGTAACAGCAATGACTCCCCTTGGCAGCACTGCTCCTCAACCCAGGCTGAGCCCCAGGGCACTGTACAGCTTTACTGTTGTGCTGGGCACCGAGAAGTGACCCTTGTATTAGGAGTGAGGGTCTCCTGCCATTATACTGGCACGGGTTTATAGCTGGATGGGCAGCTGTCCTGGGTCCCTTGTCTTTTCAGGAAATGCGTGGAGTTTTCCTTGTACTGCATTCTGCAGGGAGGTCTCTGCAGGGTTTGGAAGTCCGAGCTGTGGAGAGCAAAAACCATGCTGTTGCTCCGCCCTTGTAGGAGGCTGGTGGGGATGGCATCTTGTTCTGTTCTTGGTGCTCCTTGGCCAGATTGAGGAGCCCATGCCAGACCTCTGCCCTACCTGTCCCCAGGCCTGTCTGATGGCCGTTTGCTAGGGTTTAGAGAAAATGCAAACAAAACAATGACAAAAAGACCTCCGCTTTAACCTGCTGCACTGGCAAAACCGACCCTTTGCAGTGGGGAGCTCCAATGCCTGCTAACGTGAGCCAGCAGTATAGACTGTGACTGGGGGACCCTCAGGTTTTAGTAGTTGAGCTAATGCACCTTGCAGGTAGTTTGCACAAGTCAATAGAATTTGTGGTATCAGATGAGAGATGAGGCTAGACAGGAGGAGTGAGACAAGGCTTGACATGTTATCCACACAACCTTGAGGGCTTGGGCCTGCAATATTGGAGTGACGCTATGCAGTCTCCCTTATCTGTCAGATGAAGACACTGATAGCTACTGGCCCCCAAGGTCAGGCTGGGAGGCCTTGCACAGCAAAGAGGGCTGTAAAATGCTCAGAAGCACTAGTAGCAGTCAGAGGAAGACCAGATGTGAATTTGTGGCCTTTGCTTTCAGTCCCAGGGATCTTTCCCCCAAGTTTCAGGCTGGCTCATGGTAAAGCAGGACCATTCCAGTGTGTGGAGGCTGCCTGCAGACCCTTCCTTATCTTTGTGCAAAAAATGGAGTTGCAACACTAAAATAAAAAGACAGGGTAGACGTGTACCTTTTTGACTAAATTATGTAGCATAAGTTTTCAGGAGCTGGAGCTCATTTCATCAGATGCTGTGAAAGACCGTGCACAGAGTACTGTATAAAGTGGAGAGTGTAAATTGAATACAAAAGGCAGAAAGGAAGAAGGGGAGCTGGAGTCTTTAACCTACAAGTTACAATAATGCCATCAATCTATGTAAGAGTGCTCACCCTGACTGAGATGTCTGTAACTGCCCCCTTAGGACATGAGGCTCCTGTCAGTTCTCGCATGAACAATGCAAGCTTCCCACCTCCCATTGAAGGATGGTTTCTCCCTAGGATTCCTTTTACGCCCCTCGTTTTGCTCATTTATTCCAAATCAGCCTTAAAAATCCCAACTGCTTGTTAATGTTTCTTGCTTCCCAATTACCATCTGTTGCCCCATGTAAGTGCAGCAAAGACTTGAGTGGTTTGTCATGAATACCAGTGGAAGCCAGGCTTCCATGGGTTTCATTAGACCTGGACGAGGCCAGTGCTGGAAAACACCATCTGTTCTTTGCCTAGGTTCAAGCAGAACATCCAAGATGACTGGCTCCTTCTGGGAGCAATCCTGACCTCCTCTTTAGCAGTACATTTTATGAATAAAGTTTTCTGCTGCTTCCTGCTGCTCTAGCCTTCTACCAGCAGACCCTGGTACCCAAAGAACATAAATTGGGCCACTCTTTCCTTGCCAAATTTAAGACAATCCCATCACTTTAAAATAGAAGGACATGAGGATATTTGCAACCAGGACTCATAGTAGAAATTATATCTTTTATTAGAACAACAGGATTTTTGCAAAAAATAATTGTTTAATTGCAAGCTTTTGGGCACAAACACCCTTCATCAGGCATTGGCGAAAAGATTGTAAAAGTTCTCCTGGGTAGAAATGAAAGTTCATATTTCATAGGATTTCACAGAGGAGTCAATAGATGATTGCTTTTTTTCCTCTAGACCAATACGGCTACAACCTGGATACCTGACACGAGGATATTTGGGCCTTTTAGGATTCATGTTTCCAGGCTCTTGCCTGCAAACAGAAGGGTTAAAATCTGTTTCTTAATTAAAGCATTGGTTCTGTCTCGCATGACTGGTTCTTTATGAGAAACACCAGAATGCAGGATTTGTGACAGACTGAAGAGTTGACAATGCTCCTACCCCAGTAGGAGCCACTACCATCATGCCATACACAACCAAGTTTGAAGAGTGTCTAGGAGCCCCAGTGCATAGCTGTGCAAACAGGAAAAAAAAGAGTTTAAGACTGAAATTGGGGAAAAATCAGGGCATCTGGTGAGGACAGAGGGATGCAAGGGTCAGCAATGAAGATAAAATGGAGAGACTGCTGGAGCCTTCTTGGGAGGCTGTGACAGGGGACCTTGATGAACAAGGAAGAAGTCTTGTTTTATTCAGGCTGTGGCAGGCTGCAGCTTCCACCCATGCTGAATCAGCCAGCTAGATCCGTGTGCCAGGCAAGCCTCTGAGAACGGGAGTCCCACCCAGGGCCATTCATAAGTCAGCAGGGAAGTTCCTCTAGACCTGATGGCAGATGATGCCTGGAGCAGTGAGGACCTGTGGGGTCACATGCAGAGCAGCTGCAGCTCCTAGTTTGGCAGAACAGTCTCTAACCTTCTCTCCCTTGTTGTTTTTAGCCATGCTTGTGGCTTGCCCAGGTAGGGGGAATACTAGCCTAGCTGCCTTGGTGACTGTTTGGGCACAATACCCAGGCTGGGTGTGACCAGGTTTGTTTTTCTTTGGACAAACACTGAGTAATGCCTTCAGATTCAACAAAACACTTCCCCTCTGCATGCTGGGTGCCTGCAACACAGCACAGGGCTGCCCTTGTTTGCGATCTGTTATGCCCATACCTGGGCTGGCTTTGCAGGTGCAGCCCACAGAAGTGCCCTGGGCTGATGGGTTCCATAGGTGCCTGCTGAGCTCAGGTAGTCAGCTGTGGTTGCAAGCTGCTGTGCTCAAAAGCATGTGAGAACTGGGAGTGGGTCTTGAGATCAACCATCTGGTCCCTGCCTGAAATACGAACAATCTCCAAGCTGATGCTGGGACTCTGGCTCTTATGCAAGAAGATTAGTTGAATAGTGTCCTGGATGCTCGTGAGGTGCCTGGGAAAGGTGATGGATCCCTTCTGAGCTCCTGGTGTGCTGCCACACTGATCACTCTTCTTGTTGTGCCTGCAGCCTGTGATCCTGTTGCTGAGCGTCATCTGCCTTGCCTGATATGGAAGACAGCCTTGCAAGGCCTCCGAGCCCAGCAGGGCTCTCCTGCTATGTGGCGATCTCCCAGTTCTTGGGACTGACAGTGATTGCCATGACTGGAGCCTGGATGGGCCAGTTCCGGGGGGGCATCGCTTGGGAAAGCTTGCTAGAGTTCAACGTCCACCCACTCTGCATGATCATTGGAATGGTCTTCCTCCAAGGGGATGGTAAGCTGGGACCAGGACCTGGCCTGGTCGCAGGTAGTGGGGCAGGTGCTTGCTGTGTTCCTCAACACTCCTTCAGGGGACCAAGAGTCCAGGCCTCAGCCCCCCTGCTGACTGATGGAGTTAATAATTCCTTCTCCACTGTAGTCCCATAGGTGCTTCCCTACTGAATATTTTGGGTACAGCCTTAAAGTGGAGTTAGTCCAAATTTACACCAGTAACTGGATGAGGAGCTGGGCCGTTTCATGTTGGCCTGGTATTGCTTTCCATCACACTGCTCCAATTCGGCACCATCAGCCTGCTGGTCTGAAAGGGGACATGGCCCAGGCAGCAAGCTACCCATTCGGGAAAAGTACAAAGCTGTCCCATGACATGAGCAATTGGTACTGCAACTGGGTGCACTGATGCCATCTGCACTGAACTAGTGCAAAGCAAGGCTGGCTTCTCTGCTCTAGCTGAAGGGTGCAGGAGAGGGATGCTATGGGACATCTACTCTCGTAGCCGATGACAAAGCAACAGATCCCTATGGAAAGCTTCCTCATGCTGGTGATGAAACCCTTACTGTTGTCTGAGTGGAGCTGACGTGGGTCAGGCCTTCTGCAGAGCACTTAGCAGGGGATAAATGGATTGGGTGTGGAGGATGGCTTTGTGCCTTGCTCTGTCACAGTGCTGCTCAGGGAACCAGCAGCAGTAATTGTCTCCCAGATGGCCTCTTAAGCACGCAGCCAGGCACATCTGCACAGAGCTATGATGGGAAAGCTGCAGTAGCAGGTGCCCTGCAGCCAGGTCCTGTGGCTTTAAGGAAAGATTGAAGCTACCAAATTAAATCTGGGGAAGGCAGTGGGGAGAATAACAAAGTGCTTAACGCTCCCTGCAGTATGAGTCACCCTCTGCCTCCCTTTTGTGGCTCACTTCCAGCACTGGGTATCGTGCCCTCTTGGAGTTAATTTTACACATGTGTAGCACAGCTACACCTAGTCTTTTTTGGTGGGGGGCCTTTTCCTGACTTTCCCCCCTGCACTTGTCTCACATATGTTCTCTCCACCAGCTCTCCTGGTTTACCGGGTCTTCAGGAACGAAAGCAAGCGCTCCACCAAAATCCTCCATGGACTCCTTCATGTCCTTGCACTGGTCATCGCCCTTGTGGGTGAGTCCTGGGTTCCCCCACAACAAGGACAAGCCATCAGGAAGGTGGCCTGGACGGATTCCTCCAGCTGCAAGGCATCATTGGCAAGATGCCCCAAGAGCAGCAGTGTGCTGAGCAGGGGGGTTTGGAACCCTCCATTGCCCCTTTCCTCTTACAGCTCATAGACCATCCCAGAGAGGGGAGCAAAGACAGAGAGGGGAGCATCAGAGCCAGAGAGGTGGGTGGGTGGATGTAGCAGTCCCACTTGTAGCATGATGTAGTAGCCTGGTAATGCCAGAGCCCAGTGAACCTGGTTGTCAGGACCCTGCCAAGGCCAGCTTGGGGAGCCAGCAGAGTAATGGTTCACCCACTGCCACTTACCTCACTACCTGCATGCTGGTACTGTGAAGGGTACACAGAGTGCGATGAACGTGCTGGCTGAGGATGGGTGTCCAGCTCTAACAGGCTTCTTTCTCTTCTCCACAGGCCTGATAGCCGTGTTTGACTACCACAGGAAGAATAACTTTGCAGACATGTACAGCCTGCACAGCTGGTGTGGCATATCAGCCTTCAGCCTCTACTTTATCCAGGTGAGGGGCAGAGGGTGACCTGGAGCTGGGTGCTCTCTCCTGTCTTGCAGGCTCTCCTGACAGGCTGAGCTGCCTAGCGGTGAGAGCAGGGGGCTGGATGTCAGGACTAGTCCCAGCTCTGCTACTGACTTGCCCTGCGGGATCTGGGGCAACTCAGTCCCCTGTTATTTTAATTGGAAGTTGCTCCTGGGGGTTGGGAGAGACACGCGGTGCCAGCATCTGAGCAGGGCGCAGTTGGACTCTTACCTGGGCACTAATTCGTGTTTGCCTGTGGGGTGAGGTAGGAAGAGCTAAATTGCCCCAACCTCCGTGACCTGCTGCCATAATGGCTGCTGCAGTGGGAGCTGAGGTCTTGTTGGGAAAGGATTGCTGTCCACTGCGGTTTGGTTCCAGCCCTGAGAGGACTCAGTGGTTTATTGCCCCCTGCCATTTTTCTTTCCCTTCCAGTGGCTCATGGGCTTCAGCTTCTTCCTGTTTCCTGGAGCATCCTTCTCACTTCGCAACAAGTACAAATCGCACCATGTCTTCTTTGGCATCTTCCTCCTTATCCTCTCCATTGCCACATGCCTGCTGGGTATCAAGGAGCTGCTCCTCTTCAGTATTAAGTACATGGCTAAAACTGCTGGCCTGTATTCTTCTCCCCACCTCACCACTGGATTTCACATGGGCTTCAGCATGAGGCACTTCCTGGGCAGTGGGAGAAAACAGCCCCTCTAAACCTAGTTCCCAGTCCCGTTGTTCCTTCTCCTGCAGTGTTCGGGCCCCTAGATGCTATGGGTTGTGGTCCGCTAAGGTCTGGAGTAGACCTTAGTAGACACGTCTGACTTTCTCTAAGGCAGTAGTGTGTTGGCAAGATGCCTCGGGAGTCCAGGCCAGTGACAGGTGCTGCAGGATATTGGGAAATGTGGTTTGTGATTTCTTTTCTAGATAAAAACGCTGGATTCTGAGAGGCTTTTCCTTGTTGGATCCATGTTTCAGTTCTGGCCTTCTCATGCCTAATGGTTAGCTTCCAGATTTGATGCCTCTAGGTTTTCCTTCAAGCTCTTACTGGCCATATGGATCCTTTGTGCTGATCCAGACAAGGGCTGGATTGGCTGTCTCATTATGCCACACATGGGACAGCTGGTGTCAAACAGCCAGTGGGAAAAGTCCCTTGGCTGACTCTTTGTTTCAAGCACAGCCTGAGCTGTCTCTGCTAGTTAGCCAACATGGTGCCCAAACCAGCCAGGAGAGGCAGTAGCATCTAATAGGCAGTTCCTGTGTGGTTGTAGAGAAACTTTTAGCAGGACAGCAAGCAGGCTGTACAAGCCCAGCCTGGTTTGGCCCCTCCTGGACTACAGGAGGGTGGTTCCTTCACCAGAGTGCACTTCTGTGAAGGGATGTAGCTTTTTGTTGTCTTTAAGTCAGGCTGCTGGTTGTTTGGGATGGGGTCAGGGTAAATGGGAGCATTTCAGGGCCGGGACTGAATTAGAAGCTGCCCCTTGTGTGGATCTGTTGTATCCTCAGGGTAGCAGGAAGCCAGCTCCAATGCCCTTCTCTATTCTTGCAGGACCACCTACAGCTCCTTTGTGCCTGAAGGGATCCTAGCCAATGTTCTGGGCCTGCTGCTGATCACCTTCGGGCTGCTGATCGGGTACATCCTGACGCGGGATGAGTGGAAGAGACCTCCACTGGCTGAGGAACTGGCACTGTCCATGGATTTTAAAAATCTCACTGAGGGGGAGAGTCCCAGTGGCAGCCAGTGATGCCCTTGCATGGGGGAGGGCGAGGGTTTGGTGTTCTTATCATCCATAGTCCTTGCTCTCAGCCCTGTGCATGTGTGCTGTGTAACTAGAGCTCCACTGCTGTCTTGCGGATTCTACATCCCTGGTGTATTGGTGTCCGCCTCACTCCCCTGCCACCCAGTGATCATCAAGTGCAGCTGGCATGAGAGGGGAGGGCTTTAATTCCTCATGTGCAGGGGAGCCGTGTGCCAGTGCAGCTGCTCTCCAAGCCCACACTGTAGTCCTGTGCGTTGTGCTCCTGTGAGACATGCAGGTTGCTCTTTGTTCCCCACTGAGCCAGGGTGCCAGTCAGGGCCTCTTCCCTGCCTCCTACCCAAAGCACTGAGGTCTGGCTTTGCTCAAGGGCTGCTTTCTTTATGCTGCAGCCTTTAATACCAGCCGAGCTCCTCTAGGTATTTGGTTCCTTCTCCAAACCTCTTGAGGCTGGCAATTTTGCCCCTCTTGCACTAGGATTGCAGAGCTCTTACTTCCCAGCCTGGCAGGCCAGGCCAGGGGCACAGAGAAAGAACCTGTAGGTAAATGTCTAAACCAAATTCAGGTGAAAGATGAGGCCTTCAACCTGGCTCCTATCATTTCATGCATGCTGCCTCATTGTGCCTCCTGGAGCTCATGCAGTACTGGAAACAGTGTTTGTGCCAGTCCACCTGGTCCTGGGTGGATTTAAATCTGTCCTATGCTCCGTTTCAGTGCCCCTACTCCTTGGCTGAATGCCAAAGCTTTGGTGCCTTTAATGATCACAGTGGTGTTTGTCTTGCCCTGAGGCGCGTTACTTCCTGATGCCCCATAATGTACTGCTTCTGCAGATTCCCATCAGATCCCAACCAGCTCACAACAGCCAGCCACAGGAGTGGAGATGTCTGCCAAAGTCAAAGCACTCTCAAGCCCATCTAGCTAACAACATTTTGGAAGTACTTGTCCTCCTCTTTCCTGATTCTCCCTGGTGCTCAGGGGCATTTTTGGGGCAGGACTTCCAGCTGGACTCTGAGCAGGGAAGGCACACAGGGGATTTCCGCTACATTTTCTGACCTTAAATGACTTGGTGAGCAGTCAGTTTGTAAAGTGAAAGCACATGTCCTCTCTAAAGGGCTCGTGCCAGCTCCATCTCTTACTGTTCGGAGCCTACATGAGAAGCCCCGTTGCATTGGCAGCTGCTTCCTTTCACATCTGATGTTACAGCTTGTCTCATCCGCCTCCAATATTGGCTCTTTTTTGCAATTGGAGACAGACATGGGATTCCTCCACTCCAGGTGCTGAAAGGCATCACAAGTGCCTAGTGCTGCTGCACAGGCCTTTCCAGCTAGCAGTTACTCAAGGTTGATCAGACAGTCGGTATCCCTGCCTCTGAATCGGTGAGTAACTCCAGAGTGAACAGGCTGACCTGATGCAGACATTTGGCTGTGGAAGCAGCAGGCTGATGGGAGTGTTAATAGTTCCATGTTAGCAGAGTGAAGGAAATCACCGATAAAGAATAACAGGCAAAGGGAACTGGGCTTGAGAACCAGCTGGGAACTCAAGGCCCTCTTCTGAAAGTGTGTTCAACCCCCTGCCTCTCTAGGCACAAGGTGGCACAGGGCACAGGTCAGCCTAGGGGCCGAGTGAGGCTGTCTGGTGACATTGTTCCTGCCTGGACTGCCTGACAGAAGGGAGAGAGTTGCTGACAAGGGGAGGAGCTGGGAAAGCAATATTAGATTTGTTAATTAGCAGGTATCCTGTGTAAACAGTGTTGCCATGAACAAAAAGACACCTGGCTCTGCTATTGATCCCTGCCCATAAATGGTTCCCAGAGCCAGTGGCCTCTGCCCTGGTCTGATGATTCAGGGCAGACTCAAATATTTGGAGTCTTTCTAGACTGACCAGATCCAGACAAAGTCTGAGTTGGGGATTACTGTGTTTGCATGCCGTACAATCTCTTGCCCATGCCCACAGGGGCTCTCAAACAACCTCCTTCCCTGATGTGGCATAAATGGCACAAGTAACTGACTCTGGGGTTCTGCTGCCTGCATTTAACTTAGCACTTTGTGAAAAATTGGGTCCCTTTCAAAGGTGTTTCAATGGAGCACCCACAAGTCGCTTAGTCTTGCCTGGAAGTCTTAGCTTAGATCTTCTGTATCATACAAGACAGCAGGAAAGGTCAATCCATGGGGTGAGGAAGGAACGGAGCAAGGCGTTTCTTCCAAACGCTTCATTAATCCCACCCTGCCCATACTAGTCTCGAAAGAAACATTCTTTCCTGCTCTGGAACTGAGGGTGGACACAGATGTGCCTTCTGTTGCCTTTGTGGTGCCATGACATTTTTTTATGGCAGCACAAAAGCCAAGCTGTCAGATGTCGGTGCCCCTTGTTGCAGCACAAATGTGGCTTCGACAAAGGTACCAGTTTGTGTCGCTGTTTCATGCCAGATGTTTATCAAGTGGGGGGTTCAGGTAGCCCGGAGCCAGCTGTGCTCTCCAGCTGCCCTGATAGGTACTCTGGGGGCTTGAGGGGCCCAATCCTGCACACCCCAGGAATTTCTATGTTGGATCAGACTCCTTCATCTCTGGGAGCTGCTGCCTGGCTTTCCCTTCTGTGACATGGCCCTGGGGATCCTGGGGAAAAGAGGGAAAAGCCAGACATGTTTGCAGGGATGGAGGAGTCCAGGCCTGCATGGGAACTTCCTGGGTGTCCAGGACAGCCCCCTCAAGCCCTAAGAGAACACGCCACCCATTGTCCTGCAGCATGAATAGGCAGAACAGTAGGCAATGTGTTTCACCCACTGAAGTGGATCTGCTGTACCAAGACAAGACCTATGCCAGCACAGCTGATCTCCTTCATTTGGCAATATCTGTTTCTACCTTGAGTATTTCCATACTCAGGGTATGGGCCTGCTGCTTATAACCTTTCCAAGTATGTGCTAGATTACCAGGATGGAGATTGAAAGCCTGTTCCCTGCTGACATTAGTGGAAACAGACCTTCAGGTGAAGCCCTATGGAAACAATTGCCTAAATCTGCACGCTGTGCTCAGGGAAGTATACCTCAGTATGCAGCTGTCCTGGGATGCACGGTGCTGCAGCAGCCAACTGCCAGTAATCAGAGACACCACACAAACCTTTTCTATGTCAGCAAGCACCTGCTGTGCCACATGCCAGGTATTGACCTGGCACAAGATGCTGTTGATAATGTTTATACTTGAAAATATTTTCTACACAGTTGATCTTTTTTTGTTGCTGTAATTAATCTCTGAAAGAAACCCATTGTGTGTGGGGGGAGCTGCACTAGCTGAGCTGTGGATTTGTTGGCTCAAATGCCTATTGAAAGCAGAAGAAAAATCACGTTTTGTGCAACTTTGACCTGAAATGTTGTCTCCTATCAGAGCTGCATCTTGCTGTACTGTGTGCCATGCTGTCTGCTTTGTGGATGCTCCTGAGTCAATAAATATTTGCAATGAGCATGGCCTATCTCCTCTGTGTGCCAGCCAGCTGGTCATTCCCAATGCCCATTGTTCTGCCAGTACAACTCTTTTCCCCTTCCTGCCTGCCATGTGCTCCTGGTTCCAGAGCCAGTGTTAATATTTAACATCGATTACTGCAGGCTTTGCCTGCTACTCTTGGAGAGCAGGTAGCTAACGTCCAATGGAGATATGGCACTTGGTTCTGACAGAAAGGGTTTAGTCCTGAGATGGGCTCAGAACTAGGAATTAAAACCCTGATTTCTGAAAGACCTCTAAACCCTGCATCTGAAAGTGTCATGGGGCACCTGTAGGCACTGTGTACCTTTAACTATGTAGCACTATGTAGTCCATGCCTAACCCCATAGACCAAGCTGGAAACAGAATACTTAAGGTGCATCTACCCATTCATTAATGTGCTTTTGCAACTGCACATGTAAATTTAGTACCTGTAATGTGAGGTAATAAATAAATATGCATTAGCCTGCCCTAATGCACAGTAGTGAAAAAGCACAATTTTTTAGTGACACTTAATGTGCAGTAGCTCATTTTTACTGTGCATTAGCATATTAGCAGTTTCTGATGTGATGCTTTAATGCACAGTAAAATAGGCTACTGTGCATTGAAGCGCACGTGTAGGTGCCCCCTAACTTACCTGGGGCAATAGTGGTTTTGCCTGCAATAGAGCCACTGAAGTCAGTCATTTGGCTCAAATGAGACTTGGATAATAAAGAAAATAAGCCTCACTCTTGATCAGGTGTCTGGGGAGTGAGTGCATGTGAGGAAGTGTTTGCATCAGGGAGGGAAGCGTTACTGCTGGGGTGAAGATGAGACAAACCTTCTCAGGGCAGCGTGTGCTGTAACTATCCTTAATTGGAGACAGTTTCCTAAACTACAACTCTTTGCTAAGCTATAGCAGAAAAAGACTCCCTGCAATTCTGGGCTCCTCTGCCCTGCTATACTGAACATACACAACTGCTTTTGGATTGTTGGCTTTGGTTTTTAACCTAGTGGGGAACTAATCCAAAAGCAGCCTGAGCTACAAATACAGGACAAAGTGGTTTGGCTTGACTCAAAGGTAAACTCTCAGTCACCGAGGGGCAGTGGGCTACCTCACTGAATTTAACTGTAGGAAGAGGTTGGTGCCTTGTATTCCTAGCAGTTTACCCCAGGTCGGTGCACAGGCATTAATAAACTCAGTTAAAAATGCAGTTATCCTGTCAGGGAGGGCCAGGAAGCAGCAGTAGTGCTGACCCTCAACCTCTCTCTAGCAGCTGTCCATTCTGGGGATGAGGGAGAAGGAGGTGGGGAGGAGGGTGTCAGTGCCCAGTGGTAATACAAGCTACATTCAGGTGCAATGCTGGCTGCATGTACATACAGCATCAAAGTAAAATCCTACATTTAGCTCCACTGCCTAGAACAGGGGTAGGAAACCCCTGGCATGCAGGCCAGAGCTTGGCAAATGAAGGCATTTTGCTTGGCATGTGCACCTTGGGGAAGGGACAGGGACTGCACTGCCACAACAAGGATCAGGTCCCTCACAGCTCCCCTGTTGTCTGCCCCTGGCATGCCAACATCTTATAAGTCAAGGTTGCAGGTGTTATTGGCACTCTGCTCAAAAACGTTGCCAATCCTTGGCTTAGGATCACAAAGCGGGCTGACAAGCACTGTGGCATTTCAGTGCAGCCCATTACAAGACCACTTGAAAACCAATATTAGACCAGAACCCCCATTCTGACTGGGGAACATTCCCTCTGGTGTCAGTGTTGGATTATTTATCCACAATGCACCGTGCTGGATGGGGCCTTCTCTGCAGGAGCAGGAGAATGGATACAATATGTTGGTGGTGGCCTGTGTTCCTCAGGGGAGCCACTCTGATGGAGCGAAACCACCTCTACTAGGTGCCATCTGGGGTAGTGGAAAACTCACTGTTGAAGCAGCCGCTGGATCTATTCTTCTGCTCCCAGTTTGCCCCATTCACTAATAGAGCACATCTAGTCCCTTGTGTGCACCAGCCTGCTAACAGTTTATTTTAATTCCTGTACAGCTGCGCCATGAAACCAATGCACACTCCTTAATTTCAGGCTGCAGCATGAGGAAAATAGCAGGCAAACTCTGTTTCCAAGTGTTAACCATTTATAAATAAGTACATTTTTTCATACATACAGTTCATTGTACAGATTACAATCTGTATACATTGGGGAAATGCATTCATTTGAACTTTTCACATCTATCTCACAGCTCACATGTACAGACAAGAAAACTCTGCTCAAGCAAATACAGCAAAGGAAAAAATAGTTTTTCTTTCCTTATACATGAGAGGCTGAGGGCCTCAGCTGAGTGCAGGGTCGCCTTACCCACTGCACAATATCACAACTGTGTGGTGTTCAATATATCAGTAGAGAGAACAGAACATGCATTGAATAATATACTGTACAGAGAAAGTCCTTTACATCAGAATTATAGAAAAGCTAAAGGAAAATTAAGTGTCTTAAAGATCTTCCCAGCAAGTGTCTTGAAGGATGGCAAATAGTACAAATCACCAAAGTGTATAGACTATACATATTTGTACTAAGTCAAATCTTCTTGGAAGTGAAGACAGAACAGAGACGAAATGCTGTAAATACTGTGGAAAAGAAAATGTGAGACAGAAATTACACCTTCGCTGCTGGAAGAGTCCACGCTGGAGTCTCTACGTTACTGGTATTTTGACAAAATGAACCTATGCACACAGTGTTGCTGTTAGTTTATCTCTAAACATTACTAATGGTGTCTGGTATATCAATGCAGAGCAAGGCAGACTGCAGCTAAAGTGACCTAACTTTACCAGCCTGAGGCTTTCTCACCCACCAGGAACAAGACTCCATGTGTTAGCAGTTATTGGAGGACAGGCCTAGTACTCTCCTTCCTTTGGACTGACCCATATGTACAAGAGATCAGTGACAAGCCCCTTTTCACAGTAGCCCTCCATTTTAATGACTACAGGAACCAAGATGCAGAAATGTCAGACTGGAACTGACTGTTTCCTGCTAAGTAGCATGACAGCAGTTAAGTGGTTGCTAGAAAATTAGGAGGGAAGGATACAGAATATTTATTTGGCTCCATTCACTTTAATGGTGACAATTGTGTTTGCTTTGTTTTCTCATGGGGATCTGTTGTGTATCAGGAAAGGTTCCAGTGCAATCCAGCTGTTGTCAGGAGTTGGACACAAACGAATCTTGCTAAATTATTGAGCCCTTTGTGGTTTGTATTAGAAAAAGTTTGATTGAATGAAAGTCCAGCAATTGTTCAAGTAACCCTGAAAAAGCAGATCAACCTTTGCCATTGTGCTTGTGTCCAAATGCATCCCCACCAAACTTTCCAGTACTGAGTAAAGGCATTTAACTCTGGAGGTCTCTGTGACATGTCACAGGAGGTACAGTAGCTCTTTCCCTAAGCCCTTGTTTAAATACCATTAATCTTGGTAGATGAATTGTCTGGAACTCTCAAAAGAAAAAAAAATGCAACAACTAAATAGCTTGTGACAGATCAGCAAGGACCTACCTCAGCATTTAAGGTGAAAAACTAGCAGGCACTCAGGCTTGCTTTGTTCTCTACATAAGGCATAGCTGGCACTTCGGTTTTAGCTAGACTTCTTCTGGGTAACCCTGAATAGACAATAGTCTTTGCACTAGGGAACTGAATTACTGGGAATTTAGCAGCCATCCTGGCAAGGACCTAATCCAAACTATGGCTTAGGTATGCATCATATGCACAAAAAAAGCATTTCCACCAGCCAAGCAAGTTGCTTTACAGCCATTTTAAAGGGGGGAAAATCTACTTTTCAAACCAGACCATCTGAACTTACCGTGAGCTTGATTCCAAAGGCCTTGGTCAGTCAGTAGCTGGCACAGCCTTCATCGCCTACACAAGAGCATTGATTTGAATCCAGCAACACAAGGAAACAGGTTGCCAAGCTCTCTGCTCCCTTGACCTCAGCTCTATAGAACACTTCCATCTCCTAAGCACCTAGATGAGCTGACAACTGGCTCTCAAGCCCTTTGATGCCACCCTGAAACCAGCAGCTAAGGATTTGGAGAGACATATACATATAGCTACTGCCCTCTTGCCTGAGGCCTTTCCAGCCTGCAAATCAAAAAAACCCAAAAACATCTGGGAAATGTGCTCAACAGGAACTTGACAAGCACCCGATTCCGAAAACTGGGACTTTAGGTCTATAGTGATGCATCGCTACAATAGAAAGGCTCTCAGGGCAACTTTCTGCAGAGTCCGAGAGCCATCTAGTGGCTGGTTTGGTCAAATACAAGCATTTGCTTAGGCATAGCCAACAGAATACATTCCAAGGAACAAATTCCTATGGTCTTAAGGTATCAAGAATCTGTTTTATTTGGTGCACCTACAAGCTAGCAGTGTGGGGATTCTCAAACTACCTGACTCCAACTAGGGTGCTGACTAGGGATGATGCTGGTAGTCTCAATTACTTCAACACCGTACCTGGCAAGTCTGACTGCCAGATGGGCTACTGCACACTGTCCTACTACACTTTCCTGAGTGGACAAGTTCATGAGATTTGCAGCTAAAATGAAGGAGTGAAGGGACAGTAAGCAAAATTACAGTCTTGTGCTCTATTGAGTTGTGGTTGGATAATGTACTTTACAATCAGGACCATATACAACAGAAAATACAAAATAATCTCCATTTTGCCCATGCCAAATTCCAATCAGAACTTCGAATGACACACAATATTTGATTTTCAAGTGAGAAGTATGTTCCTTACTGATCCAGTAACTAAAGCAACAATTATGTTTCAGCTGTCCCTAAGAAAATTGCTGGGGAAGCGCTTTAAAAAAATCACGGTAAATATTTTTGTATTTAAAAATTACTCAATCTTTTGATGCTTATATACAACTGTGAGTTCTTGTGCTATAAATGTTATGATTCATTGCATCATTTCTTTTTTCTTTTTTTTTTGAAAAATACACTGAGACACAAGAGCTGTTCTGCTATTTTCTAATGAAGACACTAGTCACGCTTAAATATCCAGTATTTATCATAGTAACAAATTCAAACAGTAAAGTGCACCCATTTACAGAAAGAACAGATGGTAAACCATTAGTGCAAGAATTCTGTGAAAATGTAACACATGGTGTTGTGAAAAAACCCTGCAAACTGCAGTATTTAAGCCTTGTTTCATTTTTGTATTTGTGTTAAAGTGTGAGCTGTTTTTGTTGTTGTTTTGTTTTCCCTTACAACATCTTCATAAACCCAAAGTTGTACATGTAAGTGCTTGTTAGGGGACATTTCTAAAGTACAGTACTGGAATCACACGGCAGTGAATAGCGAAGCAAAGCACAGTCAGAGTTATTACAATGGCATTCTCTTCAACAAGGATCATTCCATTTGGATTCTCTGATAACAAGGACATTGGAGATGACTGGCTTATGGCAGTAGCACATCTTGTTTAACTGTAATAAAAAAAGGGAATGGGCTGGATTTGGTTACTTTGTCCTTTCAAAAGAAACTACCAAAGATAGAAAGCCACTCATTTGCTCAGGAAAGCTGAGGGAAGGAAGGCCTGGAACAAAAACATGACGCTATTCAAAAAAACCCATTAATATACAAGTTCTAGCTAACTAGGTGCACGGTATGCAGATTAAAATAATCAGTTATTCCTTATAAGGCAGAGCACACTTCTTAAAAAAGAGAGGAACAAAAAAGTCAACATCCCTTTCAAAGAGAGGAATAGTGCATGCACATTCCTATTTCCTCATGGCCTCATACAAACAGGCTGGGAAGGAGGCATAAGTATCTGGGGAGGCTCCCAGTTTTATAACCTGCTTTACAGATCCCTGTAATAAAGCAAAGGGTAAGAATTGTGTTGTACCTTCATACCCCCTTGGGAAAGAAAAAAAACCCCAAACCCCAATACAAATACTGGCTTGGACAAATAGAAAATAGACCCATAAATATCTTGAGTTAAAGAAACTTAATAATCCCCAAACAACGCAGAGGCAAAAAAACCAAGAGTACTTTCAGTCGGTCTGTGGGACACGAGCCTGACCTGTCCTGAGGCCTGTGTGTCTCCATTTGGTCTAAGCAAAATAAGTAAGCAAATTACAACAAACTGCGCTGATCCGCTTCACAGCTTCACGCAAACAAAAAAGCTAATCAGAGCCAGAGTTTGCTAAGTGATTCAGGGCCAGACCCTTGCCTGGCATAAATCAGGGTAGCTGCACAGAAATCACAATATAGACATGCCAATTGACTCTAATGTCGGATTGGCCCTTATTTTGGTTCAATGATTCCTTCCTTCAATGACAGGTTCACATAGCCCTTTGGAAACAGAAACATATTTAACTTCTCTCCCTCGGAGTCGCTTCCCATTCTGTTTTTAAGAGTTGACATGAACTAGCTTCAGTGTTAGGTAGCAGGCACTATTTGCTTTAAAACAAGTTACAGTAACAAACTTCTTTTCCACTCACCTGGCTGTTTGCTCTTAGTCACTGAAAAGGTAGATTATAAAATGCAACTAACAAGAAATGTAGAACAGGCTCAGAAAGTCTCCTCTATGCAAACAAACCTTCAGAGACTACTTGGAAAGCTCTGTAAACCGGGTTTTGGAAATGTCCCCTGCTTTTTCACACTGCCTCAATACTAGTTGCATCTAATTAAAGAAAAGAAAAAAAAGATATACCCCAAAACAAATTTCCTGAAATAGATCACATAAATTAATTATAAATATTTCTCTTTTAACTACAGGTCCTTAAAGAGCAAAACATTGCCTCTAGCATTTACAGGTATGGAACACAGCAACTGCTTTACAAAATTCCAGGAACAAATCTGGCAGCTCTAGGAAAACACCCATTTTTATTCCTTCTTCCCTTTGAGGAGTGCAGCCCCTCACTACAGCACACAGATTCCAAAGAGCAGGTGCAAACAGAAAGGAAATGGCATGGCAAGGCTGTGTTTTCAGAAGGACTTTACTGATGTGACTCCTCGGCCACTTTCGGTCTTGGGAACCATCATGTCGCTTTGGGCATCACGGGCAAAGAAAGACTGAAGATTTCCTTCCTTAATTAAGCTTTTTCCCATCCCATTTTTCTTTTGAGCCAAACCAAACTAAATCAAATTCTTAAATTGTCCTGGTGAAAACATGGTGTTGGTGCATATGTGAAGTGCAGTCATCTGCTAACAGTGTGAAGGAAAGGTTGTGGTAATCTCAGTTTATAAAATGCACAAGATGGTTTGAGCCAATTACCTGGGCTGATTAAGATGCATAAAAGGGGCCAAGTTCAATTGCTTCTCGACACATTTTTAAAATGCCTCAGAGTGAATCGGTGCTGTGGCATTTGGAACACAACTGTCAAAGTCGCGCAGCATTTTGTGGTCCCCACCCATGCTGGCAGATTACATCATTAAAACGAACAAACAAATATAATTCAGATTAAAATTCTATAAACCAGATAAAGCAGGATGGTTATTATGCATAGCTACTTAGTATTAAAACAAATCAAGCCCCACTCTGTGCGGGTAATTAGCTCTTTGTAATTAGCAAGGAGACAACTGGGAAGAGGAACGTACTGGTTGTCTAGGGGAACACTGGACAATGCACTCTGTAAAGGCTGCCACAAGTCTAGGCCAGTTCCCACTAGGAATTTTCTTAATTTCACAAGATCTTATTAAGCAGACAAAAGAGACCAATTTGAATTGAACATGATTGTCTCTTGAAAAGAGCTGGTTACCTCCCACTGTGTAGGGGCTATATTGGGATTAACCTACACCATATACTAAAATATCCTGATTGACAGCTGAAAACTGTGAGGGAACTCAGTTTCAATTGGGCAAACAATACTGGCTTGTTTGATGTTGGCTTCACAGTCAGCTGGATAACAAAGGGCTTTGAGCACGTGCATGGCTGGCTGATCACCACATAGCAATTACAGGAGAAACTTGGTCATGAAACTATCAAATAGAAATTAAAAAATAATAATAAGAATACTAATATGCATGAAAATCAAGCCCAGAAGTGTGCGCTGAAAACATAAGGGTCTTACTCCAACAAGTGTCATTTACACGTTAGACTCCACAAACGGTCTCTTTGGTTTGATAGGGGATGTCTGCCCTTGTCTAGAGTCCCTGGAAAGCTGCCTGTACAGGTTGTCCTGGTAGGCCTGTGCAACAGGCAGTGTCCTAGCCACCTTAACATCTGGATACGAGGAGGCTTGACTGACTCTCTCTAAAAGATCTCCTCGGGACCCATTGGCCAGCATCCCATGGGGGCTGTAATAGTCTTCCTCTAACAAATGGCCATTCTGTGCATTGTTGGTTTTGTTATAAAAGGCAATGTTGCTGATTGAAGAAGGTGGGCTAAATGATTCTGGCTGGGGAAGGTTTCCAGGAGATGTAGGACTAATAACAGTATCCACGGATGACACAGCCCAGGTCCGGTTCTGTTGATGGAGATGTGGGTACTGTTGAGTCCGAGCTGTTTTGTCTATGATTCCCATGAATGGCGTGGTCCTGGAACGGGCTGGCTCACTGGGGTAACCCCCCTGAGTTGGAGAGACTGGTGAAAGCTCATCGCATGATCTGTCATAAGCTGGCTTTAGAGGGATCTCCATTTGCTGAATAGAAGCAGAAGGGCGGAAGTTGGGAGTCAGGTTGGAAGTGGATGAGATGCTATTGCTAGAAGGAGAGAATCTGAGACCAACACTTTGAGAATGAAGCAGTGGTCTTGGAGTTGGTGGGTGAGGCTTTATTTCACTGGGGTTGACTGTAATTGGCCGCCTTATTAGGTGAGAAACCTCTGGAGAACCAAGCTGGCTGGAGGGAAGGGAGGAGCGTTCCAGATCAAGCTTTGAGTGACAGACTGGATAATAGGAAGCGGACTGACTGCGTCCTATTTGAGGGGTTTGACTATATCTCATCCCACCTCTATATGCTGAGGAAGGCCTCTGTGGAAGATCTTCTTTAGTCAGTCCTCCATGCTGGCAGATTGCACCTGCACTAAGGCTGGCTTGAACATGTTGCACTGGCCTGCTATCCCCTACTATTCCACCAATTGAACCCTGGTAGACCAACCTACTTTGCCCAACCCCCATTTCTCCTGATGTTGACTGGTATTTACTGGCCATAGAATGGGCCACTTGGCCATAAGCACCAGTTGGAATCACAGTACTAGAATGCACTGCAGAGCTTGGCTGGTTGCTTCTGACAATCTGTGCCTTGGCCGGCTGTAGTCTGAGCCCTTGCTGTGGGACTGCGACAGGAAGCTGGGGCATTTGGAAGGACCTCTGCGTCATTTTGGACAGTGGAGACTTTGGTCTACCAGGAAGTTGGCTAACACTAGGTTCTTGCTGGTAACGTACTGGGGAGCCAGACTGTGACCGATATACACTCATACTTTCTGCAGGAGGGCTGGCACGATACTGGGGACCTCTACGGAGGGGCGAAGGTGGTGGACTTTGATACTCTTGCCCTTGGCCTCCAACAGGAGGTGGGCTGAAGCGGTAGGAAGAGCCCTGATGAGCAGGAGATGTATGTGGTGGACTAGGTCTGTAATGAGAGTTCTGGTGTGTTGGAGACAGAGCAGGAGAAGTGGACTGGTACCCTTGTCTTGTTGGTGAACCCATAGAGCTATTAGACCTGAAGTCAAAGACTTGATGAGAACCAAGAGGTGAGCCAGAAATATAGGCTGAATCCCGGTGGGCAGGGGATGGGGGTGGGCTCTGGATGATGGGGAGCCCTTGGCTTGGTCTCGACTCTGTCTGTAAGCCAATGGAAACATTTTCTACATCCTGCTCAAGATACTCCTCTTCAAAGATGTCTTGCACAGAATACAGTTCTTCATGCTGGGCTTCAGGTTCTGGCTCCACAGGGGGTGGTTGTTGCTGTTGCTGTTGCTGCTGCTGCTGCACCTGTCTGCACTCTTCCTCCACTCTCATCAGCAGCCGCTGGATCTCACGGTTGTTCGGACACAGCTTGATGGCCTCGTTCAGGTCCTCCAGGGCTGCTGAAAACTGCCTGCTTGACAGAGGGACAGAAATGAGAATGGAGTTACTCTGGATTTGGGTGAAGCATTTTTGGGATGCTACAGAGCTCAAGCAGCTTGTCTGTTGTTCTTAGGGAAATGCCTGGGACCACTACAGCTGGCTGGGTTCCTTAAGCTCTGCCTTATGTGTGTCTCTCTTTGGTTTCTTTACCCCAATTGAAGAAAACACAGTTAGCCATTCTAGGGAGGAGGGAACACACAACCAGGACAGCAGGACCCACTCTAGTAATATCCTTTTGGTGGTAGAATGCTTAAAAAATTAATCAATTACTCCTCACAGCACCCACATGAGCTTTGTCAGTACACTGCCCCCACTTTATGGAAGGGGACACTGAGGTGTAAGTATTACCCAAGAGCCAAGAAGCTCACCATTGGTGTCAAGAAGAACAGGTGAGAACTATTTCAGATTAACCCAATGGCAAATTTAACTGCTTCTAACTTGTTCTGAGGCCAGGCAGTGGCAGGGACTGGCATTACAACCCAGGGATTTCCATGGCCAATGAATTAGACATGGCTGCCTCTCGGTTTTTGCTTTGGATTGGGCTCATGTCTTCAGAACAGAGGGAACACGGCAGGAGGAGGTCCCAGCATTTGCAAGGCTGCAAGGCCCTTGTGAAGGATACTTGTGACTGACACTGGAAAGGCTAGCCTGTGAGGAGTAGCAGGGTAGGGTACGTGGGGAGGTGGGTTGTCATTTACAGGGACACTGTTTACTTTTGAACAAAAATGTTATCTATTGTAACATGATTGTGAGCTGGTGGTGAATCATCTCCAGATCTGACACACCACTTTTTATAATGCTCCAGTTCACTGCCCTGCCACAAATAAAGAACCCACCCACCCCTCCCAATACCCCGCAACGCTTGTCTATGCTGGGGCAAGACCTGCTCAAAGCTAGGTGTGAACAGGAACAGCAACATGCTCCCCAGACCTAAACTGACCTATGCTGGTGCACTAATAAGGAAGTAAACCAAAAAAGCCATATGGGTGCCTGTTTCATTCAAGAAGCAGGAGCATCATGCTGCTTGGATGGGGGACAGAACTAAAATCCACTAGAAAAGGTCTTCTATTTTTAAGCTTCTATAGAAGTGTTGTAAATAATGGAGAGCACAAGCATTAAAGGGAAGCTAGAAAGTGTCAGTCTGGTTCAAATTGCAGGACTTGTTTCTGGAATAGGTCACGGGGTTTAACTTCCACATCAAGATTCAAGCTCACTGCCATGCAGTACTAGCTAGGGTAGATACACAGTTAAGCATGTTGTTAGCAGGATGAGAGATTAAACTGTGGTGCCTTCTATTTAGCTACGATGCTTATGCAGGTGGACATTCAATGTCCTCTGGCTATTGGTGGTTTTCTGTACTGTCATGCAGGACACTCTCAATTTGTGGCTGGTGTCTTGATCCACTGACTGAGCAGAGACAAGGCATTATGCAATGGCAGTGTGCTCAGCCCCTAAGAAAGTGACTCTAAAGCAAGACTTCTTACCAGTTCAGGAATGGCACTGATAGGTTCTGAAGACAATCTCAGCTCATCTCCCTGGGTCCTGGGAGATTAAGAAGGGAATCCCTAAGGGATCCATTTGAAGTGCTGAGAGACCAGCATTCCAGCTGTCTAAAAAAAAGTCATTCTAGGGCTCAGCTCTGTCCATGAGCTATTGCTGAAAGCAAGATGGCAGGCATTCATCTGCAGTCACTGCACTACTAGTTATAGATTTCTGCCTTGCTTTGAGACAGACAGATTTTCTGATTTTTAAGGCCAGAAGGGACCACGGTGATCACTTTCTCTGTCCTTCTGCAGCACACGGGCCGCAGGACTTGTATTAATTAATTCTTGCGACAAGTCCAATAGCTGCCGTTGAACAAGATCTTGTAGAACATCCAATCCTGATTTTCAGGTCCTGAGTACGTTCAAACACTTAACTATGATGAGCCTCTCACATTTTTACATTAAAATGTGCCCCATCTGGGTTACAAAATCAGGGAGGTTGTTGATTTGGGTTTTGTTTCTTAACAGCTGCCCTAATGAATGTCCCTTTGCGATATGTTCTTACATATCTAGTTTTGCATGGTGAATGCCTACACCGAGGTGCCCAGACTTGCCAAGAATAGCCCCTCTCACTTTTCTCTCTCTCTCTCCTCACCTGCTGCTGCGTTTGGCCCTTGCTCTTGCATAGTAAGCTTCATAAGATTTCGGTTTCAGCTCCAGTGCTTTAGTGGCAAATTCCTCCGCCATTCCAAAATCCTGTCATTACAATAGGTGTGTAGATAAGTAATTGAATATATATATATATATAAAAAATGATATAAAATATATATACAACTTGGGAATAAAACAAAATTATATGGACATTGTTTTTGCATGTATAATTGGAAAACCTGATGGCACTTGGTATTCTGAACATGGATCAGACACCCCGATAGCCAGAGCTACAATGGTATCTGGAGATTCAAAGCGCTTTCACAATGTTAGACACTGTACAGTAGACATTTACTCTCTTTTCACACCTCTGGGGTCTCAGGTAAGTGCATGCAGCCCCTTTTAAGTGGCCTAGCTCCTTCAGTAAACAGTTAGTCTCATGGAAGCTGGAATGGAACCTCATGGAGGATTTTTCCATAGTTGAAACCACTAGGAGACCCTTCCCCACTTCCTTTTCCTCTCTGGCACGTGCTCAAACACTTGAAAGGGGAACTGCACCAGACTGCTCTTGAAGGAAAGGAATATTGCCTGTGTAGCCAGGTGCAGGAATATATAGTCTAAGATCCACTCCACAGTGAATTTTATCTCACTGCCCTCTTTTCTGCTCCTGTCTCCTGCATTTGGAGACTATTTAGAAGATGCTTGTTTGGGAATGCACAGAGGGGGGATAGAATGGAATTCAGGCCGGTTAAAACACTTTTGTGTGCCATGGCTATGAATGCAACATCATCCAGAATTGTGGAATTCTTCCCTACAACAATCCCTTCTCCTTATCTTCCTACTGCCTTTGAGCCTTACCACAGAGCTCATCTGAGCTCTTCATAAGAAGCCTGCTTCCTCGTGGGTTAGCTTTAGTATGGTGACTGAATGTCTGTCCCACTGGGCCATGAATTTGAGCTAAAAATCTAAAACATTCTAGGCTACAGCACTAAATGAAATTACATTGTGATTAAAAAGTAAGTGAGGCAAGCTCTGCTCTGCTAGAAATGGGCTTTGTTACTGCCCCTGGGCTGTGGTTTCTAGCAAGTATTACTTGGAAAAGTAATTACTTGGTGTTACATACAGTGCCTATGGAAAGCAAAGGACTTCTATGAAACACAACTATATGTGTATTATTTGACAACTAATACACAGTTCCCAGACTGTGGGTCTGGCTTTTATTTCTACTGTATGTGGTCCATGCAGCACTCTTAATAATACACCAGTTAATTAGCCATTCCAAGTCAAGGCATTTGTATCTCATGAAAACAAAATCTCTAGAACAGATCTCTGCAGAAAGCTTCCCCTTGTGGGTTTAGCTTCAGTTCTATTTCACTAACTCTACAGTTTGATATAAATTTGTATTGAGCATATCAGAGTCAAATTATTAAACAGATTTTTGCATCCAAATATATGGAGGGGGGAAAAAACTTATTAACAATGAGGCACAGACACTGATTTTAATTAGTCCCTGCAATTCCAGCCACGCATCTGTTGTCTATGACAGTGGTGCTCAATCATTTTGCCTAGCAGGCTGGAAGGGCAGTGCCTGGTCTGACTGTGGGCTGGATGGCTGTTTTGATCCAGCGCCCGGGGCCAGCACAGCAGCCACCATCCAGCCAATGGGAGCTGGGGGGGAAGCCCAGCAGAAGTTGGGGGGAGAGGGAGAGGGAACGCAGGGCCGGATGAGACCTGGTGTTCCCTATGTGGGTAGTAAGGGGGCATGACCTGGCCCCATGCGGGGAAGAGATTATGGTCCAGCCTCATGGGGGGGCAGGGAGGGAAGAGGATATGACGTGGCCCCACGGGGGGAAAAAAGGGGTTGTGGCCCAGCCCCAACCCAGCCCTGCAGGGGGAAGGGGGCATGGCCTGGCTCCGACCAGGCACACAGGGTTTGGGAATTTGGCATGAGGGAGGGTGGTTGTATTAATGGCCATTGCTCCCCCACCACCAAATTTCCTGACCCATGGGGAACCCCGCAGGACAGATGCAATGGCTCCACTGGCCACTTTCGGCCTGCAGGCCAGAGGTTGAGCACCCCTGATCTATGACACTGAACTGGTGATGCAGCCCAGGGGTTAGATGACTTTGTGACTAAGTCATGGGTGCAAAAAACTGTAGCAGCAAATACATGCCCCTGCCATCTCGGGCCAAGAAAGGCAGTCCCAGCTAAAGCTAAACTGAAAATCTGTCTCTTAACGTGCAGGCTTAGCAGAAAGTTGGCTTGTTTACAGACAAGCTAAGCTTTTAGTTGTTGTCTGCCTGTTATGTTATTTGCAAGTTGGCATTAAGGTTTTACTTGCCTCCTGCACAGCTGAAAGAAATGAAGGCATCATAAAGTCCTCTCCCTCCCATTATAACCTGGCCCGGCACAGAGATTGAATGAAGACTTTCATTTCTCATGTGAAAGGAGGGGGATGTGACATTTAGCTCTTCTGGAGGTACAGAAACACTGCAGAAGATTATCCCTAGACACAGCTAAATTAGCGCAGGGAGGAGGACAGGGATATGACAATTCTGGGAGGAGGCAGAGCATGTGTGGGGGAGTCTCAGGATGAGTCACTGCCCTGTGGAAGTGAAAGCTCCCTAAACATATGCTCCTTCTTTTAAATTCATTTGTATGCAAGTGATCACACCTCCTAGCTCCTCCTCTCATCACTGCCCTAAAAAGTAGAAAAATTCACTACAAAAACTCTACCCCAAATTCATATCATCATCAGAAGAGAGTAATAAAAAATTCAGAATGCTATAAATATAGCTATGAATTTTTAATTGTTTGAAATGAATATTAAATCATGACTTTATTTCTTCCGAATTATAAATGTCAGTGCTCTGTGAAGGACAACCAGGTTACAAAGAGGAGACATTTCAGAGGCCATAGCAGAACTACGGGTAAGACACGCTTTATTTTGCGCAGGCAGGAAGCTAGCAGATTGCTTGGAAAGACCTCAAAGGGCGCGTGCAACTTACATTCATTTTCCTTCGACATCGGGAGAGGTTAAGGAGGAGTGACACTTTCAGCTCACGAAATGTTTTCAGGTCTTCTCCAAACCCTTCTCTGGGGAACTTTTTCAGGGCATACTGGTAGCGCTGGGCAGCTTCTTTCACTTTACCTTTCTGATAGAAGGAAAACATGTCAGAGTACGCCACTGTGCCGATTTAAGAGCTGCAGCTGCTTGCCAACCGCAGCAAAACAATTTATTAATAAAATGAGTGTTCCGTGTGGTTAGGGTGCTGTGTCTTCACCGCTCACCTCCTTTTCAGAAAGAACAGCTTGAACATTTGATCAAGGGAAGAATTTCTGAAACCGAGATACATCCTGCAAGAACAACTCTCCCAAATTCACATAGGGTTCCCAAGTTCTTCATGACGGTAGAAAACAGCAGAAGCTTGGTAGCAACAGAAATCAACTTAGAGTTATCCCTGCTTTCTTGAATCTAGTTGCCACTGCATTCTCTACAGCATGACACCCTAGGCGGCACTCCATCAGTTCTACAAATGTCTGAACATCTATTCTTACTTTGTCTTGAAAGCAAACTTGTATCGATTGCCTATACTGATGGTGACTCATATCAAATTCCCGGTTTTTGTGATGTAAACAGTTTCCCTCTTTGAAAAAGTTTTTTGGAACTCTTGGAAGTTAGCTTTCTTTAGTACGTGAAGTATCATGCTCTTTCGGGAGGTGATACCACGGAGATCAGTTAGGAACACTTCCCAAACAGTATTGTTACACAAAGTGGAAAACTGTACAACGTCTGCAGACTGGTGTCACACTTTGCAGGTCTGCCAACAACCATGTGGTAATTTGTTCATATTGCAAGCTCAATAACAAACACCCCAATTAAACTAAATAGTTTTGAGGGGATCACATACAAGACAGGGTTACAATGTGGATGGCTGCAATTAATCCAGTGGATGGCTGCTTTTTAACATATTTATTAATGACTTGGATGAAGGGGTGGAATGCTCTATGATTAAGTTTGTGGATGATACCAAGCTGTGGGGAGATGCGCGCACACCAGAGGGTAGGGCAAGGATCCATGGTGACCTAGACAGCCTGGTTCTGTGGGCTGATCAGAATCAGATGAGGTTCAACAGGGAAAAGTGCCAGCTCCATCTGGGAAGGATGAAGGACCTTCACCATGACTATAGGATAGGTGGCATCCCATTGGCTGGCACAGTATCTGAATGGGACTCAGGGGATCACAACTGACCAGAAGATGAATATGAGCCAACAGTACGATGAAGCCGCCAGCAGGGCGAATTGAACTCTGGTGTGCATCAGCCAATGTGTTACCTACAGATGCAAGGAGGTGCTTCTCCCTCTCTACTTAGCATTGGTGAGTCCACAGCTGGAGTACTATGCCCAGTTTTGGGCCCTGCACTTCAAGAAGGATGTGGATAAGCTTGAGAGAGTGCAGGGAAGGGGCACCTGCATGATCAGAGGCCTGGAGGATGGGCCCTATGAAGAGAGACTCTGGGAACTGAGCTTGTTCGGTCTGGGTAAGAGGAGGCTACAAGGAGATTTGACAGCCACCTACAAATATGTTAGGGGGAAGCACCAAGATCTGGGGGTGCAACTCTTCAGGAAGGCACCCCTTGGGAGGATGAGGACCAATGGACACAAACTAACAAAGGGAAGATTTAGACTGGACATAAGGATGAACGTCTTCTCTGTGAAGGTAACTAGAACCTGGAACACACTCCCAGCAGAGGTAGTACGGTCGCCATCCTTAGAGGTGTTCAAGAGCAGGCTGGATAAACACCTTGTTGAGCTAGTTTGGACTCATTAACCGCCTGCCTATGGCAGGGGACTGGACTTGATGAACTCCCAGGTCCCTTCCAGTCCATTGATTTTATGATTCAGATCTGTGGATCAAAAGGTGACAGGATATAGAAACAAAGGTCTTTCCTCAAACGAGTTTGGTAAAGAACACTTTCTGCTGTGTTTTGTTTCCCTCTCCAGGCTTGTCTGCATCATGGTGGTAGTTGCTCTGGCTAGGATAGGCTTGAGCAGGCCCAGCTCACTCATGACTGTAGGCATGTACAGGACTCAGAAGTG
>NW_005841886.1:2288468-2295203 GCF_000455745.1 Alligator sinensis | reverse complement strand
GGCTGGTCTGGGGTCATCTTGGTGGCTTCTTTCAAGCACTCCCCAGACCAAGGTCTTAAAAACAGCCATAGAGGGAGGCCCTGAACAGTCTTCATTGCTTGGGCATGGGTAGGTGGGGTATACACTCAGCTGCTGCAAAGTAAACAAAACCTCCAAACAGCATGCTGATTAGCCAAGCAATGGCGAGCTATAACAGGGAGCCAGAGGGCTCCTGTTACTTGAAGGGAGAAGTAGAAGCAGGGCTGTCCCCAGGTTGTGGGGAATACTGCTTCTGAAGGACTGGCTGTCAGAGAATGAGAGAGCCAGAGACTCATGGGCTGCGAGCACCTATTGTTGGGCTACTTACCCAGCAAAAGGACAATAGGGCAGAGCCCTGCTGAAAGAACGAAGACACTGCTACAGCAGCCAGGGTAGCAACAGTAAGCTGCCCATTAGAGTGGAAGAGAGGCAGCTGCCAGGGCTAGCAAATGACTTGATTGAATGGGGATAGGGCTTGAGAGGCATATAAGTCTAGGGCCTGAGCCAGAACAGTCTTGCCCTGCAAGTAGCAGAAAGAGGGGCTCCTGAGCCAGATGGCTACAGGTGAGGAACTGCTTGGCACCTGAGCTGCCCTGGAGACTGCAGGTAAATGCTTACAGGTTGCAGGGAGCAGGACCCAGTGTGGGGGTATTTTAGTTAGAGCCAGTGGGCTTATGTTTTTGGTTAAGCTTTATACTGGCAGACCAGTGGTGGCTAAAGGGTGCTGAAGACACCATAGCTTGAAGGCTACTGGCTAAACAGTTTGCCTGAGGTGACAAATTTGAGGCAGGGAGCTCTAGTGGAACCCCAGTGCTTAGACGTGGGTGTGAAGGAGAGGATCTGATTGTCCTGGGCTTTGACTTTCATATAAACAGGGTGGAACAGCCACTTACATACACAGCTTGAATGACAATTGACTGAAATGAGCTATGATCATCCCATGAAAAAGTGTTATCTTGGATACTTCATAGGTACTAAAGTAGAACAACGGGTTTGTAGGTCTGTAGAAATACAATTAAAAAAAGGCTTTGTTCCAGAAGAAATCTAATATCTGGAGATCTTAACCCCTAGAATGGCTGCAAGTTAACAGCTTTTAAGTGTCTTAAAGCACTCATTATTCATTTTAAAGCTATACCACTCCAGGGCAGGATTATGTTTGAGTCGCCTAATTTTGCTCCTGTTCTATTAAGGTGTAGCCACATCCCGCACCTATTTCACCAAATTGAAGTTCTTCAGCTTACCAGAATGCAGCGGCCCTTCCTAAGTCAGGGCACGTGAGAACCACTGGTGCCTCACCCCCTGGCATGGCTGACTTGTGCCTCGTAAGTCTCGGGCGGGCACCCGCAGATGGCGGTGGCGGGGATGGAACTGGTGGGCACCTGCAGATGGTGGGGACGGAGCTGGCGGGCACCCACAGATGGCGGTGGCAGGGATGGCCCTGTCAGGTGGGGCTTGTGCCCCCCCTTACCAGTTGCCTGTGCCCCCTGGGCACATTGGGCAAAGTGAGTGTTGCAGCCCCTGGCAGCAGCAGGGCTTCCCACTGCCACCCAGACCAGCTTGCTGCCCCTGTCAATGCTGGTGTGGGGGGAGGTGGGCAGCTCCCAAGAAAAAAAGAATTGGGCCTCTCCATAGCCGCTGTGCAGCTGAAGGACAATAGGAGCAGGCTTATCACCTTAAGGTGTGACTGATCTACTAAGCCAAACAACACTAAAACGATTAACACTTGTTCAGCTTACAATATAGGTGTAACAAGGCCCTCTGAGAGCAAGGATAAGCCTTGTCATGTTATTGTAGCGTAACTATTTAAAACAAAAATGCAGAAGTCTGACACATGGGCAGCAAATGGAAAGGGGAAAAAAAAGAGGGAGAGAGGGAAATCGGGACATATACAATTCACAACTATCCAGACCTTAATTATGCAACTTTCAATACCTTTAGACTCAAGTTTCTCAGCTGTATCATGTATCCCTGGAAGATGACTACATGTACAGTGCCAGCTCTGCATATTTTTTTTTTGCCTCACTTGGAGATGAACAGTGAATCATCATAGTACTTGCAATTTTTCTGTGCAAATGTTCAGGTATTAAAGATCAGGCAAAAATAAGCACATAGTTGCAATGGTGAAATGCCATCTCTAGTGCTGCTGACATGACAAAGCCATGCCCTGAGAATCTGCTTTCACTACATGGATCTTCTACCACCTTTTCTCTTTCTTGTACAGCAATTATGTTATGTAACAATGGCCCTCCCATGAACTAATGCAATGATATTAGTGCTGAACATCTAATTTGCTGGGGTTCAAGACACTGACCTACCCTCAGCTCAAATCCAGGAACGCAGACATATTTTTGCTTTGTTTCAGCTTGGTTTAATTTTTAACAACCAAAAGGCAAACTGTTTTGAAATGGAAGATATCCTGCAAATATTACTTGTGGTCAAAGTGTAACTTTTTGTCTTCGATTGAGGGATTATTTTTGCGTAACACCAGGGAGGGAAAAACAGTACCACACAGAGTAATTCTGAAATTACCCCTTCTCCTCACCTTATAAAACATGTCCCCCTCCTCCATCAGCTTGCTCAACAGGATGATCATGATGTCTGGTTTGGAGGTGGCCATCGCCCATGTTGCTGGACCTGTAGTGTACAGGATGCATGATGGGTAAAAAACTCATACAATGCAAGGGTGGTAGGAAGCTAGGTGGAAAAAATATCCTGGGGTGGGAATTTCTGCTGGAGAGAACAACTTGGTGTGTTCAAGGAGCAGAATGCTCCAGATTAAAGAGCTGGCAATTCATCTTGCATTTCTTAAATTAACACCATCCTCAATACAATGTCTTTCCTTTGTACTCATTTAAAAACAACCGAGTCTTTGAATTATCAGAGTCATTTCCACAAGAGGGCAGTGCAGGTTGTAGAATCAGCTTTGGGGAAAAGGATTCTGTTTAAAAATGTTTAAAGAGGAAATCAAAGCAGTTACACAGAAAAAAGCACTTCTGACTTAAAATGTATAGAAATTTAACAGCTACTTAAATATTCTGACTAGCGTCTGATTTAAAACTTCGAGAGATTAAATGCTAAAAAGAGCAGAAAATTGAATAAGCTATGTGATAGAACAACAAAAAGGCAATATCTTTTTAGGTACAGTCTATGCTGACACAGTCCATTCTAATGCCCTGGTCCCTCAATGACTCCAGACAGCCAGTGCCCTATACCAGTGCAGTCCTCACTGACTTCAATAAGCGCAGAAATCCACCCACATGGAGGCAAGTGATGGCTCAAGGCCTAATACAGGTGGGTGGGAATAACACAGATTTCAGAAGAGTTCATTAGTCTGGGTGAAGAATGAGTCAGTGATATTTTAAAAGTGGATCCAGTGCATTTTTCAGGGTTAGGTTTTTTTGAGTTCAAGTTATTCTCTGCAACAGGTGTTAAAAATTATTTTAAAGGTGAGGTAAATTAAAAGATTAGGGGTGTAAGGGAATGCATGCAGGCAAAAATCAAACAGAAGAAAGCAAAGCTGACAAAGCCATCAGATCAAGCCTGATGCTGACAGCAGTGAAATATACCTCGTGGGCGACTCGGTAACGTCTGACAACCTTCAAAGAAAGGAGAAAACAAAAAGTTGTAGGAGAGAGGGGAAAAAAATGGATGAAGGTGAAAAAAAAAAAAAAAGAAAGGAAAAAAAGCAGCTGTGAGAGGCAGGCAGCAAAGAAGCCAATGCACCAGCAAAATCCCCTTTCACAGGAAAACATAACGTGAGCAGCTGTGCAGAGCAGCGCAGGTCACGCTAGGATCTGAAAGCATATACAGAGCAAGTGAAAGCAGCAGCTCACAGCAATGTATGAACACAGTACGCTTGTAAAACCAGACTAGTAAAGATAGAAAAGCATTACCATAGGAGAGACCTTGCCAAAGAAACAGTTGCTTTATTAACTTTGCTAAATAGTATGGCAGCAAAAAATCACAGTTTAATAAACAGAACATGACAGTTTTGAGTCACTGTGCTGCATTCTGAATTGCAGCAGCAGGCTGGGTTAAGGTTGATAACAAAGCTACATTTACATAGTCTACAAGACCAGACCAACTGCTCAAAAGTCCTGTTACAGTAAACAGCGGAAAGAGGATCTCCCCCTTCTTCCTACCTATCTTTGCTCCTTTCTTCAGAAGAGTGACAACAACTGATGTGTTGCGGCAGCCCACTGCCCTGTCAAGTGGGCGCATCCCACTGTAGTCAACATGCTCAATCATGGCACCATGGTCCACCAGAAACTGAACCTATGGTAAAAAAATTCAGTCAGGCATCTTGCACAAGACTAACTAGGGCAGATGAATGTCTGGAGGATAGCATCTCATGGCTAGGCACAGAAGTTACACATAAACTGGTATAAGTGATCAGAAACTGATTCAAATCTGTAACATAACAGAAATTCAGTGCACATAAACCACTTTCAAAGTGGCCAAAACTGGTTTAAGATAAGCCTGGATGTATGTAGCATCAGATTTAACAGATTTAGGTTAAACTGGGTTATTGGAGTACTGTCCCAGATCCCCTCCAGATTCAAGTTAACTCACAGTTCTCAAGCACCCCAGAATGCTTTGCACCTCCCTTGCTAATCCTCCTGCTCCCCGCCACCACGTTTGCAGGGTGGGTGGGCTATTCTTGGCCCAAGCTGTCTGTTCCAGCTAAGCAGGAAGGTGTGCTCTAGCACCTCCTCGCTTCTGACCTGGTGCACTCCAGGCATGTGGCTACATTTCCAGAATCAAAAGTGAATGCTTGTTCACTTGCTTATCAATTCACAGCTTAGATTAACTTGTGAAGATTGAATTGATTCAGCATCTGGCTTTTTAACTGCCTGTACTTAGTCCATGTGAACATAGGTAATGTGCTCTGAGTTACACATTTGACTACAACTATGTTATGGTTTTTAAGCTGATTTCCTTCTTGCCCTGTTATTTATTCAAAGGGACACTTACCACCTCTGCATCACCATAAAAAGCTGCCAGGTCCAGGGGAGTGCGTCCATTTTTGTCAGCATGGTCTGTGGCAGCTCCATTTTCCACCAGGGACCGCACCACAGAGAGATGGCCTTTTAAACAGGCCCAGCTGAGGGCAGTCAGTCCTTCTTTGTCCATTAAAGAAATGGATGCACCTGGAAGAACATGTGCAAATCTACGTAAGAACTTTCTGTTGCATACAATTGTTACTATTACATAATAACATGTAGCAACAGCCAGTAGTACTCTACTTTCAGAGTGAGGTATGAATATTAACTACATTATGAAGGTCACCGATTTGACTATTCCTATTGTTCAGATAAAAAAGCCATGCACTGAGCACTTAGGGCACCTATACAAGTGCAATGAGGCTGCTTTGATGCAGTGTAATTACAGCACGTCAGAGCACACTCAATTAATCAAGTCTGCTGGTGTGTGGTCTTGTGTATCATCGTCCCCGCACTGAAAAATGGCAGCCGGGGTGCTTTAACTAAAGCTTGTTTGAGCTTTAGTTAAAGTGCCCCCGCCACCATTTTTCCATGCGGGAACACTGATACACAAGACGCTTTGGGTGCTTTAATTAGAGTGGTTCATGGAGCCACTCTGTTTAAAGTGCCCCCCCCCATACACACTCCCACAGCACGTGTATAAACGTCCCTAAATGACTTGCTCAAGGTCACATAAGGATCCCTTAAAGAGAGTCAGAATAAAAACTCAGGTATCTCAGACTCTAGTCTCCTCCTTACCCTCCAGTCACATTTACTTTCTGTCAACTTATCATCAATATAATTCAAGGGTTTTTAAAGATATCAATAAAATAGAATTCTTGAAAAAGGAAAACCATTATGGACCAAATTCTGAGTAGCTGGGTACAGCAGTGGGAAAATCTGTACAGGGGGATGAAAAGGATGCACTGCAGCTTTAAAGCTGCCTATTGGATGCTGCTTGAGCCCAACCACTGATGTAGCCTCTGGAAGCTCTCATGCAACCTCTGCAGCCAAGGGGCCCAGATTCATCTCTAAAAGCACATGCCTAAATTTACCTAAAATTAACACATGCATCACAGTATATGACATTTGGTTCCTATCTTGACTACTTACATGGCAATGCTTGAGCTCAGGAAATTTGCATTCTCCCAGCTACAGAAGTAATAACTGAAGTGAACAGAGGGAATACAGTTCCCTGTTCTCTTATCAAGAGTTGCAGGGAAACAGTGAACCCTGGAATAATGTCCTAAAGGTGAATGTAAAGCCAGAAGCTAATATGAAAGCGGCAGCACACTGGCCTAGTCATTACACACTAGGGACCAGCCATGCTGCAAAAACAGTGAAGGATACACCCCTGCTGCAAGAAGTTCTTATTCTGAATCAGGGAGAGGATTAATGCTTAGGGCCTTATTGTTAAAAGCAAAACATAACAGCTGTTGCTGCAGCATGCTAGTCTAGCAACTTAGGCTAGAAGCACTAAGAATGTATAGCAGTGGTTTCCAACCTTTTTGGGTAGGAGATCACTTTTTTAAATTAAAAAGCAACCCAAGATCTACCCTGCGCCACTGCAGCTCTCCTCCCTGTACACTTCTCCCCCCACCCCCGCCCCCCGCAGGTCAGTCTGGGCGGCAGGGGGGGCGGGAAATCAAGGCAGAGGGAGAAAAAAATATTTGGCGGCGGTCCCCCTCCCCAGCAGGTAAGTCTGTGGGGGAAGGGAAAAGGTCTGTGCGGGGGG
>NW_005841886.1:2260767-2288449 GCF_000455745.1 Alligator sinensis | reverse complement strand
CCTGGCTGGGGGGTGTGGGCCTAGCCAGGCCAGGTGGTGGGACAAGCAGAGGCCCGGGAGACACATGCCCATCAGGCTTCTGCTTGTCCCCAACCTCCCCAGCCCCTGCTCCTACTCCTGCCCCTGCCTGTGCCCCGCTCACTGCTGGAGCCTCGATCTATTCCTCCCATGGCAATAAATGAGGGAGTGGAGCAGGGGCAGGCCACAAGCGGCTTGTCTGGGGGGTACAGAGTGGGAGGGCATGTAGCCCAGGAGGGCACGAGGGATACATACCCCTGGATCTGCATGCAGGTTGGGGCTGAGGCGGCGCCAGGCTCTCCGGCCACGCGGTGCTCTGGGAGTGGGGCCACAGGGGAGGCTGCAGGCACCTGAAAATTCACCGTAGTCCCTCCCTGAACTCCTCTCAGCACTGCCTATGCCACCCAGCCAAAGTACCCATGCCGGGAAGAGCCTGGTGCCACCCCAGACCCAGCCCTCCCTGCCCCGCCCCAAGTGCAGATCCTGGGGCACATGCCTCCGATGCCCTCCCGGGCTGCATGGCCCACCCTCCCCATTCCCCCGGACGAGCGGTTCCTGCACTGGCAGCCGCCTCTGCCCCATGCACAGATCAGGAGGGCACATGGCCCCCAGGCCTCAGTGTGGGAGCCCCGCCGGCCGGCACCCCTGGATGAGCCGCCCGGGCTCTGACCCTCCCCCAGCCCAGCCGAGGCCCCACTCGCCCCTGCCCCAGTCCCTCCCTCACTGCAGGGTGGCAGGACACGGAGGGGGATCACCCCACTCACCCAGCCCAGCCCAGCCCTGGTGGCATGGGGCGTGGCTCAGGGGACGCTCCACACGTGCGTCCCACCGCTCCTGATTGCAGAGCCTCTGACAGTCAATCTTAGTCTGGGGGTGGCTGAATGCATGTGTGCTCAGCCCCCACAAACTGAGATCAACTGTCCGAGGCTCTGCAATCGACTAGTTGATTGGGATCAACCGGTTGGTGATCGCTGATGTACAGCATCTTAAACCCAGCAGAAGGTCATGGTATTTGAAAATCCACTAGAAGAGCCGGCAGCAAACTGGAGTAGATTTGTATCAAACCAAACATTCTTCCCACTTAAGACTTTTCTGGAAAATTCCCTCTGCTCAGCGAAGCAGATTTGAAATTCCTCCCCTGAGAGGACAAAGGAGCCTTACCGGTATGGATCTGGAAAAGAGATAAAGAGAAAACCTGGAATAATCAGCCAAAGTGGCTCCATCTATTTGGGTAAAAAGGGCAGTGCTTTTTCCAGCAGAATTAGTTCTGTTTGATCAAAGACCCTCCCCACCTCCTGTGCATCTGATTTAGCACTGTGCAGAGATCACCTGAGCTGGTCACATGGAAACTATCCAGTCAAGCTAACCAGGTTCAGGTAACCTTATTGTAAAGGGACCTGTTTCCACTCAAACAGATCTAGGCAGTGGAATTTTCCCCTGCACTGTCTTACAGTAGGTGTTTAAACCCAGTTCTAATTACTACCAATAGCTGTTCTTCTCCCAGCAGCCTGCTCCTACATTACCCCTCACTTGGTCTCTGAACAGTTGTAAAGGCTTTATGAAAGGGTCCTCAAGCCTTAGGCAGCCAAGAAGACGGCAGCTTTATCATCAGAGGGGTGCAGAGGCACTCTTACTTGTTTGTTCCCCCTCTCACTTCCCATCTATTTTGTAGGGATAAAGCAGCCAAAGGTTTTCACTCTGCTTTCCTCCCAAGGAAACTGGGAGAGGCTGGACAGCCATACCACCATTTAGCCCTTCCTCTAGCAATGAACTGGACATATTCCTTCATAGAGAGATGCATGAAAACCTTGGAGTATCGAGGCAGTAGGTAACTTGAAACATTAAATGAATGGACAATGGAGACAGTTTCAAGGATATCAGTTTGCTGCTCCTAGGCCTACTGGGTTTTATGTCTACAGAATTACCAAGTGCAGGATGCAGCTATCATTCCCAACAGGTTCTACACTTGCTTTTCTCACCTTCTAGCACATTATAGGCATTTATGGCCTACTTAGCGTGGTGGATAGCCAGATATGATTAAAGCTGTCTGACCTCTAAGCAGTCAGCTCAAAGGGTGCTGACAGAAGTGATATTTGTTGCGTGATTGGCCCCCTGAAAGTGCTCTACAGCCATGCTGTGACACACATGCATGGCTGCAGAGCGCTTTAAAAGCAGCTGATTACATGACAAATTAACCCTTATTTAAGGAGGGATCAGATGAAGACACTCAAAGTGAAGCACTTTAGGGAACTTCTGTTCCTTAGGGTCAGTTTGTCAGAGTATCCAGGCTGGGCTGCCAACAGTGCTATCTGTAGGAAGTGGGGGGGAGGGACAAAGAGGGAGAGAGGTATGGGCTCAGGTTTGGCCCTATTCTGAATTGGAGGGGGTGGTTGGATTGAAGCCCCCCCAACTCATGCACCCTCCCAGTCCCACAGCTCAGGTCAGGCAAACCCCAGCCTACACCTCCCTCCTCATACAGCACCAGAGCTGGGGAGGGGGGGAGCACTAGGGGAGAGAGAGGCTGTAGGCAGGCTCCTCCGCTGGATCAGCTCCAAAGTGGAGCTCGATTTCCCCCTCCCCCTCAACAGATGAATGTCTTGGGGGGGTGTCACTCTAACTTGGGTGGGCCAAATGCGGCCTACCAGGCCATTCTATCTGGCTCACGGGGCCCCTAAAAATTTTAGAAAATTAATATTTATCTGCCCCTGGCTGCCTGTCATGCAGCCCTTGATGGCCTGCCAAAACTCAGTAAGTGGCCCTCCACCCAAAATAATTGCTTCCCCCTGCTCTAACCCATGGTGCTTTATGTGAAGTGCCATGAGTTAGAGCAGAGACCTGCATGTCTGTCAGCACCCAAAGTGACATTCTGCAACTGATAACATATCTAAATGAGTTATGATCTCTGCTGCAGCAGAAAAGACTTATCTTGGTGCACCAAGCTTACTTCTTAAAACTACTGGAATGCTGCTTATCTGAAAATTAAACAGGGTGAAGATACTTTATCTGACAAAGAATCACCAGCAGGAGAAAAAGGAGCTGCATCAAAACCATGAAGCCTTAGTAAACCAGACACCATTTTATATTTAAAGGTAAGTCAGTGACTAAAAAAGTAAGAAGGCTTTGACTTGGCCAGAGGGCTAAGGATCAACTCTAGGATTGTCAGTACTAGCAGAATGTGCCAGATGCAGAAGAAATGAGTGATAAGAATTTCTGGAGAGAAGGTACCAAAGAGGCATCTATAGGTCAAAGCAGCTACAAAGATGTGTCATCAGCTGGAGAAGGAGGTATGGTTTCAGTAGCTTTCAATTCAGTACTATGCAACAGAGGCACATAATCTGGAGAGGGAAGAATAATTATAACCTGTACCTTTGGAAAAACAAGAATATTTTCAATCGTAATGACAGGCAGATTTTTTGCAAGCCTTTTCTAGACTAGTCCCTCCTGGTACGTGGCAAATATAACTCCCTAAATGTTATCAAGCAAAGAGATCACGCCACTTCTTGATACATGAGCTAGGCTGGAGCAAAACACCTTGGCACTCTAATTCCAGTTATACTTTATCGTGTGAATCCTGAGACCTTGCCTCAGACGTCTCAGCAGCTAAGGGAATTTGTGGGATGAAGCTACAAATTTTCTTACAACAGGGTCTGCTGACATTTTATAATTGAGGGAATAGAGAACACTTATTCCATTTGCTATTAACTGTTCAAACCATCCTGAAACGTCATTTCTCATCTAAGGAAGGAAAGTGAAAGCTGTTTGTTGGCCAAAATATGTTGATGATCCAGTCAATGGGGTAGAAAGAAGCTGCATATAAAACTCTTGTATGAAAGCTGATTGTGGCAAAGCATCATATGAAAAATATAAGTATATAAAGTATTTAAAGAAATTTTCCTCATTTCCATTCTAAAACCCTTAAGTTTACTGCTGTTGGATGGTAAAGATGGCCAAAAGCATTGGCATATCCTGGAGGAAGGATATTATCTTCTGGTTTCCTTGACTATCTGCTCACTTATGAAATACTCAAAGACATAAAACCACTGCTTGCCTCCTTTCCTCTATTTAGCTTTTTGCACCACAATTGGTGATTATGTGAGAAGAGCTGCTTTATGTCCCCAAAATTGCTTTGTTTTGTTTTCTTTATCAGAGAAAACCAGGATCCTTGCAGCTCCACAGTAAAGTCTCCGTGTCTACATGTGTGGCTCTACAAGGCTGCAGTAAACTAATTAATACCTCTGTAGGTTAGTACTTGTAAATACAAATACTATCCTGTGGTGGCATTATTTACTGCACAGCAACACACGTGTAGATGATGATGGGACTGGTTGGGGCACAAGGGTGCTTCAGTGTAGGGGCTGCCTGCTGGTTAGCAATGCATTGAAGCACCAACATGCCACAGCCAGCCCCTCTGCAGCTCATTGAGCTGGGTTGGAGCAGCACTGGGCTGGCAGGCTGACCCCCCCGTCCCACTGCCAGAAGGCGCTGCTCCAACCCTGACCCATGCATGGGTAAATGCAGAGCCCAGGAGCAATAAACTGCAGTGTGATTTATGTCAAAATTTGTTGCTTCACATTAATTGCACATTTAGATGCATCCACCCCAAACCAAAGAGGATCTCAAAATCAAATGCTCATCTAGACTTCTCTTGCATCTACATAAAACAGATCCATCTTGACATAGGACAAATGTCAACTGAACTGCAGCCAGAGGGCTTCCATATACTGTTTGCATGCCCATATCTCCTGGATATTAGTGAAAACAGGGGGTAATTCTGGAAATGTGAATTTCAAACTGATTGATGGACTGCAACTCTGTTAATAAAAAGTGTTTACAAATGCTGACTTTGTTAATCAAGTACAGTGAAATGAGATTTGCTTTGCAACATACTCATTAACACTCGTGGTTTATGATTCACACTTTGACTTTAATGAAAAAGTGAACAGGACTGTCAAAGCTATTTTAATTAAAACACACTGGGTACATTTACACATGAAGAAATAAACTCTAGCAGTTTGCACTGGAGTACACTGCTCCCAGGCACAGGGTAACAATGACCTGGAAGATAGGATGCAGCGCACCCTCAGCAAGTTTGCAGATGATACCAAGCTGAGGGGAATAGATACAATGAAGAGTAGGGCTAGGATTCAGAGAGACCTTGACTAATTGGAGGACTGGACCAAAATAAATCTCATGATAACGACAAGTGCAAAGTCCTGCAATTAGGATGGAAAAATCCCATGTACCGGTACAGGCTGGGAACTGACTGGCTAAGCAACAGTTCTGCAGAAAAGGACCTGGGGGCATAGGCTGTAGAAGTGGAGGCTAACAGGGCTTAGCCTCCCCAAATGCAAGGCAACCTGGCCGAGCGCTTCCAGAGGCTGCAGCAGGGGCAGGGAGGGAGTGGGACTGAGGCTGGGGCTAGGGGAGGGCAGGCACTGCAGAGCCGGTAGGGAGCAGGACTAAATTGTGAGTGGCTCGTCCAGAGGGTGCTGCTCTGGCTGCTAAACGCACCCTGGGAGGCATGGGGGCACATGCCCCTGGATCTGTGCAGGGCAGGACGGGCTGCTACTACGGGCTGAGGCTACAACACTGGGAGGGGCTTATGGGGGAGGGGGTGCATCCACCCCAAATTCACCATATCCCCCACCGACCCCACTCCCAGCGCCACTGCTGCCCACCCCAGCACAGCCTGGCCCCGCTACTGGGAAGAGCCTGGCACTGCCCCAGCCCCAGCCCGCAGAAACAGCCTGCCCTGCTCTGTGCAGATCTGGAGGCATGCGGACCCCCCCTCATTCCTCCTGGGATGTGTGCAGCTTCTCCCGCCCCCCCCCCGCATCCCCTGGACAAGCCATGACTTCATCCATCCTGCCTCAGCTCGGGGCGGGGTGAGCGCAAGGGTCCCGGGAGCTCCATCCCCTGTGGCCCGGCAGCACAGGGCCCCCCCTGGATGGTGTGGGGCTGGGGCCAGGGGAGGCAGCTAGGGCTGGTGAGGGGCTGGGGGGTGGTGGATTCATTGGCAGAGGGGCAGCTGGCACCGGACAACAACGCTGAGTGCAGGGGAAGAGGCGGCCACACAGACACAGTGGTAGTACAAGGAGGGTAGTACAGCACTGAAACAGACTACCCACAGAGGTGAGGGAATCTCCATTCTTGGAGGCTTTTAAGATCCAGCTAGACAAGGACTTTGGCTGGGATGATATAGCTGGTGATGGTTCTGCTTTGAGCAGGGGGTTGGACCTCCTGAGATTCCTTCCAAGCCTAATTTTGTATTCTATGATTCAGGAAGCACAGGGGCACAATACATGTGAATTGGACTTTACTCATTCTCTTATATCCAGTATCAGATCAGCTGGTATTTCCATCCTCTGCCTCCTTTATTCCCGATTTAACAAATGTGAAGAATTTTTGTGTCTGTTAAAAACTGTATTTTAAGTCCTTTCCATGAACTCAACCAATAGCTGCAGATGGTGTCAAGGGTGCCATTTAGGAAGATAGAAGGATATGACAATTTAAATCTTAACTGGAACAAAAAGAAAAAGGTTGATTAACATGCAAAATGTCTAGGGCTCTAATTCAGCTCTGCCCACTTCATTGAAGCAAACAGTGAGGACCCCTTAGCATATATACCCATAACAGATAATTTGCACCTGAAAGTTTGGAAGTTCTAGAACAGGGGTCTGCAACCTGAAGCTGGCAGGCTGGATTCAGCCTATGAAGAGACTGGATCTGCCCATGTCAGCTCAGGGAACTGGTATCAGGCTCCAGCCAGAGCAACAGAGGAGACATCTCCAGAGTCCTACTGCCGGCCATGTCCAGTTTATTCTCACTGAAACAGCAGAGGCTGCATTCCCTGGGATCCTAACGCCTGTCTTTTTCTATCTAGTCCCCTCATTGCCAGGGAGTACAGGAGTGTGGATAGCACAGGGTTGCCAACTGTTCATAAATGTCTAGGCAGTCCATAAAAAAAAAACCTGGCTAGAAATGCCTGTCTGTGAAGTCTGTAAAAAATTGGAGCTGTCCATAAAAAACTAAGAAACTACCCAGCTTTTCTAAATCCATCCAGATCCTGGCAAAAGGGTTACATTTATACTATGTACATGTATCAGTAAAAAAAAATGGTTGTCAGTAAAAGGGGTGCAGATTGTCAAAACAAAACTTCTTGGGTTGGGAACCCTGGGCCTGCAGCAGGGGCTAGGTTGTAAGCAGCAGCCCATAGTGACAAAAGGTTGTCAATGGTCTATAATGCAAATAAATATTTTAAATGGCTTGGGAAATTACGCTGAAGAGTTTTCAATTAATATTTCAGTTAGAAGTTGATAGGCGCAGTTACTTAGTTTCATAGTTTGTAGGGTCGGAAGGGACCTTGACAGATCATCAAGTCTGACCCCCTGCCATGGCAGGAAAGAGAACTGGGGTCAAATGACCCCAGCAAGGTGTTCATCTAGCCTCCTCTTAAAGACCTCCAGGGTAGGAGCCAGCACCACTTTTCTTGGAAGTTGGTTCCAGATCCCAGACGCCCTGACTGTGAAGTAGCGACTCCTGATGTCTAGTCTAAATCTACCCTCTGCCAGCTTGTGACTGTTATTTCTTGTCACTCCTGGTAGTGCTCGGGGGAACAGGGACTCCCACAATGCCTGCTAGTCCCCTCTGACTAGTTTGTCAGGGCCCAGAACTGGACGCAGTACTTCAACTGTGGCCTGACCAGTGCCGCATAAAGGGGGAGGATCACCTCCGTGGACCTGCTTGAGATGCATATGTGGATGCATGACAAGGTGCGGTTGGCCTTCCTGACCGTGTCCCCACACTGTCGGCCATGTTCATTTTGGCATCAATAATGATTCCAAGATCCTTTTCTGCCTCTGCACTGACAAGAAGGGAGTTCCCCAGCCTGTAGCTATGCTGCTGGTTCTTCCTCCCCAGGTGCAGCACCTTGCACTTGTCAGTGTTGAAACCCATCCTGTTCTCATCTGCCCACCCATCTAACCTGTCTAGGTCCAATTGCAGCCTATTCCTCCTTTCTAGTGTGACCACATCCCCCCACATCTTAGTGTCATCAGCAAATTTGAATAGGGTGATTTTTACCCCCTCGTCCAAGTCACTGATGAAGATGTTGAACAGTGCGGGTCCGAGGACCGAGCCCTGGGGGACCCCACTGCCCACATCCCTCCAGGTCGAAAATGACCAGTCCACAACCACTCTCTGGGTGCGGCCCTCCAGCCAGTTAGCGATCCATATGACTGTGTAGGTGTCGACTCCACAGTCCCCTAGTTTTTTAATGAGAACGGGGTGAGAGACAGTGTCGAAGGCCTTCCTGAAGTCCAGAAAGACTACGTCCACTGCTACCCCTGCGTCTAAGGATTTTGTGACCTAGTCATAGGAGGCCACCAGGTTGGTCTGACAGGACCTGCCTCTAATGAACCCGTGTTGGTTGTCCCTAAGCATAACCTCCCCTGCTGGCCCCTCGTGGACATGCGCCAGGATTTTTCTCTCAAAAAGCTTACCCAGGATCAAGGTAAGACTAACTGGCCTGTAGTTCCCTGGGTCCTCCTTCCTCCCTTTTTTGAAAATGGGAACCACATTGGCCCCATACTTAAAACAATGAAGAGCTCATTCCTTTGCAAGTAGGCCTTATTTCAGAGATTTTTGTCTTTTCAGGACAGAAAATACCAGGCGGGATGAGATGCAAAAATTAAAATAAAGATTAATTCTGCCCAAAACAAATAATCAGCCCTCAAAAGGAAGCTGTTCATTTAACTGTTCATATTCGATTTCTGTAGTCACAGAATATTGACAACTTCTCTTACTGAACTGAAGACATACAAAAAACTAGAATGGGGTGTACTTGGTAGCCATGTTAGTCTGAGACACGGAGACCAAGAGTTCTTTTGGAACCAAGAGTTCTAGTTTTTTGTATGTCTTCTTGTCTCAGACCAACATGGCTACCAAGTACACCTCTGACACATGGAAGATGCCGAATTCTAGCCAATTTTAGATTTTAAACTTCACTGTAGAACAACAAGAAAGATTTTTTCACCTCCTTGCCTGCCATCTGACACCTCCAGGGAAGGGAATGCTATCCGATCTACACATCAAAGAGCTACTCAGCATAGCTCACAAAGACTTTCTCATAAACCCAGAGGAACAGCCTTCCATCTTTAGCTCCCTCTGTGCAAACATCAAATTTATTTCCTACCTATGGGGACTTTTTACAATGTTGTACCATCTATACTTTTCCAAGAGCCTGATAAAGGGACTTTGATCCCAAAAGCTTGCAAGAAAAGGACAATTTTCTTGCTATTTCCCAGTTGGTCTAATAAAAGGTATCATTTTGGAACCAAGAGTTCTAGTTTTTTGTATGTATTCTTGTCTCAGACCAACACGGCTACCAAGTACACCCCCGACTTATTGAACTGATACATTCCAAATGTGTGTTTTGGAGATTAATGTGTATTAAATATAAACTCTTTCTTACTGATTTTTTTAGTTTTTAAAGATCATAACTAGAAACTGAAAGTACTCAGCAAAATTTATTTATAGCAGTTAAATCGTCATGACAAGTTCCTCTTCTAAACGCCTGATAAAATGTTTCAGTTGTCATCATCATATGCACTAAATTGCTGTCTACACTAGATGCACTGGTGTTAGCAATGGGGGCAGCTACATGACTGCTGAAAACAGTTTAACAGTGAGCGCGTCTACATGTGCATTAGTGAGCCTTTTCCAGCACACATTAAATTTAGTACAGGTTTCCTTCACTTTATGTGGGTTCTGTATGTGTGAATTTGCTGTTATGCAATGAACCTTTTCATACCAAAATATGCAAGGTAAATTCACTCTTATGCGATTGCTGTGGTGGAAGCCCACAGTCAACTCCTTTGTGCGGTCCATTGTGGGAGTGACACGCACCAAAACAGTCTCCCGTGTGGATCTGTGCTCCTTGCTCGCTGTCTGCGACACGTGTTTCTGTAGTTGCCATCCCCATTATGGCTTCTAAATGTCCTGTTAGCTTATCTCCTAGTCCATCAGTGAAGCGCAAGAGAACTTCACTAACACTGGAGACAAAACTGGAGATTTTGAACTGTGCAGAAGCTGGTGAGGGGCCCTCTGCACTTGGTCATGCATTCAACCAGGGTGAGGCAACCATATGTACCATCAAGAAGAATGGTGACAACAGAAGGAGTTCTGTGATGCATTCTACACCACGTACTGCCAAGATAGCAATGAGAGCAAGGAACCCGCTGTTGGAGAAGATGGAGAAGATGCTGGGGATGTGGGTGGAAGATCAGGCCCAGAAGAAGATGAATCTTTCCTCCGTTGCGATAAGGCGTAAGGCCCTGCAAATTTATGGCTGCCTGCTTCAAGAGGATGGTGGCCCTGAAGAGCCCTTCATGGCTAGTAAGGGCTGGTTTGACAAGTTCCTTCGGTGTATGAACCTGCACAATGTTAAGATGACTGGGGAATCTGCAAAAATGCTGATCATGAAGCTGCTACAAAGTTTCCTGAGGGGCTTCAAGCAATCATAGCTGCTGAGGGGTACAGTCCTAAGCAAGTTTTCAATGCAGATGTGAGGTACTAAATTAATGCACATTAGGCTGTGCTAATGTGTAGTACTGCATTTGCACGCTTTTTTAGTGATGCTTAATGCGCAGTAGACTATTTTACTGAGCATTAGTGTGATGTCATTTTTTATGTGACGCTGTAATGATCAGTAAAATAGTCTACTGTGCATTAAAGGTCACATGTAGATATGCCCAGTGAGTATTAACCTGTATCCTAAAGGGTGGTTGATCCTATTACCTAAGACCATGTTGAGCCTTGAGATTTGGCACTGTCTACTTGTGTAGTTAAACTGTTTCCATCGCTGATTCAGCTGTACCCATTGTTAATACTTATCATCAAGAGGTATATTTCCTAGTGTGGTGAAAAGGCATCTCTCAGGTCAACGACTGGAGCTTTTACCATGCACTGTTTGTTAGCCTCCAGGCTCCAAAATGAATGCACGGTATCAAGGGTATACACACTTAAATTGGAAAACAAAATGAATAGTTAGGACTAACCATTCTATTCTTAGGCATGGACCAGTGATTCTCAACCAGGGTCCTTTCAAGGGTGCCATGGGGTGCCACACAATGTTAGCACCATTACATGTACAAACATGATTCACAGAAATTTTGAATAGGAATCCACAGTGTAAAAAAAACATTCTGCCTTGCTGTGGTCTTTCTTAGTTCTTTGCCACAGAAAAAATGCTCTATTATTTTTTCATAGTAAAAAAAAGTGGAAACTAAGAACTGGCATTTTTCAAGGGCGGGCTGGCTTGAGTCTAATGAAGGCTGCTTTGAATCTAGAAAGGTTGAGAACCACTGGCATAGGCAGGTGAACAACTGCATCATCAAAGGACACTGATGCACGCTGTTAGGATTCAGCTGTTATGCCTGTGTAATTCTGTAGCAATACAAGTGCAGTAAAAGCTGCTTCAACTTTAATCCTGATTCATTTAAAGTCAAAGTTAGGGCAATTTAGCTTACCTGTATCACTAGGTTCCTGTAGCTGTGAGTTACTATACAACACCAGATGCCTGTTCCAGAGCGCAGTTCCCCCTTCCTTTTTAAGAAGCTAATATGCTTGTCCTTGCCCTTATTATCCTAAAATTTCAAACATCTGCTTTGCAGTCAAAAGCTCCACTAGTGGCAGCAATTTGGAAAGTACTGTTATAGACAAAATGCTAGAAGCCACCAATATTTTAGTTACTGTGATGCCTAGACTGGCTCTGAATAGGGTTAGATGACCTCATGGGTAAAATTCCAGCCAAGGGTCCACACTCAGCCACCACTGCCATATGTGGGGCTATATTGTGGGTTGATGAATTGTAGGAAAAACAGTCTAGTGTAGATGGCTTCTAAATTTGGAATAACAATAACTTGAAAGCTGGGAACAGTCTAAGGATTATTTGAGTTAAGGATTATTTCAGAACAGATGCAATAATTTTTGCTTTTTGATATTTAAATGAAAGTTTTCAATGTTTTCCATGTACTAATTCTAAAAGTAACCAGGAGGGCATTGCATAAAGTCCTCAGAGAACCTGTGGGCGCCAAGTCATATAGCAAAATTATACTTTTTTGAAACTTCTCCACCAGATGAGAGGTAATCAGCTGTCCAGGAGTTCCCGGGCTTCTTTCAAACACAAATAGCATAGGTCTAGGCATACGCTCAACTCTAACCTTGTGCAAGTAAGAATTCCACTGTGCTCAGATGCCCTTCCGAAGCAGCCATCATCAAAGGAGTCCGGCCCTGCTTGTCTGCCATGTTTACATCAGCACCATGGGTGAGTAAGAGATCGACAATCTGCAAACACACACAAAGAGGAGACAGTTTATACAAAGAGGTTCTGATGGGATGAAATGAGAGCTAAGAAAGAGCACTGCTGGGCCCTTGCTTTGGAGCCTTACCCAAACCTTAGGTACAGGAAGAAAGGAATTGCTTCTTTGCGCAGGGGTTTTTGTGGCTAACTGTGGGATCTGGAAACCCTGGCTCCTGATCTGTTTCCTAGGCTTTATTTGCTATCGTCTTTTACAGTGAGGTGTGGCGGGGGTGGTTTCCAGTACTTGGAAAATGTTATTGTTTGCATTGGAAATGCTGTAATAACAGTCATGACAGTTCTAACAACCACTGTTCAGTTCATTCCACCATGTTCTCTCTTTCAGGGTGTTGCTACTGCATGCACCAGGACAGTTACTGGGGCTTTTAAAGTGTCTATTCATTCTAACTCCAATCACAGAATCTTTTCAAAACTTTCAAAACACAGAACCTGTTCTGTTTTACCACAGCAATAACAGTTCCATACTTGGAATGAACAAAGCACACAGCATTGGAAATGAAGGTCTATAGTTTCTAAGGTGACTGATGATTTTTGATGTCCAAACTGAGACACTTTGAAGAGGCTTCATTTTATGTTCTTAGATTCTGGCCTCTAAAAATCAATCACCTTTATGATACATTTAGGCTAAAACTTTTAGGTCATGTGTAGACAAAATGAGGGGCATGTGTGCATGACACTTTAAAGCAGGCTAAATGCTTTTGCACCGCTTTAATGGTGTTGGTGTTTGCATGCCTTGGCAGCGTATTGCGCATTAATTCCAGCTGCAGTAGGAAATTTGGCAGTGTAATGCGCCTTAAATGACTTGAGGCGTAGCAGACTAAAACTCCTGAGGAGTTTTAGTTTGCTGTCCCTACAGCCGCAAGCCTAGCACCAGGCACCATGCGGCTCCGTGGCTCTGCAGGAAGCCCTACAGGCAGCCTGGCAGCAGCCTGGGAAGACACGCTCCACACAAGAAAAGTGGTGAGCCTTATTTTCTTTTTTTCTGCCCCCTGGAGCTTGCCTGCCTGCCTGCCATGCAGAGAGGCTGCTGCTTCCCTCTGTGGCTGTGGTGCCCCCTGGCACTGCCCAAGTTGGGTGCCTGCATGAGGGTGCTGGCAGGGGGCAGGCCGCTGCTGCCATGGAGGGAAGCACCAACCCCCGCCCCCCCCACAGCCCAGGGACCGTTCCTCCCACTGGCAGCTTGCTCTCCCCTCCCCGCTGCCAGAGAGGCAGGTAAGTCAGGTGTGTGCAAGACATAGGGGTTTAATTGGCCCTAAACTGAAGCGGTGTTTTTAAAAACCCACTGCTTCAATTTAGGGCCCCCCGTTTCATCTACACACACCCTTAGAGAACAAGTCAAAAGCCTGGTGATATTAGTGAGTTGTGCTGCCATATATAAAGTTGGTATGGGACTTTTGCTCTTCATTGGCAATACTAGACAGTAGAGTCCTGGTGTGGTTACCCATGTGTAGGATGACTAAAGGGCGGAGTCTTCTAGAATAGGGTCTCTCAATTGGTGGGACATGAAGGTCCTCTAGGTGGGACTCAGGTCACGGCAGCGAAACCATACATGCCATGGCGGGACTTCCGGTTTCACTTTTGCATGCTTCAATTGGCCACTGGGGGATCCCCCCACCCTTGACTGGCCTCTGGGGAACCCCCCCACCATTCATCGATTTTTTTTTGACCGTACATAGGTGGGACATAAGGTGCAAAAGTTTGAGAACTGCTATTCTAGAACATCTGAACTCCTAACCATAATGATGTCATGACCTACTTTTAAAAGTTGAGCATGCACAGCGAGTTGTTTGTTTGAAGGCCAAGTTGTTTGTTTGATAACCAGGACCATTATGCTAATAAGTTATTATGGGCTACTGTGACAGTTTGATTAGTATGGTCCTTACTGTGATTGACTTTGATTGACAGTGATCAGAGATTAAATGTTTGGATCTCCATTTGATGAACAGGCGGCATGATTTGGCCATTATAAAAGACTGTCCAGTGCAGGCTCAGTAGGCTCTCTGGGGTCCACAGCAGCTTTTCAGGGTCGTCGTCAATGGGGTTGGATCTCGCTGAGGGTTGTTCTGTCTTGCACTCTCTCCCTCTTTGATTGGTGTGTGTGACTGAGTGTGCAAGTACAACTAGCACAGAATTGGCTCAGCGTTTCAGTTGTGTTAGTTGTTTGGAGCCCAGAGTTTGTTGTTGAGCAAGTGAGAGCAGCGTGGTTGGGACAGTGTTCAGGAGCAATGACAGGAGGGCCCTGATCACCTGAGCACTTGCCAGCCACTCAACTGTGTCCTCGCGTCACATCAGTTGGGTAAAATATCACCCCTCCCTTTTCTGAGGTGCTCAGTACCTACCTGTGTATGAAGGAAGAGCATAGAAATCCTTAGGGGTGTGAGGCTGCAGAGCAGGTCTTTCCTGTCTGCCAGCTCTCTAGGGCGATATAGTCTGCCACTAAGGTGGCTATTTGTCCAGTTTTATAGAGGACAGTCCAGTTTTTTGGTCCTCTCTCCTCTATTGATATGAAACCAGATGACTATGTCCTCTGTTTTTCATTACTGCCCCCCACAACTGCTGACACTGCTGCGGCTACCTGCGGGAACTCCCTGCTAGCTGTCGCTATACCCCCGCTGCCATCGCCGCCTGCAGGAACTCTCAGTGTCCCCCCCAGCCTTGGGAGGCACGCAACATTCATGGTGTTGGGGACAGTTGTACTAAATGCAACTGCCCTCTATTCTTGAGGTACCTCGATGGCCACCCTATCTGCCACCTAGGGTAACAGACTGCTGTTAGGTTCTTTAACTGTATATTGTCTGTATAGTGTTTATAATACTGTTGTTATAGTACTTTGTTGTAGTTGTTTCTTGTCATAATATACTCCTGTTGTTAACTTAACATTCCTGTGCATGGAGTTTGCATTGGTAGTGTTTGTACCTCTGGTCGGGGCTGGGCAGTAGGCTAATTTCCAGAGGCAATTTAACTCTTTGGTGTACCTCAAATCTAATAAGGAAGTTGGTACAGTACAGAAGCTTAACAACCCTCTGAGTGTGTTTGAGAACATGGGTGGGTGCATGAACTGGTCCACGGGGTTCTGTTTTATTGTTGTGTCCTTGCCATCTTTTCTCCGCTCTTCACTGTGGCTGAGACAACCTTGAGAGTTGGCCTTGCAGCTTGCACAGATGACAAGAAAGAAGATATTGCAAGCTAAAATGAATGTGGCTATGTGCAACTAAATTTCCATTGGTGTGGCATAGGCGTTAGGAGCTACCACTCTCAGGTTAATGTCATGGACACTCAGGATATGCACACGGGCCCAAAATGTAAAGATATATGGAATGTATATATGAAATTACATGGCTGGTAATTGGAACAGCAAACTTTTGATCAGCCACTGCCTCTGAGATGCCCTAGCAGTGGGGTAGCTAGAGAAATGCCCAGCTTTGAATGTCTGGGATACTACCTATCAAAGTTAAAGCAGAAAAAAGGGATAACAAAATCACAGGGGCAAAAATAACCTGTTAACAGAACTCAAAAGCATTCCATCCACTGGTGACAAACACTCCTGATAGCATAGTTATTTATCAAAGTCTATCAGCTATAAACCTGCCCACAGCAAGAGCTAGGGAAGGTTAACATCCAATACGAGAATGTGCATGAGATCGTAACACTATGTTTAGCTATGGTCAAATTCTATCCTATCCAGACCATTTCCACAGAGGGCAGCAGCATTCCCTCCCTTTCCATCTCTTTCTCGAATAATAGTGTGAGAGATTGTCCAGAACTGTAGCTGTGAAGTTTCTAATGGTTTGGACTCTCACTATTCCATTACAGTGGGAAACGACACTGGAGGATTTTGTAATGTCCCACTTTACCTGCCAGTGGCCTTGTCTCACTGCACTGAACAGCGGAACTACTCCACGTCGATTGGGCTGTGCCACGGCTGCTCCTTGCTCCAAAAGCAGCCGACAAACATCCAGCTTGCCCCGTCCTGCAGCAGCTGTCAGGGCTGAAGGAAAAGAGAGAGAAGACATTTGGAGTTGCATGTTCTCATTAGTGAGAAAAGTATCTGCTTTGTTACTTTCCATCAGTAAATAAAATGTGATTTAAGTTCAACAGATTTTCTTTCAATTTTGCCAAGTGCAAGGAGCAGCCCAGCTGGGTATTTGAATATTACAGTGAAATAAGAAAAAAACCCAATAAAAACAAATGAAAAACAGTAACACAAAGCCAGGATCACCAAGCAATTGATCCCATAAGAAGAAAACCTGCCAGGCTCATTTGTGGGAATTTGTGCATGCAAGTGATTTCTGCCTGTAACGTCACATCCATTTTTCTTTTCTTGCTTGCCCCTCCAGAACATCAGCATTTTCCTCTTATCCTCACATTTTCCGATGTTTTACCAGTCCCTCCTTAAGCTCTCATGATGAGCGGAGTTAAGAAAGTCCTATCAAGATAGCCCTGAATATTAAAGCAATTGCATTTGGTGCCTACATACCAACACAATGATGATTGTAGGCAGGATGAAGAAAGCAAAAAGACTGATGAAGATAGAGAGCCACAGACTACAACACATACTGCTCCTAATCCTCACTAGTCATGTATGTTGTATTTGCAAAGGTCAATTCTTTCTGCAAAGGCACCTCCTGATTCATAGAAGATGAATGATATATGACAAAAATCTTCATCATTTTCATCAGGTTGTGAAGAACGTCTGCAGTAATCATCAGCTAATTTACTGGTCTGTGTAACTAAGAAATTCAAGGCAGCACCACATGAAACAGTTTGCAGGGTCATATGAAATCCTACACACCTCCCCTTTCACCTCCTGCAGTTCTTCTGCAAAGTGGATCATATGAGCCAGTGATTCTAACCCTGCATACAACACTGCTTGGGAACAATTTTAACAGCAAACGTGAACTGCTGGGTACGCACTTTCCTTATATGCACTTTAAAGCCTTTCCATGAAGTTTAAGTTGTACTTTACTACATCACCAGGGAACCTGAATATCTGCGCTTCTTGAAGGAAGAAGAGAGAGAGAGAGAGGCTAGTGGGGGATGTGGGGGTGTGTGTGCAGAGGAGCGGGACTTATTGAAAGGCTGTTTCTTGCCAGCTGGAAGCTAGTGAAGTTTGTGGTTTTCCTTGTCAGGACTAGTGTAGAGCAGCATTATTCAGATGGGGAATTTTTATTTTTAATATTCCACTTTAGTCTGTAAATCTTTGAAACTCCATCAAGGAAACAATTGGAAAGCAAGCCTCACATGCATACGCTCAAACATTCTTCAATTTAAATGCTAATTCTGACCTTTGTTTCTGGTCCAGGCCAGAATCCACCAACAAATGCCTTTTTATGCAAAACCAAAAATTACCTTTAATTTTCAATATTACAAATGCTCTGGGTAACATGAACATTCCCCTTCCTGACAAAATGTGCATTGTAAACTCTGACAGCGTGGCTGGGTTAGAAAAGGTGCATTCAATTTGAAAATAGATATGAGTGTAGGACTTGTCTTTTACTAGTCTTCAGTATTAATTTTAGATTTTTCAGTTCCTCCCTCCCCTCCTCAACTTCATGCATATTTCAGCAAAGCTCCTCTGGCTCGGTGCTCCACTGCTTCTAGTAGGAGTCTGAGCAGAAGGTGGGAGTCTATTTCTAGCAGATCTAGCTTGTTTATTCTTTGAAGTTTGTTTCTGTGGGATGGCTGATTAAGAGATGCTGATGGGTTTCCAACTGCAACACTGTTAATGGTGGTGAATACAGTCACTTCCAAATGCATTTTATTTTGCTCTCCCTTGGGCTGGAGAGACACCAAAGAACAGCCTACCAAAAAACAGAACACCACACTGTCAAACCCATAGTCTTATGTGTAGCTGATGTTGAGATCTGTGTGGATCTCAACATCAGCTACACATTCAGAAGACAGTCTGTCTGGTGGTACATGGTCACTTTCTGGACTTTTCCTACCTCTTTAACTACGCATCTTCTACTTCTCTTTCTACTTCTCCACTCTTCAGCCATCCTGATTGGGTATCACCTGCCTGCTTTAATGCTGGTATGCATCCAGGGGCTACTATGAAGACTCTACCTTCTAGGGAGTTAATACACGTGTGCTATGCCCAGTCACTGAGCAGTCATGCCTTGCTGCTCCAGCACTGTCCCATGCTGAAGCCTTGGATTTAGAATCATAGAAAAGTAGGAGTGGAAGAGTCCGTAGGAGGTCATCTAGTTCGGTCAGCGTAATCTTACTGGGATTCTGCTACCACCACCACTACTCCTCCCCACTGCTTGGCCACCTGGGTGGAACCCCCCACCACTAGAATGCCACCGAAGGCTCCATTTCCATGGGCTTCATCTAATGGCTCCACGGGCCATAGGTTGCTGACTCTTGGTCTAATCCAACCCCTGAGCCAGGTAGGATCATACCCGTCTAAATCATTTTAGACAAGTAGCTGTCTACCTGTTGTTAAAACTGGCAAAATCACTCTTTAACTTGCCAAAGGTAAAGCAAGCAGAGGAGGGCTCTGTCAATGCCCTGTCACTGCACGGTTAAGAAGAAGTTTGTTAAACTATGCTTGAGATCCACAATCAGCAGACTTCATTGCCCTCTAAGAAGAACAAGTCCCAGCCCCTCTGAAGTCTGATCACCAACCAACTAAGTCTAGTCCAGGGGCAGGCAATTATTTCAGGCGGAGGGCCACTTAGAGTTCTGGCAAGACATCGAGGGCTGCATGGGTAGGCCCGTCCCTTGACAGGGGCCGCACCCCCTGGTCGCCATCTTGGGACCAGAAGTCCTACCCCCTAACCCAGAACTTTGCCACCAGAAGTCCCTTCCCTTGCCCCCCAGAATTACTCCTTTCAGCAAGGTCCATCTCTGAACCAGAAAAATAGCAAATTATATTCTAAAAAAAATCAAACGTGAACTACAACATTCATTAATTTCATTAAAAAATATATTTTTGTCCTGATTTACATGTGATTGTGTAGTGTGCGTAGAGGTGATAGTATAATAGAGCAGGGGTCCCAGCTGCAAGGCAGGGGCTGCCCCTGTCATTTCCCAAGCAGCAGGCAGCTCTGCTTGCTCAGCCATGGCTTTCCTTCCCCGGTGCCAACCTGGCAGCGCCCGTCCTGTCCCAAGCAGCATGCGGCAAAACCGGCCGACCTGAGGCTTTCCCTCTTCGCTCCCGTCATGGCCGGTACCAAGAGGCAGGAGGCTCAGCTGCTGTTTTTCTTTGCCAGTGCCGACCCGGCTGGGTCCAGCCCATCCTGAACAGCACGCGGCTGAAGTAGGCCCAACTGCGACTTCCCTGTGCGCCACTTGGGACGGGCCTGGCCAAGTCAGCACTGGCAAGGAGAAGCGGTGGCTGAGCCACGTGCTGAATGAGACCAGTCCAGCTTGGCCAGAGTGGCACATGGCTCAGCCCCACCTTCCCCTTACTTGTGCCAGCCTGTTCCGGCCAATCCCAAAAAGCACATGGCTCAGCCACCGCTTCTCCTCCTTGGTGCTGCTCGGGATGGGGCTGGCTGGGCTGGCATTGGCGAGAAGATGTGGCAGCTGAGCTGCGTGCTGCTTGGGCCCAGCTGGGTTGGCACTGGGGAGGGAAAGTGCTCAGGACAGGGCAGGCTGGTCCCAAGCGGCACACAACGAAGCAGCACGTGGCTCAGATAGCTCAGCCGTGGCTTCTCCTCTCCGGTGCCGACCTGACTAGGCCTGTCCCCTCCTGAGCAGCACGTGGCTCAGCCGGCTCAGCCATGGCTTTCCCTCTCTTGTGCCGACCTGGTCTGGCCCAAGTAGCATGTGGCAAAGACACAGCTTCCCCTTACCAATGCCCGCCCATCCTGAGCGGCATGTGGCAAAGCTGGCCTAGCAGCACAAGGCAAAGCCAGCCCAGCTGCTGCTTCTCCTCCCCGGTGCTGGCCCGGCCCAGCCCAGCCCAAGCAGCATGGTGCAGTGTGGTGGAAGCCCACCCAGCAGCTGCTTTCCCTTACCTGGGTGGTAGGAGCCTGTCCAGTCCCATGCAGCGAGGCAGAAGCTGGCCCAGGCACCCCTTCCCCTCACTGGTGCCACAGGATCTGGACCAGACCCTCCTGCCCCTCTGAAGCTGCACACCTGGCCTGAGCTAGGGGTAGGGCGAGGCGAGCTGAGTCGGGCTGAGGTCAGGATTGGTTGCCTCGCAACAAGAACCCAAGTAAACAGCCTGAGGTGTCAGCAGCTGCCATTACCAGGGGTCTGAAGGGGCTCCGCAGGCCGGGTGGAAGTGCCTGGTGGGCCAGATCCGGCCCATGGGCCATATTTTGCCTGCCCCTGTTCTAGTCACTAATTCAACAAATGAAGAACAGTAGGACCAGGAACCTAACCAGTCTGTAGTAAGTGACAGGTGCACTGGCTGGATTATAAGGACAGAATGTTATTCCTCTTTGTGGTAAATGAAACTCACCCTGTTGCTCGAGTGGTATTTTTTACACTTATGCACAATTTGGGTGGCATTCTATTGCCATTCTGGTTGTCTAGGTGTCCAGATCTGGCCATGTACGTGACATTTTTGGTTGTTTAAGTGCCTAAAATACCACTTACAAGCAGGCTGAAATTCTATTGCTGGATGCGCTTCCCTATGCACGTGGACCACTATGGACAGCTACAAAGACATGTAAACTGAGCATGCACAGTAGCAGCCAAGGCACATGCTGTATTTACTTGAATACAAGACAAGGTTTTCCCACCCAATCAGTACGGGGAAAAAAAGCCACTCATCTTACATTTGCATACAAGGAAACCACAATAAATACATTGGCTCTCTTTGAACTGCTGCTAAAAGCAGCATGTACTCAGTAATGGAAACCAACTATGAAACTGATTAAATGCAGTCAACACTGAACATAACTATAAAGTCATGGCCCATAAGGGGCAAACATGCTAATGAAAACCATTTTGTTAAATAAATTTTATTAAAAACACAGTTGTCGCCCTATACTTACAAAGCTACGCATATTGAGTGTCCTTGTTCTACTAAGACTTCACATCCCAGAAACAACTACATATCAAAAACATACAGCTATGTATATTAAACCCTTAAACAACATATCCCGCAAAAGAACAAACCATGACATAAATCTTTTTCTTTGTACTGAACCCCATGAAAAAGTGTTACTTCAGTAACCACCTGCAACTCTCTGCCCCTCCCATCAGTCCTCTCAGTAGGTTTAGTGAAACAAGTGTGTCCAATCCTTTTTCCTCCACTTCTCTGCCTCTTCCTCTTCAATCTCTTCCTTGTCCTGATCGATGTAGTATTTCAGTTCAAGCAGCCCCAGCTTCAGGGATTCTTTTTCAGTGAAACCCAACCCGTTAAACATCCAGAGGTTTCTTACTTCCCAAAACTAGTTTTAAAACATGCTAATAAAATCCTTAATAACATTTCTTTCAGTCCCTTTGGTATGAGTCCATATAGTACCATCTCCTGTGCTAACGACAGGTTTATTTTGGTGACACTCAGAAAGCAATGGACCCTTTCCCACACCTCCTTTGCATATGTACATTCCCAAAATACATGTCCCACCATTTGTTCTCCCCTGCACCTCTCCCTTAGGCACCCTGATGAGCTTGTTAAGCCCCATCTGTGTTGCACTTCTCTCACTGGCAAGGTATTTCTTACAACCATCCATGATGGGTCACAGCAGATTAGTCTTTTAGTTGTTTACCCACCATCACTCCCCACACCTTCTTCACTTGTCCTTCTGTGAAGTTTCCCACCAGAGCCATCCTGTTTCTCCCCCTTGGAGCTTTAATCAATTTCTTACAATCCTTCAGGACCGCCAGCCTAACTTTCCCTAATTTATACCTCTGCATGAATCCTTCCATCCTGATGTAATGAATCAGCAGTTGCCACGCCCATGGACTCTTCAAAAAGGTCTAATATACTCCCCATTTTCTCAAAATTGCACTGATATGCACTGCTTTTCCTTCTCCCTCCATTACCACCGTCTGTATTGCGCTTACATATTTCACATAGATGAACAATGCCAAGTCCAGCAGTCCCATCCCCCCCATCTCTCTTGCTTTGTACAGTTCAGCTCTAGCTAACCTCTCTCTTTGGCATAACAGAAGAACACATATACTTCCCTCTGTACTTTTACTTTCTGCTGCCGTGTTGGTGGGAATACAATTCCCATATACAGAATAACCAGCAGTAGCACTGCCTTAACTGTTGCCACTTTTCTGGCAAAGGACAGCATCCTTCCAGAGCATAACCAAAGTATTAGCCATAGCCTTTCCGTCACATTTTCTCAGGCTGTATTACCTTTCCCTTTGGCATCCATAGTGATCGCTCTCACTCTGATTTCTCTCTCTATGATTTGAAGGCCCAACTTCTCCAAGTCCCTCCAGTTCCTCACTACCATTACAGTGCTTTTTGATTTATTTTGTTTAGCTTCTATTGCTTCTCCATACCCTGATGTATGCTTTAGCACCCTTTCCATCGAAAGTCTCTCTCTATTACATTTATATCATCCACATATAATATGCATTTTACCTCTCCCCCTCCCAGTATCTTTACTCTGCTTATTACCTTGTCTTTTCTTATTCTTTGTGCTAATGGTTCCATGCTGTGTACAGACAGTAGTGGCAACCAGGGGGCACCCTGTATCACCCCGTATGGATTTTAAAGGCTCCACTTAGGTGCTCATTAATTTGGATACGACTCTCTGCTTCTCTATAAAATAACCTTATCCAACATATACATTTTTCAGGGAGCTCCATTCTTCCTAGCACCTCAAATATGTAATCATGATCCACTCTGTCACATGTTTTTTCTAAATCTAGGTTTGCTATAATTGTGCTTGTTTTCCTTTCTTGGATGTGAGACAGTGCATCTCTGATCACTCCGATTGCTTTGGAGATCCTTCTACCTGGTACTACTCATACTTGGTCTCCGTGTATTATCTTCCGGAGGTTTTTTCTCATCCTCAAAGCCAGCATCTTGGCCATTAACTTATAATCTATATTAAGGTGTGTAATCAATCTCCAGTTTTTCAGGAGTTCCTTCTCCCCTTTCTTGTTGAGTAAGATCACCATGCCGCTTGTTAAATCTTTCTCTGCCTCTCCTGTTTTCACTATTTCCTTGAAAACTTTCATTATATCCCTCCTTACCCATGCCCAAAACTTCCTGTAAAATTCTATAGGCAGTCCATCTGCTCCTGGTGATTTCCCTCTTTTAAAGGTTTTTAAACACCCCTCTACTTCAAGTTGATCTTTTATTCCTTCTTCTTTGCTTCCTCCTCCTCTACTTTCTCTTCAATCTCTTCCAAGAAATCCCTCATCTTTTTTCTCTCTCTCTCCTCCTTCTGGTATAGCTCTTCATAAAAATCTTCTCATCACCCTCAAAATCTACCTCCTCTTGGTTTTCCACCTGGGTACCAACTTCTTCCCATACTGCTTTAAGCTCTCCCTTTGCCACCTTCACTCTGGTCAAAAAGTATCGGGACCACATTTCATTTTTCCCCACCCAGGAGGCTTGTGCTAAGAACATTTTCTCTCTCATTTTGCTTTTAAACCAGGCTTCTAACTCTTGCCTTGTTTATTCTAGCTCTTCTCGCACCTGTCTTCCTTCTGCAGCTTCCTTTAACAGCTGCTGTTTCCTTCTGTACGGCTCTCTAAGCTCTTTCTTCTTTTCCCTGTGCCTCTTCAGCCTTCCTTCCTAAAGAATTCTCCTCTCCTCTTCTACACCATCATCCACCCTTCTACAGTACTCCTTTATCACCCTTCATACTGTCTCATGTATGCTTAACATATCTCTTCATTTTGTAACTGCCACACACTTAACTGTCACAGTCCTTTCCCTCTCATGGGGCTCTTACCAAGACTCATTTTTACTTTCAGCATCTGGTGATCACTAAAAGCCACATGTACGGTTTCTTTCTTCCTTATCCCCCTTTCTTTTGATAGCACGAAGCACAAAGTCAATTCTTGACTGTTACTTTCCACTGGGGTCTCTTCTAGTGAAAACTTTCTCCCCTACCCAGACATCTCTTAGAGACTCTTCTTTTATTATATTTGTTACCAGTCAGGATGAGCTGTCTAAAGGTTCATTTCCTCCTTCCCTTATTTAATTGCCCACTTTGAGGATACCATTGAAATCTCCCACTATTACGTTCAGTCTCCCTCCAACCATGTAAACCAATAGCTTTCTAAGCAGCACATTCCTTCCTTCCCTCTCTGATGCTACAGATACATAGAAAAATTCTAATTCTGTTCCCCTGGCTGATAGTATCATTCATTGCAATCTGCCACTGATGACTTCTTCTATTTGCTTTGTTCTCAGCTCTAGGTTCTTGAATAATATTGCTACCCCTCCTGTGCTGTTCTTATTTGTCCCTGACCACCAAGATGATCCCTATTTCTACCTTTTCTCAAAGTGTTTATAATCCCTCTCCCCTGGTATACCACCTTCCTGTAGGCAGAATTACTTGGTTCAAAACTGGTTCAATCTGTTCCCATCTTTTCCTTGTCAAGATACTCTTGTGTTAAGTGAAACTATTGTCAATGCTGTTCATGCTTGTTTTAAAATGGGTGTGCCTGTCCCTTGCCTGTTTTAAAATGGGTGTGCTTGTCTCTTGCTTGTTTTAAAATGGGTGTGCCTGTCCCTTGCCTGTCTGTGGTCTGTCTGTGCCATTGGTCTGTCTGTGCCATTGCTTGAGGTGGTTGACTCCTCTCCCTCCCTCCCCCATATTCCTGTAGTCTTTGCAAGCTGCTGGATCGCTTTTGCATTTAAGAAGGCTTGCATATTCTCACCTTACCCCGGCCTCCTGCTTTCTGGTCTCCACAGAGGCATTAGCAGTAGGAAACTGCTCTTCAGCTTTTCCTCCGACTCACTTCCCTCATTATCAGTTTTCTTCTTCCTGGTCTTCAGCCCCTGCATTTTCTTTCTTTCCCCAGACTCTCCGGTTCTTTCTCTTGCTCCATCTCCACTTCTGTTGTCTGTAGGGTGTCTTCTTTCTTGCCCACTCCCACCTTCATGTTTGAGCTGTTTGCTGTTCCCACCTTCCCTTCCATCCCATCTCCTATCTCCTCCTGCACTGCCTCAACTACAGACATCTCATCTCACTCCTTCTGTTTCACACCCCCTGTGGAAGTGTTCCACCATTGAAACACCAAATGTTCCATCATTTCTACCTCAGTCTCCAATCTCTCCTTTTCCTCTGCTCTCCTCCTTCACGTTTTGCTGTACCTTAGGGGATCTGACTATACTTGCAAAGGCTTTGGAGCACCCATGATACAAATGTCCCTCTCCCTTACACACAGTGCATTTTAGGGACTCCTGGCACTCTGTTGCTCTATTCCCCTTCCCTTCATATCTGTAGCACACCGTGAGGGGACAGTGTGTGGACAGGTACCCCATCTTTCTGCATTTCCATTCTGATTGCCCATGATACATTATAAAACCCCGGTGTGCCCTGATCTGGATCACTGTCAGGAGGTGCAGCACTTTACTCATCTGCTTGTAACACCACTTGTACCCTCCAAGAGCCTATCCAGATACCATATTTGTCCTTTACTTTCTCTACCAACATTACCTTTTGAATGTACTTTTTCATCTATCTTTCAATGTCTTCTGCTTCTAGTATATCTGTGTATGTTAGAACTATAATCACTCTTCCTCTTGACTTTTTTCCTGCTATGAACTTTATCCCTCTTAATTCTTTCCTCCCACATTTCTCTGCATATTTCTTCCAAAAGTTCTCATACCCTTCTCCATCTGAGTAAGTCAATTCCCAAATCTTTCACTTCAAGAAAACAATCAGGCTGGTGAGATGCTCCACCTCCATCTCCAAAATCTCAAACAGTACCTGTTTCAGAAAATCATATCTGATTGTCAATCCCATCTGCCTTCCATTGCCAGTTAAAGTTGCCTTTATCCTCAGCCTCCACTCCTCTCTAGCTTCTCTGGGTGCTTCTTCCATGTTTACCCATCATGCCACACGCAGTGGGCTGGCCTGCTCCTGCTGTCCTCTGCTTCTCACCCAACATACCCTCTCTGCTGCTGCTCCTGCTCTGTTTCCCCTCTCCTCTGCTCCTGTCTTTCTTCTGGCATCATCACTCTCATTGTTGCTGCCTCCGCCATTGCTCGTGCTGTCACCTTCTTTCTTCCTTTTTTCTCTACCTTCACCCACTTTCCAGCTGTCTCCAGATCTTCATTTCTGCTCTTCAACTCTTTTTCCACCTCATGCTTACTTGCCACCACTGCCATTGTTTTGAGTTTTGGGTCTCCCTCCTCCACTCCTTATACTCCAACACTCTGTTGATCCCTTTTTCTACCTTTAAGGCACTGATCAGGCTTTCAGTGCTCATAGGAACCTACCATAAGGATAGGTTAGTGCAAACTATATGAATAAAATATATGATACTGCCCACTGACTGCAGTCCTCCTCAGCACCAACTCCTTTTCAAGTCATGGTGAGCCTCTACATTCTATATATTTTGGCTTTCTCTTCATTCCTACAGATGAGCTGCATCTTTTTTCCTATTTCTAATGAATCCTGATTCTTTACCAGCCTTAAATGTCCGGCAAACATCACTGAACAAGGCCCCAAATAGTTCACTTAGAATCACTCTGTCGGCCCCTTTCTCAGCCTGTCACATATGATTAGTGTGGCTCCATCCTATGCGATGTGAAGCCAGACCAGGTTGCCCTATGCTTCATCTGCATATAAATTTTTGGAGGATCCCAGGACTCTGCTCAGCCCAATGAACTATACAGTAAATCATGAGCCTTTGGGCTTTGGACTAATATCATATATAGTTTGTACTTGCTCTAAGTAGCTGTTAAAGTGCTGATTAAAAATGTGTTTACAGAGTGCCTGTGTTAAAACTTTCACAGTTTTTAAAAAAGATCAAATGAGTCAATTCATTAGTCAGTGCTTTCAAATGTGCCCCTCACTTCCATGTGCTCAGGGAAAGCAGTGTCTGACAGTGGGGGAGGGGTTGCAGATGGGAAGAAGTTGGGGGGCAAGAGGGCCATCTGACCCCTCCAGATTTCTTTTTCCTGTTGTACATGTGGAAGGGGGACAAAAAAATTAAGCCAAACTTCCAGTAATTATAGTCTATACCTGGAAAATTATAACAAATTTATAAATTTTCCATATATGGAATCTAATTATTTGGGGGGTCATTGTAGAATCAGGGCCATTTTATATTCAGGTAGATACCGTATGTACATACTTTGTGTATTCATAATGGCCTTAGATGTCTGAAAATAAAGTTCACTAAAACTCACAACTGCCAGACTTAAACTTAGACAGGAAGAAGAGAGAGGCC
>NW_005841886.1:2257861-2260757 GCF_000455745.1 Alligator sinensis | reverse complement strand
TAGCTAAACCATCCCAGGTAAGTGTCAGTCTAACCTGCTTTGGAAAATTTCCAGGCACAGACATTCCACAACTTTGCTACATTTCCTGTTCCAATGCCTGAACATCCTCATAGTCAGAAAGTTCTTCCTAAGCTCCAGCCTAAATTTCTCTTAATGCAGCTTGCAACCATTGTGCCTAGTCCTGTCCCCTACAGCCACAGAGAAAAGCCAAATGTTGGCTCACATTTACTGAAAAAAAATCACTGAAAATGTCATTACATTAATGGTTTTGAGACTTACACAATTCATTAGAAGGTCATTTTCAACTGCTGTGAAACCCAGACATGCATTATACTGAAGTCCACACTAAATCCCCAAATGCGCTATGCTAACATATGCACATGAATCATAAGATTCTTGCCACACTGCATGAGTATTAAAATGTGTTACAAACATGATTAAAGCTTTAACAAAACCACATACACTGTTCACATTTGTCCCCTACCCTTCAAATAGAAGCACATTGCCTCTCTGACTGTGCCTCTAAGAGCTGAGTAGTCATAGAGGCCTCCCTCTCTTGTCCAAAATGTTCAGCAAGTTTGCTCACCTCCTGCTTCTCTTCATTCACAGGGCTCTCTCCCTGCTCTCATATAGATCATGGTTAACAAATAGGCCTGTGTGAAGCAGCTAGTATTCACTTTGGATTCGGCCAATTCAGGGGACAGTGATTTGATTCGGTGATTCGAGTCACTGTCCCGAATCGATTCGGCTGAATCTGATTTGGAATCTTCAAACCACCTAGGCCAGGCCCATCCCCCACCCGCTCTCCTACCCCAGCAATGGCTGCCCTACCTGCCCCAGCTCCCAGCTCTTTGAAAAAAAATAAATAAAAGCCCTGATTCACCAAGTGCTGCCGGGCAGGGGGGTGATCCCCGTTGCCCCACGCCATGTGGGAGGCTCTGCACAAGCCCCCTGATCCTCCCCTCCCACCCCGGTCCCCCAAGGTTGCCTTGCCTGCTGCAGCTCTGACCCTTTAAGGGAAAAAAAAATGAGAAAAACCCTGGACTCACTGTTTCTGCCCGGCGGGGGGCAATCCCCACTGGCCCCCCGCCACGTGGGGGGCTCTTCCACAAGCCCCCTGAAGCCCCAGGGCTGCTGCAGGAGCGGTGAGTCCTGGAGTTTTTCTCATTTTTTTCTTAAAGGGCCGGAGTTGGCCTGGGTAGGGCAGCCATGGAGTGGCTGGGAGGGGATTGGTGGGGGGCTTGTAGCACATCCCCCCATGCGGTGTGGGGCAGTGGGGGGCAGCAGGGATTGCCCAGCACCACCCAATGGGTGGGGCTTTTTTTAAGGCACCGGGAGCTGGGGGAACAGGCAGGGGTCAGGGGGCTCTCAGGGGGGCTGGGGGAGCAAGCAGGGGATGGGGGTAGGCAGGGGTCCCCCCCATGGTCCCCTCTCCCAGCCCCTCTCTCCTGCCCCCTACTTACCAGCTCCAAGTCCAGCTGCAGCTCTGTGCTGCAGCCACCTGGGACTGTTCGAATCATCAAAACTCTTCGAATCTTTTCCGAAGATTCGGAGAGCTTCGAACAATTCGGATTTTTTAATTGGTCCCCTGATTCGATTTGGATTTGGAGATTCGGCCACCGAATCGGGCCAAATCTCCTCCCAAAGCTTTGCACAGCCCTATTAACAAAGCAAACAGCTATTGTGAGAGGCAGATATTTTCCATGACTCTTAGGCCTGGGCATCAGAATTCTGTAGCTGCCTTTCCATCTTCTAACTACTAACTTTACTTTCTTTCTGCCACAACTCTGGGTACAGTTAAAAAATCTTTCTTCTTGCCCAAGTTTCTGGTAAACAGCTTCATAACCCAGAGAAGCTGCATGTAAACCAGGTATCCTAGAATGACTGGAGAATGACAATAACATCAGTGCCCACAGAGACCATCAGTGTTAAATTCTATTTCACATTGCAGTAAATGCATCAGATTTTTTTAAGATCTTGGTATTGCAGATCTTTCTAGGTTACCCTATATGAATACTGATGAAATTTGATGGTAAATGACTAGACACGGCAGCACCAAAGAGAAATACTTTTTCTGTTGATGAACTTGAAGCTTGGTGTGGGGTCCCAAAGGAACAGCACTTTCTTGATATCAGCACAATGATAGCAAATAAGGCATGTGAGACTCCAGACACTAATGGCTTTGTACTTCTCCACGCTGAAGGGAGCTGGTGTTCACCATCACAGCTTTAAGGCATCTAAGAGTAGCTTTTGTCACTTTGATGTTTTGTCACCATTGCCAAATGATACCAGTTAGCCAAATGCAGATGCCACACCCTGTGAGGTGAAGCTACTCACAGAAAAGATCTAGAAATGTCTCTTTGATTCTGGCCTCTTCCTCCTCACTTGCCTGTATCACCCTGGTTCTGAAGTCACTATATTTCTTTCCTGTTTGCCCACTGCTCTTTGAAAATAGCACTGGCTTGCTAAGATGGTGATGATGAAGAAACAGGAAGAATCATGGGAAGCTGACACCAGCCCCTAGAATTCTAGTGCCTATCAACAGGTATTTCACAAGGTGTAGAAGGGAAAATCCCAGAATGCTTAGGGCACAGCAGCAAAGCAGTTCAGTTACTCCAATACAAGGTGAAAGTAGTTTAATTACTAAATAACAATGTGATGGATACACCTGATCCACAATATTCATTGCAGATCACTTAACATGAATATAAACAAAACGCATTTTAAGTGCCAACAGGCCTTTTTTCAGTCATTTACGGGATTATGTTGGATGAACCAGTCTCTAACAAAATGTCATTACAGAAAACCGTAGAGCTGCCAATTTTTAAATGTTCATCTATTCTATATTCTTAGTCAAGCTCAATAATAATATTCTTTTAAATGCAATTGAGCTGTT
>NW_005841886.1:2242181-2257851 GCF_000455745.1 Alligator sinensis | reverse complement strand
CCAGGAAAGACAACCACCTTATTAATGTGCTTTCAGTCTCTTAGGTTGTACTTTTATCTACTGCATAGCTCAGTAGCAGAGAAAGTATATTTTCATGCATTTATCACCATTGTATTTGCACCTCCATCTGTGACTGCGTTATTACTGTTGACACACTTATCTGTTGGGTTTTGATTTTAGTCTTGTACTTCAGGTAAATATTCCAACTGGAGCAGGCTTTAATGTGCTGTCAGTAATTCCTGAGGTTATGATATAACTTGGCGCTGCAATTCAGGCAATAGCAGGATAAGATCATTAAGTCAGGAAGTCAATTCTATTCTAGGCATGAGTAGACATAAGCTACAGGTGTCAGAACAGAACAAGAACATTTGGATGTTTGGAGCTGAATACTAGTTTTAGGCTGAGTGTGCATTTTCTGCTACATTTGTCTTTACATTTACCTAGAAGCACTAAGTACTTTTGGGGAAGGAAAGTAAACCAAAATCAAATGGTACCTTTTGAGACCCATGCAGCTCACCTTCTCCAGGGCAGAAAAATAGGATCTTGAGCTTGAGAGTTTATGAAACTGCCTGGTGCCTGTTCTTCCATCTTAACATCAGCTTTAATCTGATACCTGTTATTCTTTAGAAATAACTCTTCAATTTGAGTGTAATTAGTACACAAATCCACTTTGCTCCAAGGTATCCAGATTCACTCAATAGCTCCCATTAAATACAAAAATATATATTAGACAAGGCAGCACAAACTATTCCTTCCATAGGGCAACATGGAAGATGCTGGAAGTATCACTAAGAAAATGGTCAGGCAAAGAAGGCTGCACAGGATGTGTGGAAATGGTAAAGGTCAGAGAGGACACAAAACTGCTGGAATCTGTCAGGCAAAGCTACGTGACTGAAAGCCTTCAGGCTAAGATGACTGTACAGGGAACGAGACATGGAGATGTCTGGAAGTTTAGAGCGACCATGCAGGAAAAAGTGTGTCATATACTAGTCCAAAAATCTGTATGGCTTATTATCAGATTTTGTCAGCTTTATCCAGACAATCCAAAGTTACCTTAGCTCATGTCCAATGATAATATCTGCACTATTCAATGCTGCTTATGAAGATATATGGTAGAGAGACTTTTCATGGTTTTTTTAATGAAATCTTAAAATTAGGTTGGATTACTGTCCCTTCTTCCAGTGTCTGTTTTTTATGAATGCAGTAACTTTTTGATATTACAAACAAAGCCCAAAATACCAAGAGGACTTTTAAAATATGCTAGATCTTTGCTAGTCACCATTTGAATCAAGATCTTACCTGTAAGAGGTTTGCCATTATTATTTGAGTGTTATGACTCCTTCCAAGATTGCATCTGGATAAGTCTGCACCTTATTTCTTTTTTGTCCTTACTCTCTGAAATACCCCACTAAATGCATCCTATATCCTACCTTATTTCAGCTCATGTCAGAATGCCTAATTCATTGTATAGTTAGGTCCTCTTGTTGATTCCAGGAGCTTCATCCTTTTGCTCCCATCAGCTACTTTCCAGGCTGCCTGCTATGCCCTTTCTCTCTTGTTGTCCTCCTTAAGTTCAGTTTGCCATGGGAAATACTCCCCAATAAGCTCAGTGCTCTGCAATGATTAATTTGGGTTTTGCCAGAAGCATGACAATAGCCACATATACATGAGATGCTGACTGCGCAGTAGCCCAAGCCTACCGTGCAGTTGCACTGCATGGGAGAAAACATGATGCAATGCTACTGTGCGGTAGCCTTGGGCTAATGTGCAGTCAGTGTCACAAAAAACCCATTCATTGGCACTACTGTGCAGTAACTCAGATTATTGTGCAGTCATTTAGTACTTATTTATACAAGTACTAAATGACTGTGCAGTAACGACTGCAGAGTCAGCATCTCCTGTAGACACAGCTACTATTCAGAGGTTTGGTTTTCATTAGTATAATTTTTCAGTCTATAAAATCAGAATCAGTTGAGAATGTGCCCAATTGTGTCTTTCTTTTAGTAAAAGTCATCTGATCACATACAGGACTGCATGCTATCCTACATTTGTAGCCTTGGTTTGTGTCATTTATGAAAAAAGCTGGTAAGGTCAAAATCAGGGTGGTGATACTCGGATAGGAACATTATCATGGAAACGACAGTGATTTAAATAGATCAGAGTCGAGCAAACATGATAGTTAATATTTACATAGATGCTCCACATTAAAAGCCAACAATTCCAATTTGCACACCGCTTGAAACTGAAATGATGGTACCTACTACATGGTTAAAGTGCAGAGAGTGAATGGCTGTTTTTTTTTCTCATAAAATTTACAAAGATGGCACTTCAGGACTGACATCAAAACTGAGAGAACAGAATACCCCTATTACAGCACATTTGTTTAATTGCTAGGTGCATTTTCAATGTTACAATGAGCAATTAAGAGGTTGCAGAAAACCAAAGACTAATTTAAAATTTAAGTACTTAACTGATGGTATTGCAGGTTATTTTGGTGGGAAAAAACACCCCTAGTATAATTGTGGCAAATAGCAACAGAGAGAAAGAGATACCAGAGTTTTGTACCCATCTAGCTCAACAGGTGCCCATTTAGCATCTACAGGTGGAATTAATGGGCCTGAATTTTCTGCGCAGAAAATTCAGGTTCACTAAAGTGCTCTCCTGAGCACATCTACATGTGTACCTCCATTGGAACAAATTGGCCCAACAAGAGCAGCCCAGTCCAGGGTTGCTTCTGCCCTGCTCTGCCCCTCTGCAGCAGCCAGGGGGAGTTCCAGGCTCCCCTGGGAGCCAGCCCCCAGATGGCAGAAGGCATGAGGGCTTACACCCAGCCTCTAGAGAGCAGGGGGGAGGTGTCCCAGTTCAACAGGCAGCTCTGTCCCAGCCTGGGGGAGATCAGGCTGGCCCTGAGTCAGAGGGTGGGGCCGGCAGGGTAGGCAGCTGCCTCCCAGCCCTGTGGAGATCAGGACCCATCCTAATATACTAACAGACTGCACAGTAATTGCTGTGCACATGTAGACGGTGAAACTTTACTGCACGTTAGATGAGTTTAATGCACAGTAAAACGTCTCGTGTAGACACACCCACTGTGATCCATATCAGTGTCTGTACAGAAGTTCAAGCTAGAGTAAATAATCCTACTTTGTAGTCAAAATACAATAAGGAGGGTGATAGTCTTCCAGTAAATAGAGAAGTCAAAATACTCCTAAGTATCAAATGCATATTAGATATTAATGAGTCCATAAATAAAAATAGAAAATAGAAGGTATAGGTCCAACAGAAATTACCTGTCTCTCCCCAAAGGCTGTCAAAGCTGTTGATTTGTGCTCGCTCCACCTCCTCTTCATCTTTCTCTGGAAGATCGAGCAAGTAGGAGACAATCTAAAACAAAGGGATATGTTAGCTAACAAACTTTAATGCGTTACATACCTAATGCTGACATCTTAACACGAGCTTTTCTGAATACACAAAAGTACATGAACAAAGTGTCTGTCTGGCATCTTACCATAAATAAATATTCTTCCTGAGATCAATGACTGAGCCCACTGCCCTAAGTAGCAAACTTGCATATGATAAACCTTTATTTTGTTGGTACCTAGCAATTCAGAATCTAGGTATGTCTTGTAGACAAATTATATGGTGTGCGCAGCGAGTCCTCTTTCACTCCTAAGTTAAGCCGCAGCTTCTGCAACCAGTGAAGAAACAATACTTTGTCTGTTGCGACTTTCACCTTGGCATCTGGCAGTTCTTTGCTATGAGAGTAAGTACTAGCACCCCTGATTTAGTGATGAGGAAACTGGAACACACCACAGGTGAGGTGATATTCTTCAGGTTACAAAGTGAATCCATGGCACAAAGAGGAACAGAATATCAGTCTTCAGAGTGTTTTGGGCCCCAGCCACCAGATAAAAGGGTATTTCTAGAAAATACTCACTGCTTCCTTGTTAGAAGATGCCAGTGTGGTTTTTCTGGCCTGAACTTCAGAGAATGAAACTAATTTCTTTTAAGGATGATTTTTTAAAATTGATTAAAAATCTTCTCCTGGCATGGTGAGATGATGTGAGACAGTAAGGAAATGACCGATGGATGACAATATATTTTTTTCACCCTAGGAGATGGAACTGTTGGTTTAGAGCTATGCTAAAGCCAGTGTAGTGCTGAACAGTGAAGAAGAAACTATGCCTGTTGTGCTCAGTGTAACTGTTTGGCAGCAGAGAAGGGCATGAATTCTCTTGTCAAAGTGAACTATATGAGGGGGCTTTGAAAAAAAGATTTTCAGTTACAACTGCCATTTCTAAGCTACTTGCTGATGTTCCCATACTGCTGAAATTCCCACACACAACATTGGCAAAAGGGGAACTTGAAATCAGAGCATATAATGATGCTACAACCACTGCTGCCACTGTAGAGTAGCACAGACAGAATTAAGCTACCTTTAAACTAGTTATCTTGGGTAGGGGTAGAGGTGTAGCTGTGTTAGAACTGAACTAAGTGTGGGCTAACTTTACCAGTATTCACCAAGTTTCTTGAGTGGGTCCTGTAGCTGCTGTGGCTAGAGTGTGACCAGTATCCAAACTAGCATGTTAAAACTAACTTGGGCACAGCTATGTTACATCTTAGTCAAAGCAATAACTGTACTGTAGACACTCAGAGACTAAGGGTATGGATGAACCTGTTATGCTGTTTAAGGGTTAAAGGAGGGAATTTACTACATTACAGGCGCATCTGTGTGAGATGCTTTAGTGCACAGCAGATTAATCTACTGAGCAGTAAAATGTCACTGTCTACAAGTGCATGGCATTTACTGTGCACTAAATTAGTCTACTGCGTGGTTTGATACTACCTGTAGATACAGGTAGTAGATTAACCATGCAGTAGCTACTGTGCAGTGCCTCATGTGTAGGTGCTGACCAGGAGCAATTTTGCTCCCAGTCAACCCAGTAGGGGGCTACTGCTGTTTGGCGAAGCCCCCATGCCAGGGGAGCTGTGGGGCTTCAGGGCAGCTATCTTCTGTCCCCATGTGCATGGGGCTGGGAGACAGCTGCCCCTGCAGCCTCACAGATTTCCCAGTCCTGTTCACATCAGGACCAATCCCTGGGCCCCCTGCCAGCCGTTGGGGAGGCAGGAGCTTCTCCTGGCTGTTGCAAGAGAGCAGAGCAGGGTAGGAGCAGCCCTGGACCAGGCTCCTGCCATTGGGAACAAATCTGTGCCTGACAGTGTGAACGTGTGGAGACGTTCCTGGCTGCAGTTTACTGCACTTTATATTACTGTGCAGTAACCTTACTGAACATTAATTGCACATGTAGACACACCCAGTAAGCTTCAAATGTTTTGTGTCTGTTCTATTATGCAGGTAAATGAAAGCTAAACTGCAGTAATTAGGAGCTGTTTCATTTCAGTGTAAATTACCTTGATTGATCTTCATTTATAATGGGATATGAGCAGATAAATAAAAGAGCTGCAACTGATGAGCTGATGCAAACTCGCATTACCTAGACATGTCTCACAGCTAGGTAAAGCTTACATCTTGCTGGACAAGTATGCTGCCTCCCCTCCCATAAAGCAACATGATCATTTAATCTGTAAAACCCTAAATCAGTTTTCAAACATTTTTTATATTTGTTAAAACACTAAAAAGGTGGTGTTGATGGTGGTAGTGGGAAACCCTGCAATGCTTAAATATTTTAGCAAACTGCCTAATCAGTTGAAGCATCTCAGGTCAAGGACTTCCAGTTCCTTTGTCTATAAGGAGCCATGTACATATATAACACTAACTAAATAGTCCATAATTCTGGAAGTATTTTTTAAAATGACAAATATATCAATATAATCTTGGGGAATCTTCCCACAAAAAAGTATCATGCAGTCAGGTTGCAAAAGATCTGCAGCTTCCTTTGATTAATTTCTCCAATTTGCTCATGTTACGAAATTTTCATGGATTATACTTAACTAAGGCAACATTTCAAGTCAGAAAAATGGGGGGGGAATGGAGGGCTTCTTTTAGCCAGAAGTCCTCTTTCAGCTTAGTGTTATTTCCCGACAGAGAAATACAGAGCATATTATCAGCAACCTGTGCAGAGTGTAATAGGAGCAAATGCCTCATATATTCTTCTCCCCTCTAACTAGCTAACAACCGCTTGGTCTAACAGTTTCCTACTACCACCAAGGAAATGACAATCATTACATAGCTTATCCTTGCTTGCTTAGGTTTATTTAAATAATTTAAGGACCGTTTACACTTTCTTTGGCTGGAATCCTGCCCAGGCTACATAGGATGCCAAGAATCCCATGGATGGGGCAAGGTGAGGGATGGGGGTGAAATTACTGGCTCCTCCTCCTAGACCTTTGTTCAGGCTTGTGACTACAAAACAGACGTATTATTTCCCTATTCCACAGAAATTCAGCAAAGTATAGTTATGTCTTACCTCAGTGTAGCCCATGCTGGCTGCTGCAATCAGTGCCTGCTGAATGGCATGGCTCTTTTTAAACACCCCCTGCTGTTGGCCAGCCATTGTCCAGTCACATTGAATCAAGAACTTGACTACCTCGAGGTGACCTCTGAGAGCCGCATGGACCAGAGCACACTGACCGTTTTTGTCCAAATGATCCACCTTTAAGGAGAAGAAAAAGACAAAATAAAATTAAACCAAATCATGGCTGAAACGTCATGGCTGTCTCAGTGTTTCCAGCCTTGGTTTCATAATAATTCCACATGTGCAAGATACACATTCTCTGCATTTTTCTAATTAACGAATCCATCCACAAGTTGTCAACATTCCTTCCCAAAGAAACACTGCCCTATGTTTAGGCTTCTTCTTGGCCGCAACTGTTTTCTTTGGGCAGGTCACCACTTTACAACTTCAGTTTTCCTCATGCTAAAAGCATGCCAGCTTTCTTCTTGAAAAAAGCATTTTCCCTTTGTTATTAAATGCACCAACTGTAGTTGCTTTTGAAATGAAATTCTATACATTGTTATTTGTCCAAGTCCACAAGAGAAAGGAGAGAATGTTCTAAAGCTACTATTTCAACGTTCTTTAAAAAGAAGCAAAAAGACCTCATCACATGAGCTCGATGTTAGCAGTGGGCAAAAGAAAAATGGAGAGTGATTCAGTGGTACTATAATCTGATATTCAACAAAAAACTGGGTTGATAAGCTCTTCAAGATAAGGAATGGTCTTTTCCTGCTGTTTGTGAACATCAGTGGTGGCTATTAGGTCCTATCATAATGCAAGTAACATAACGTCCACAATAATATCATCAAGTAAACATTTCAGTTGGTTTCCTTCTACTGATTAACCGTTTCACTGATGCACAACACATCAGATATAGCCAGGAGAGATAAATGTCATATATTTATCCTGAGGAATATTTAATATTTTTCTGTGCTCCAATCCAGTGTCTTAGCCTTTGGACCAAAAACAGCTGCTACCAGAATGCTGTTTATTCCCTGAAAACTCAATACTCAAGAACATCAACTTCCTTTTCTCCTATTCGGTTGGGGGATCTTTTGAATCACCTTTAGTGACCTTTTCCTCTCTTCCATTTCTCTGGAGAGAGGGTATAATGGAACTCCACTGGGATCTCATCATACTGCCTCTTATTGACCAGTGTCAGCAGCTCACCCAGCTTGTCTTTAAAAAGAAAAAAAAGAACCCCAAACTGTTCAATTTTTCCTTTACGTTGTCCTGACTTTATTACAGACAATAGAGCAAGAGCTAAATAGGTCTGTTAGTCATCTTGACATTCATATTAAAACCATACAAGCCTTTAGTTTCTTTCAGAACTGAGGCAAAGCATTTATAGAAACCAAAATTGTTTCCAGGAGGCTGCCACTTCAGTTATGAGTACAATTTTTCTCTTAACAAAATGTTTGAACTTGACTCACTATACAGAATTAACCCTTGAAACACTCAACACAAAGCTAAACAAAGGGTATTTTTTCTGGACAAGTTTGACAGAAGTTTTCAACGAATGTGCCCAAATGAGGAATTTTAAATCCATCGTGCGTTGCAAAAACAAGGTTGCTGTATTAACAGTGTGCAAAGTTAAGGAATTTTACAAAAATGACTTTGACAAACCATTTAGGAAAGTATGGTTAGACTGTTCCCAGTACCAGGCTTGAATTCCAGAATGCTAATTACAAACTCTGGAGTCAGTATGCCTTTTGTGCCAATGATATATTTCAAAGCACCATGCTCTTATAGAAACAAAAGCCTTACAACCACTCTCCTGGGGCCATCTATAAAGAAGATCCTAATCTTTTATATCTCAAGAACAACAAAACTCCAATAACAATAAAAACCCAGATATGTACACAAGGAATAATAGAAGCAGTTTGACTATTGCCAACTAAGTTGTTCCTAGTGCTACTTTGAGTATAATGCATGAATAATTTTGAAATAGGAGTTTTAGATAAAATAGACTGGATACATAAAGATAAAGGTAAAGATTTTCAAATGAGCCTAAGGGAATTAGGATCCTAAATCTTGTTGTATTCATTGGAAATTAGGCATCTAACTCCTTTAGATCAGGCATATAAAACTCATCTGACCCTGCGCGCCAAATCAGGCACACAAATTGGCCCTGCACACTAGAACCAGCATGAACCCTGGACCAGCCACTCATGCTGCATGCAGCGCATGTATTGGGTTCAGCCCTGTGCACCACAAGCAGCGTGCACCCTATATCCATCCTGCAGAGCCCTGGCATCTACCCCATTGCGCCTTTGGGTCTTGGATCAGCCTTGCATGCTGAATGCAACATGTGCACTGGGTCCAGTCCTACACACCACATGCATGCACCAACTGTACATGGCACATGGGGCCAGGCTGAGACCCAAAGGCAACATCAAGGGCCAGATGCTAGGGCTCTATACAATAGATTCAGTCTGCGGGCCCTACCTTTGCCACCCCAGGTTCAAAGATTTTGGGAATCACTGGCTAGTTAAGCAGATGAAACAGATGTTAGGCAGGCAGAAACTGTGTTAAATATTAACTGTGTGTGTGTGCAGGCACCACACATATGCATGCATACCTGCATGTAGCAGTATTATCAAAGACAATAATGTGCCTAATTACAACTGACTTTCACGTGAACTGAATAGGTGATGGTTTTATGGCACTTTCAAAAAGCTTCCTGCAAATAGAAAATTGCGGACTAGCCACTTCTTCTGGTATTTTATACTGCCATGATTGCATTTGGTGCATATTTGAACACAAAATGTGCCATTTCAGGTAGTTACTTTGGCCATCTACATTACAACAGTAACCTAATGAAGGATAATCTCACCATAAAGCAGCTATAATCTAATCCTATGAGCTGTCCAACAATCTGTTTCCCTTGACTTTTCAGGACATGCCCAACAGGACTGAGTTCTGAGAATAAAGGATAACTATTTTTTTTGTTAGATGGTTAGGAAACTGCAGATTTTAAAGATAGCCTGTGATTGTGGTTTCAACCTTTTTAGACTCGAAGTGTTCCATATAAGACTCAGGGCACTCCTTGAAAAATGCCTGCTCTTATTTTTTATTCATTTCTTGACTACAGAAAAATCATAGAACAATTCTTCTGAAAGACCTCACAAAGCAGAATGTTTTTTGACACTATGAATTCCTATTTAAAATATTTTATCTTGCAAATCATGTTTGCACACATGACAGTGTTTATACTGTGCGAGACCCCATGGCACCCTTGAAAGCTTCTCAAGGCATCCCAGGGTACCATGGCAACCTGGTTGAGAATCACTGGCCTATGGCAACTGTCAGCATCTGGTTTTGGCTGTGCAGAAACCATTCCATCAGACATACAGCCTTGCTTATATCATTGATCTTAGCCTTCTGAACAGACCAGAACAAAGAACAATATTTAAGAAGAATTATTTGGGAACAACAATGGGTCAACTTGTCTTTAGAGGTCTCTTATTTTCTACAAGCTACCAGAACTATCTCTCACACAAATGTAGAATGCATGGGAAGTCAGGCATCAGATAAATGCAGATGTGTTACCTTGGCTCGTTTCTTGCAGAGCAGCACAACAATGCTCAGGTACCCAGCTGCAGCAGCATAGCCAAGAGGTGTCAGGCCACTTTCAGATGAGGCATCTACATTGGCTCCAAACTCCAGCAATAAAGCCACCATCTCTGTGTAACCAAGGTGTGACTGGACACACAATATTGGAGCGTTGTTCAGAACTTCTGTTCGATAATTAACATTTGCACCTCCCAAAATCAGCAATCGACTAACCTACAGGGTAGAAAAGAACCAAGCATTTGACAGGTGTTTGTTTATGGTCCTTAAACACCTAAACAGTTGCTCGGGCCTTCCCCAAAACACAGAATTCACATCAGCATAGGACACAAACGCTCAATATTGGGACATGCCGAATATGTGACTTTACTATTGGCAGAGGGAGAGCCTAATCTCTGACATTTTGGAAAAAGCTTGACCTTTGTAGCTTGCTTAGTGCTGAAGTAGGGTAGCTTTAACCATACAGCCAGACAAAGGGCTTGTGGAGTCTCAAATGGGGATAGGACAACCAAACAGGTACTCAGTTTTCTCAATATTTAAAAATACTTGAACATCCCTCCCACAGGAGCCTTGCTGATCCATCTACAGGTCACCTGAATGCTGCTGCTCATTCCTCTGCCTTGGTCACTCTGCTCTTCCTGCATTTTGCTGCAGAGTGAAGAAGACAGTGCATGCAGCAGAAGAGAAAGAAAGATGAAGGGGACAAAGAAGAGGACCCTGGGCTTTCCTCTCCAGGTAAAAGAGAACAGGAATGAAGAGCTTTCTTAGGCTGGGCCCACCTGCAAGTCTAAATGGTTATCTACAAATTTGTCTGTGCTACAGGTTTTTTTCCTCTTCAGCTAATATGTCTGGACATGCTGATCTGTACAATCCACAGACATTGTTAATGTTTCTAGATTAGTATATGTAAATGCATCAGGTAATTCAAATGTATTATCAATTTTTAAAGAACTGTAGCACCGACAAATCCTAAGATGCCATCAAGTTTTCAATGCCAGAGTCTGATTTCTGTATCTTTGGGAGACAGAAATGGGAAATGAAGCATGTTTAATAGGAATAGAAATGAAGCTGCTCATTAACAGCATTTAATAGAAAATCCCTTCTGAATATGGAAGGGTTGAGAAGCCACCACATATTGGTTCCCAAACCTTAACTGGGTATGTCTACATGGCACAATGTTATGTCCTGCAGAGATACTCATGCTAGATTTGAATGAGCCATGTCTAGTACTGGAAATAGTGTAGCTGTGCTAGTATAGCACTCTGTCCAGGCTAATATACTGTATTCCCTTGAATATAAGATACCCTGGAATTCAAGATGAACCCAAATATTCTGAGCCTCAATTTAAGAAAAATAACATCTCTTACAAAAAACACATTTTTGTGGAAACAACCTTGATGGTGCACGTAAGAGCATTTTACTTTAATTTTTATTGGCATTTAAAGATGCAAGCCATTTTCAGAAGAAACATTTCCTTTAAAAAAAAGTGCATCTTATATTTAAAAAGAACATGGCACCTTGCTTCTCAGCAGAGCTAATTAGCCTTGCATGTAATGTTGTGCTAATGTGGTTCTAACATTTCTAGTATCCAAAATGTCTTAGAAATCTCTTTAGACATTCCCTTAAAAGCAGAGGTGTCAAACATATAACCTGTGGGCCAGATCTGGCTATGGAGTCATTCTATCTGGAAGTTGGGGGATGTGGCTGCGGGGATGGGGAAGGGCATGGCCTACCACAGACTCTGGGCCCTTCAGGTTCCAGTAGACATGGTGATTGACAGGAGGGCAAGCAAGAGGTAATGCAGGCCCAATGGCTCTCTGGCCACTTCATCTGTCACCACTGCTGCCGCCCTACTTCCCCAGCTGCTGGCCACTGCCATGTGCCTCATGCTGGGTGCCTCATGCTGGACCCAGAGCTAAAGCTGTTACTGCAGCATGGGGGATGTAGCAATGGCAGCTCCAGTTCTGGCATGAAGCTTGTGCTGTGTGCTGGAGCCACTGCTGCATACTTCAGGTTGCAGTCAAAGCTGCTAGTATCAGTGCTGCTGTATGCTCCAGGTCAGAGCTGGAGCTAGCACTATGTGCTCTGGGTTGGAGCAAGAACTGCTTTCACTGCCACTTCCTCATGCACTGGGCTGGATCCAGCCTGCAAGGTGACCTGCAGCCCAGATCCAGCCTGGGCCACAAGGTGAGTCTGACACCCCTGTCTTAAAGCCCTAGGCTCAAATTCAGCCAAACACTTAAACACCTGTGTAAATTAAACAAGCAGTTTCATTGGCTCCAGTGGATTTGTTCACATACTTAAATATACACATGTGCAGTTCACTGCTGGATCAGAGCCTTAGAGAACATTCGATACTTAGACCACCGCAGGCTGGCTGGCACCTGTCTTTCTAGCAAAGAATTATCTCATGAACTGATAATTTTTATGCTACCTTGATGTTAGGGGTGTAGAGGTTTCGCAGAGATGCCAGTGCCATTGAAAGACCTTCTGTGCTGTAGGAGATCCAAAGCCCTTGCAGGATAGAGGAGGATACCCCAACTTTTTTACTTAGCCCCTAAAAGAAAAGAGAATGATTCACTACTCAACGTATTTGCTTTCTGTTATACAGCAGGGATCATTACATTTAATAGAAAACATTCATGAACAAACATATTTCACCAATCACTGCCTGCAGAATTAGATTTCTGCTAACAACATAAAGGCAGCCAGCTGAGCATTAATTCAGGCACTAATAATATGTACAAATAATAAGCACATTCACTTCATATTCAACCTTTATCAGCAATGTAGGATCACTACTGGAGACTTGTTTAAAAATTAAACAAAACAAACAACCCCCCAAAACTAGATATGTTGGGACGGATCTATAGTATTATCTGTCACAGCAATTTATGCCATTATCACCATAGAAAGGTGTAGCTGTGGCTTACTGTAAAAGGATCACACATACTGCACCATTCTTCTTGAACAGAGTAACAGGGTAGCTAAAATACTCTTCCCTGCCAGTTAAGAACGGTCTCTACAGACTTAAGTTGATATGGAAGACAGCACAACCATTTATCACATTAGTCCTTTCTGTGAATTGATAAATTTGTGGCCACCAGACATAACTTCCTAAATTAGTATTGCCAGACACAATGCCTTTAATCCAGCCCTGTCATTCTTAGGCATATGAACCCCACAAGCCCTCATTCAGAGTATCCCATTACTCTGGGAAATATGGCATATTTTTTTATATTATGTACATAATATTGTGGCATAACTGATTCACAGAATATTCTTACCTTCACATAGATAGCTCATTGCACACTGCAATGCCTGTGCACAACAAAATATATGAAGGAAGTCTTCCAAAGGAATAATACTCATTTTCATACTAATAGACTGCCTCCAACTCTACCATTTGATTATCATAGCTACTTCATGGAGATCCTGCCATTTTTCTCTTGAATACAGCGCAGAACAGTTGCGTAAACTTCCTTCCCTTCCAAAGAAGTGATAATTTCTTCATTACAAACAGGTAGCAATATATGATCTGATTTAATGTGGAGAGTGGGGTGGAGTGGGGTAGGGCATGGAGGGAGAAGGGAGCCTATTTTGGATCAGGGTTTTAAATTAATAACTTATTTTGTTCTGCTTTTGCTTCACATCTTCTACTTCCACTTTCTTCTATGGAGTTGTACAGATGCCTTTGGTTACTATTTTAATAAGCAAGGACTTATTTCCTACCACCATGCACTCTGTGGGCATGTCCACACATGTAGGCACATCCGCTTGCAGCAGATTAAATAGGAGTAGCACAAATTTGAGCTGGGGATTTTTGGCTCAGTGCACAAGCCCAGACAAGCACTTTGGTGTGGGGAAAGTTGTACCACCTGTGGCAAAATAACCCTTCCCAGCTCCTCCTGGATCTGCAGTCCGGGGGAGGCAGAGCCTGAGGCCAGCACGTGTGCTGGCCCCATAAGTATAAAAACCTGCCCTGGCTAGCAGCTCAGGGCTACTTGCTCTCAGGAGCTTCTGGGGAATTCAGTTGTATCTCTCACCCATTGGCCTCACACAGTAGGGGCTATTAGTTAGCTGGGTGGGCTGTAAGGCCCACGCTAACTTGAAGGATGCAAATAGACAGGAGCTTCTGGGGCCCGGTCACTTGGTATCTGGGGACACTACCCCTTGTGCCAGCTGGACTGCTGAAGCAGCCCTGAGAGTTCCCTGCACCCTCTACCCACCGACAGCATGTGATCCCAAGGCTGTGCACCTGCCAGACCCAGATGGGGACTGCACAGCCAGTAGAGGTATCTGCACCTCTGGGCCAGCTGCCAGTGGGCTGTAGCTGCACAGCTGTCCTTTGTGTGGCACTACTGCCGTGTGTACTACCACCCTGCCATCTGGGCAGCTATTGCCCAGAAGATGTTCTCAGTGTGGTGGCCTGTTTTGAACGGTCAAAGCACGTCTTCCTGGCCCCAAGTGGCCAGGAGGTCAGCCACCTCCTGCTGGGTCCCAGGTGCCATCCCTGAGCAGGCTCCTTTGCCTGGCTCCTGCCACTTGCCTCACTAGCACGAATAATTCTGATGTTTCCTATTTAAAAACTACAGAATCTCTGATAAAAAAATCCCAAATATTTAAAATACCCCCAAATCCATGCTCTTCTGCAATTAAAACAGAAGACCACTATATATAGATAGATAGATCTATCTATCTAGAGAGAGATCAGTTGGGCAATGTTTTATAGATATATTTACAATTTTAAAGCAATTTGGAAGCCTATGAGTATCATTGTCATCATAATTAAATACATTCTAAATATCTATATGTTTTGATGTTTGCTTCTGGTTTTCTTATCAAACAATGGGTGTGTGATGGAGAGGGGTGGGAAGGGGTAGTAGGGTGGAAGGGGTGTGGGGGGATGCGGATGGGTGTGGAAGGATATGGGAGTATGTGGGTAGGTGTGGGGGATTGTGGCGGGAATGTGTGTGTGTCAGGACTGTGTGGGGGGAGCTGCTTAGGAGGGGTGGGTCCCCCTGCCCCCTACAGGGCACAGCCCCATCACACAGCACATAGACTGCTCCTCAGCAGGGGTTGCAGACCCCCCTTGCAGGGGCTACAGGCTCCCTGCAAGGCCAAGAGCCCCTCTGCAGGGACCAGAGTCCCCCCACAGGGGGTACAGCTCCCCTCCCGCAGGACCCAAAGCCCCCCACCCTGGGGTTACCTCCCCCTGCAGTGTCCAGAGCTACTCACAGATGCTACTGACACTGCCCCCACACCAGCCATAGCTCACTGGCAGCAGCAGCAGCGATCAGGATGCTCAGGGCCTCATGGCACAGCCCTCCCACATGGCACGGGGCAGCGGGGGGCAGTGCAGCTTGGTGCTGGATGCCTGCCACCCGTGCTGTTTCTGCCACATCATTCGGGTGTGGCTGGGCTCAGCATGGTGCCGTGCAGTACCATGCGCTTTCAGCCAGCTTGGGGACGCTCAGGCTGTCATCCATGGCCCTGTGCCACTTGTGGGGACTGCCTGCCATGCTGAGTGCACAGGCTCTGCATGCCATCTGGCTGGGTCGCTTCCACGAACGCAGGACATGGCCTGGCTCAGCAGGTGGTCCCCGCGAGTGGCACAGAGACACGGGTGATAGCCCAAGCAGCCC
>NW_005841886.1:2235593-2242121 GCF_000455745.1 Alligator sinensis | reverse complement strand
GGGGGGGGGCCTGTGCTGCCCCCCACCCCCTCAATGGTTCCCCGCACCTTCACTAGTTCCTCCCCCAAAAGTACTATCTTACAGCGATGTTAATTAGATCATTGTGGCCTAATAGCATTGCACGTGTAGACACAGTCATACTGTATGATATAAATGAACACATAAGGTGCAGGGCAGTGAAAAATATCAGGCCCATAGTTTCTATGTAAACAGCTATTATTTGGCTATCATAATTTATTTGCTATTAATTAGCAATGTCTCTTTTGCCCCTACAGTTTGACAAGATCTTCTATATATATTCATTGGTAGCCTTTTGTCTTGACATCATGACATCACTTGCACAGAGTTAAACATTTGTAATGATATTCAGGGTCATTATAGTGAGTATCAGTCAAGTGAATGGGCTGCCCTATATAAAGAAATAAGAAGTGACTGTGAAGAATATTCAGGATGTGCTGGTGCTTATGACAAACAGGACATTTTAACTGGAATTCCTCCAGATGTACTGTCCACACCATACAGATTTTCATGCATGGGTGAGTTCAGTCACTGTAGTATACGTTGAGTCTGATCTAGCCCCTCCCCTTAAACTCCTTGCCTCCTTCCCCCCTTAAACTGAAGGGAGAAAGTAAGAGAATGCACACCTCTATTCCTCAGTCTCTCTCAAGCAGAGTTGAAATGAGGCAGACTTTGAGGAAGAGAGGAAGGAGGTTGGAATTTGAATATGTGCATAATCAACACATCTTAAGAACTCCAGTTACTAGTTAGTAACTTCCCTTTTTCCTGTCCACACATGTTCTCACATGTGGGTGACTCCAAGGCAGTGCCCACAACCCTGGAGATGGGTTTTGGGGTCTCACAGGAAAAGACTGGTTTGAGTATCGCCAAATCTTCCATTCCCTGTTGGTATTACCCACAGCTTTTAGTGGCACCTGGTAAGTGGAGAAGGGCCACAGAGCAGGGAGGGCACTGCAGCAGCAAAGGATCCGTGGTGGGGACAGGGGAATCAGCAGCCTGTGGTAGTAGCTGGACTGCAGTTGCCCAGTCCTCCACTCTAAAAAGCAGCTGACCTCTGTTTTAAAGGGTCTGTTTCTGTGCAAATAGTAGGCTAGAGTTCTCTTCAGTTCAGAGTATGAAGGGTGGCCTTGGGCCTTGAACTGTGCAGCTTTGGGAAAAAGCCAAGTAATTAAATTTGCTGGTTGAGGTGAAACTCATAAACCACCTTTGGCAAGACTTTAGGGTGGATACGGAGCTCCATCATGTCCAGACAGAAGGTTGTATACAATGGATTTGCCAGTAGGGCTGAATCTCACCAATTCACCTGACAAAAATGATCGCTACCCAGAAGGCTAATCTTCACAGACATCTGTTGGAGTTATCAGGATTCTGCCAGTTTGAATGGTGGATGCATTAGAGGAGTAAGGACCAGGTTTAAGTCACATTGTGGGGACTAAATCCTTGACACCTGGGAAACCCTTTGATAACCCCTTTAGAAATCTCAGTGTGATGGAATCAACCTCAACAGAAGATGTTAGTCTGAGACTGTCAGTGATATGTCTGAGGTCCTCAAGTCCAACCGGTACCCTAGAATGTTTGGGATCAAGGACAGTGGTGAGGAGATACCCCAACAATAGGCACCACAAAGACCATCTGGACTATAAGACACTGTTCTTCTGTGCATTCAAATATTTCTAATGGAGATGGAATGGATATACTCTATCTGTGAGAACTGTCCAAAAACCAAGTAGTCATGTGAGGTGACCACAAATCTGAGTGAAACACTCTGCTGTTGTCCTGGGAGACCAAGTTTGGGAGCAGAGGCAGGGGATTGCAATTCAATGCTGTTAAGCATAGGTCTTGGAGCCCTGGTTGCTTTCAGAAGAGCTTTCTGTTCTGCTTCAACTCAAACAGGTCTATAGTTGGAGAACCCCAGTCCAAGAGAAGACCTTGAGTCCTTGATTTCCTATTCATGACAGATTGACATGTACTGACAGATATGACCCTACTCAAACAGTCCCCTGCCTTATTGTGAAAATTAGGCAGATGAACCACTGAAAGTTGGATAGGGAGGCAAATGTATCAAGACACAACTGAGAGGATTCCTTGTGGAGCTGGGAGGACTTGGTGCCTCTCTGCTTGCTTATAAAAGATGGAAGAATTGTCATTTGTCAATGTTTGAACATGGTAGCCCACAATGGAGGGTAAGGATGCTTGACAGGCTTGTCTGACTACTCTCAGCTCAAGAATGTTTATGTGAAGGGTTATCTCCTGGGGCAAAGGGTCAACTCCCTGTGGATGGCCAAGATGTTTTGGGGAAGTCCCCAAACCTATCTGTCAGCATCAAGGCTGTGGGCAGCCAAGGCCAGAAAGGTATTTCCTTGCAGGCATATAATGGGACCTTCTATCAGCTCAATAATGGTAGAAAATCAATGGAAAATATGATCTTCATTCCTAGAAGGCGTCTCCCTGGGAGGAAGACTAACAGTAACCAGATTTGCATGTCTTTTAGGTGTAGTCTGGCATGTGGTGTCCAGAAGGTGTAGAATGCGATGTGCTAAGAAAGGAGAGGCATGATCTAATTGAGGTTCTTGGGTGTCCCTCTAATTCAAGGATTAGTCTCCTCACATGGAGGAAATGCTCCTGAGGGAGGAAAGCCTTTACCAATGTTGTGTCTAAGGTAGCACCTGTGAAATCAGAGATTTGTATCTTGGTCAGGATTGTTTTTCAGTAATTTATGAGGCCCAGTGTCTGGAAGAGGTTTATAGTCATTAAATGGTTGATATGCATAGTGCTGTATGGCCTCTTATAAGCCAGCTTAGAGGAAAATGCAGTTTCATGAGGTGTGCAGCCAGTGCTATAAGCACTTTTATGAAGGATATGGGGTGGAAGAGAGGCTGAGCAGGATGACCCAATACTGACAGCGGTCCCAAGAGATAAGAATATAAAGATATTGCATGTGGGAAGTGTGATATGAAAACAGACATCTTGCAAATTAAGAGATACTAGTCATTTCTCTGCTGCTAGAGATGGAATATTGTCTGTTAACATGACCACCTTGAACTTGAGCTTACAATGGTGCCTGTTCAAGTTTCTCAAGTCCAGGATCAGTCTCTATCTTCCTGTGCTTTGTGGGATCAGAAGGTAAGAGCTATAGAGCCCCTTCCTTTTTAGGAGGGCTGGAACATGCTCTATAACTCCCAGAGGTACCAGGTACAGTAGATTTTCCATGAGGACTCTGATGACAAAGCCTTGGGAAGCTGCAATAGTGAGTGTGGATCAGGGTCATCTTCAGTGCTGGAATAGGAAGTAGAAGATTTTGTATTGAAAGGCAGTCCCCGGATGTAAGAGAAGCTTGTGCTGAAGAAGGTAAGAGAAATTATGCTGGCATTTAGTCTTCCAGTGCCAGATAATTTAGCAGCAAGAGTGCTGAGACAAGCTCAACTATTCTTGAAACAGCTGCTATGTTGGGATGCACCTGGGTTAATGACAGTCCCAATGCTATGTTGCCAGGGTAGGCCAAGGACAACAGCATCACTGATTCAGAGGGTATTCTGCCTCAAGTCTGGACTACAAACAGTCAGGAGTGACTGGGGGGGGGCGGCACAATTTGTGGGCAGGTGCAGGAGCGGGCCAAAAGCACCATATCCACTCCTATACTTCTCTGCCCCCCTCCTCCCCCGCCCCGCCAAACACTCTGCCGGCCCACGTGGCAAAAAACCTGTCCCATCCTGAGTGGTGCTGAGTTGGGGGCCAATCTCAGGGGTAGCACGTGCTCCCCCAGGTCCCCCCCACCAGTCGCCTGTGCAAACAGTGATGTCACAGTACACACCTATACAAGAAAGTGGTGCATGTGGGGAGCAACAAGCCCCAAATGCTTTTTAGTCCAAAAGCAACAAAACATTGTGAAGATTGTTCTGAGGGAAAAGAAGAAAAAAAGGAAAGTCAGGAAATAGGGAAAAAGGGACAAAAGCAGTTCTTGGTACGTATACATAATGAAAGGCCATGAGTAGCAAGCCAATATGAAACATGCTACAGCTCAGCCAGGCAGGTAAGAGGAATGGGGGACGTGTACTGGGCTCTACTGTCCCTTGGTGCGTGGAAGCGGCATGGCAAGAGGAGAGGCTGGAGTGCTTGGTATGAGTGCTACGCAGGTAAAAAAAATTCTACAGATTTTAGCTGGAGGGCTGTCAAACAAAAAGCTTGTATGTATGGTAGAGGTGGGAATCAAAGATATCAGGAATTCTAGCTATTATTACTGCCTGCTTTTTAATCAAGACAATTACATGTTAGCAATTAATTTTTAGTTTACTGAGTACGGTATAATTTTGACAAATTAGAAGCCACAATTTCACATAAATGGTAAACACAATTAGTATATTACTACACCCATAAATAACCTTGATTCTCTTTTAGGTCTGATATGAAAAGCACATATGCCTTTCAAAAAGGCCATCTGAAGATAACATTATGTGCTATAATACTTTAAGTAAGCATTTTGGAACAACTAAACTTGAATCGAAGACAGTTTGCTAAACAAAAGAAGATGCTTGTCTTATCTGGAATAAATGCATTAAGCAGCCAAAGAGTTCAGTAGGGGAAACAAATCTTTATTCTTCTTCAGCCCATAGCTAGCATCTTCTTCTTCCCTTTTCTATTTAATATGAGTTGCAATATTTATATTCTGAGTTATAAACTCAAGTTGCATCTGTCAGCAACAATCCCACTTTAATACAAGATTAAATTTCTGAAATGAGATGAGTAGTTTTGATCTCATTAATAGCTTAATGGACAGGAACAGACGACTAGTATGAGGTAACTCTGTGCTAGTTTCTTGTAGGCAACATTACCTAAGAACCACAATTCTGGCTACAATATCCCAGGCTACTTTAAACCTTAATCCTCATTTGCAGCTCTGCCAAAGCATCTCAGTCCTCACCTATTGTACACCCACAATAGACCTTGGACCTTTCAGTCCAACGTCCTCCCAGAACTTTGTCAAAGCATATTAGTCCAAACCTGTTACATCCCCTGGCTATTGCAAATCTTTGCCCCCATTACAGAATAATGTACACAGGTTTTATTTTGTAATATAGAAACAATTTTTCTAAGAATGAGAGAAAAAACAATGTAATTGTTGTTTGTGACTCATGAAAGCATTAGAACTGAAATGCAATAGTGAAAGGCCTACCCTTTAAAACAATTTACCAACTAAATTTTATACAGTGTAATTCTGTAATACTGCTTTTCAAGGACTACCAGACATCTTTTCATTTCACTAGCTGCAGTAATGAGTTTTCATTGCCTGTAATTTTAATCAATCTCTTCATCTAGCGACAAGGGAAGTTCATTTCTGGATCACCAACATTTTGCAGGTCAATTAAGACTGAAATTAAGGACTTCTCTTTGCTTGATTTTCAAAGGACATGTTAGCTTGAAGTTTGGGCTTACTGATACTGTTTTTTGTAAGGTTCTCTTGATGCCTTTCCATTATATGCCATGGTTTATAACCTAGGTTTTCATGTTTTCCCATTGAGACTGGTAACATATATAAAACTAAGACTTATGTACTTTGCTATTTTTTGAAGTGTCTGAAGTTGTTCCTGTTTGAGGGCACTTCAAGTCCTGAATCAAGACTGAGAGTGTGCAAGTTTCCCTATATATATCTGTAAAAGCATCTGACTGTGATTGGTATTTAATGATTTATACAACAACAGATTCTGCACATCTTGACGTTCCAGTCCAAAGCCCGTCCTGAGCAAACAGTGGAGTTGATTTGATTGAGATTAAAACCATATTTACTCACATACTACATGCATATTTTCTTTAAAAAAACAGCCCTCCCAAATTAGAGTGTGCATCTAAAGCAGGGAAGCTGATTTTTCTTTGCTGAAATAGAAGCATTGAAGAAAAGAAGCAAGTAGACACTGTGCACACAGCAGCAGGGGAGGATTCTAGTGTTAACTCTCTCATAGTCACTGGTAGGGCAGTAGCTTTTGGTTGAGGCTAAGTAAGCCACTTCAAGCAGTCTGTAGTATTTTGATGAGATTTCTGGTGTGGAAGCAACATTTTATTATTAACAGGAACTTGCATAAAGAACTATTTACAGAAAAGAAATAATCTTACTACTGCCCTTGCAAGGATCTGGGTCTTGTTGATGTCCTGCCATACTAGGAAGTTCCTGCTGCCTTACCCAGACTGTTTCCTAGGATGCCACACCTCCTGGACACACTGGCCACATCTACATGAGACGCTGACTGCGTAGTAGCTCATTATGCGATGCTACTGCACAGTAATAACGAGCTACGGCATAGTAGTAACGAGCTACTGCACAGTCAGCGTCATCAAAAAGCCAATCAGGGATGCTACTGTGCAGTATCTCTGGCCCGCAGTCATTTAGTATTTGTGTATGCAAGTACTAAATGACTGCACAGTAACAACTGCATAGTCAACGTCTTGTGTAGACGTGGCCTCCGTGTTTCCAGAAGGATATACTCTATGTCATACATTCGGCCATTGCTGTAAAAATCT
>NW_005841886.1:2234209-2235583 GCF_000455745.1 Alligator sinensis | reverse complement strand
CTACATTTCTGTCTTCCAAAAACAAGGAATGTATTTTGCTGTGGGGGCATGTAGTGTGTGAGAAAATATAGTATTAAAGCAAACTCTCCTTTTTTTCTGATTCTTTTACTCAAAATCTGATCAGCATATGCAAAGTAGTTCACTACCAGCTCTGCCAAACATTTTGCATCCAATTCTCCTTTCAAAGAATGTAAAGGGTATATCCACTGAAGTTACCCTGGTGTCAAACCAGTGTATGATGGTTCTAAATGAGAGCCCATGTATTTAGATAAGGCTCCTGTTCTAACATAATACTACAGAAAAGGCATTCTGAATTTAGTTTGACAGGCATTTTATTTTACTTGGCAAAAAACTTGTGTCACAGCTACAAAGATTCCGCTAAGAGATTAGGCAAAATGAGAAGCTCTTAAGGGAGAAAGTGATGTTTCAGAAATGAACAGGGTCTGTAAGAAGAGGGAAGAGAATGCATATACCATATATCCTACATGTACATTTTCCTTTGGTATATTCAGTTTGAAAGTCTCTCATCCAAGAACCAATGCTGCTATGATTTAATTTAGTAAGTACTAACAAAGCCTCATGAAATGAGCTACTATTGTTAATAAAAGAATAAAAATAAATCTGTTCAAGGAACACTAAAGGCTAATCTCACCATGCTTTTCATATGTATAAGCATCTAATGCAAACTCATCTCAGAACTTTGCAGTACTCTACAAAACGTGCTGTTACATTTGTCTGTCACTCAGCCAAAATATTCTTACTGAAATGAGGTAAAAACAAGGGTTTTGCCAAGTAATTAGGAACAGAAGGAATACTGACATTTTTCATATGTTACAGACATTTTTGATGATGGTAAATATTTTTCATTTAAACTTGGAATCTCTGGGCAGCTATCCAGTTAATGAAAACTGTCATTTATTTAGATTTTAAAATCCTGCTATTTGTTTCCATTACAAAGTGTAAAACAGTAAGACTAGGAACTAAATTCAGGCTTGACACTGATGTCAATAGGCGTTGAGTACACTAATGCCAGAGCTAAAACTGGCACTGGAGATGAAGCTCAAAATCTGAAAAGCACATAATTAATGGAAAATCTACTTATCTGGGGTTCCTTACTTTACTTCTACACATTGTCTCTCAAAATGATGTAGACACCATTACATATGAGCAGGGGTTGACAGCCTTTTGCAGGCGCAGGCCGGAGCTTAAAACCCCACTAGACCTGTGTGAAGCGTCTAGTATTTACTTTGGATTCGGCTTCGGCCAATTCGGAGCATAGTGATTAGATTCGGTGATTCGAATCACTGTCCCGAATATCGATTTGTCTGAATCTCCAAATCACCCAGGCCCATTCCATGCCAGCTCTCCCAGCCC
>NW_005841886.1:2231714-2234189 GCF_000455745.1 Alligator sinensis | reverse complement strand
TGCCGGGCCCACCCCAGCGCCTGGCACTTGGAAAAAAGAAAGCCCTGACTCAGCGGGTGCTGCTGGGGGGGTGGGGGGGGGATCTTTGCTGCCCCCCACTGCCCCATGCTGCATGGGGGGTTCTGGACAAGCCCCCCGCCTCCCCCCCCCATTCCTCCCATGGCTTCCCTGCCCGCCACAGCTCTGGCCCTTTAAGAAAAAACAAACAAACCCTGGATTCACCATTCCTGCCGGTGGGGGCCAATCCTCACTCCCCTCCGCTGCCCTGCACCATGTGGGGGCTCTGCATGAGCCCCCTGAAGCCCTGAGGCTGCTGCAGGAGCTGGCGAGTCCCAGGGCTTGTTTCGGGTTTTTTTTTTTTCTTAAAAGGACCGGAGCTGGCCCAGGCAGGGCACCTGTGGTGGAGGTGGTGGGGGGGGGCGGCTAGAGGAGTAGGCAGGGGCTGGGGGCTGGCAGGGGTCCCCCCATGGTCCCCTTCCACGTCCTCCAGCCCCCCAACTACGAGTCCAGCTGCAGCTCCCTGCTGCAGCCATCAGGGACTGCCCAAATCATCAAAGTTCTCCAAATCTTTTCTGAAGATGCAAAAATCTTTGAATTGATTCAGACCTTTTAATTGGTCCTGATTCAATTTGAATTCGGAGATTCGGCCACCGAATTGGGCTGAATCTGTTCCAAATCGAATGACAACCCGAAACTTTGCACAGCCTGAAACCCCACCCCTGCTATGGCTTGGAAGTTTCCCCCTTTCCCTGTCCTTCAAGCGGCCAGCTGTCACATTCCCAGCCTCTCTGCAGTGAGGGAAGCTCAGGCTCTGCAGAGCAGCAGGCTCTGCAGTGGAGGAAAACATGGTGGAGAGGATGGGCAGTGCAGTGCAGCTCCATGACACCAATCCTCTATGCAGGATCAGACTTCCACAGGCCAAATCCGACCTCTTTGTGAGTTGGTTCCAGACCACTGGCTATAGGTTGCTGACCCTGATATACGAGTATTAATATAGTGTGTGAAATCAGATAAAGAGATCTAGCAGGATGACAACATGGCCCCATTATGTATGGAACTATCCAACTGCTTTAAAGATTATTGGCCAGTGCCTGTGGTTAACCTCAGGTACCTAAATCCAGATATAATCACTTCTATAAGTGGCACAGTTTTCAGAGATGTTTAGCTCCCAGAGACCATCTTAACTTTAGGAAATTATATATTATCTCTGTGGCAGTTACAGTAACCTAACAGATTCATATTCTGATTGGTCACGTGCTGGATGCAAGGATGTAATCCAAACTAGTGTATGTTGCTGCTCAGCTAAGAACTTAGATGTGAACTATCTGGGAGTTCAGTTTTAGTGTTGAGATTAAAAATGAACCATTAACCACCAATAACCAACATTTTATTTTAATAAGTTCAACAGTGGTGAAACCTGCAGTATCTCACCTCTGCCATCACTATAAGTTTGTAAATAAATACACATTTGTAGATCTCAAAGCATTTTATAAAGAAGGAAACTCCAATCAAAATTATATAGCTGCTTACATAAAAGAAGCCAGGTGTGGGAAAGCAGATCATGAAATAGCGTAGTCTCTTTTAGCTATCTAAGAACAAAGCAGACAGATAAGCAGGGAGCTAAAACAATCTCTCAGCCAGATCCATCCCCAGGATCTGACTGGGCAGTGAAAAACCCTGTTCATGTCAGGGTTGAACCCCTCCAACTCCAACAGGAATCCCCCAAGCACACCTGCAAATGCGGAGGGAGGAATCACTGTGGGGGATTTCCCCACTCCTCAAAACAGGGGCATGTCTGCAAAGTGGGGGATTTTCCCCACTTGCAGACATATCAGACATACCCGACATACCCCATGTCAGGCTGTAGATGTCCCTGGAACATGATCAGTTATGCCGCAATATATTACAGCACAATTGACCATGGTCCCCCTAGAACGTCTGTTTCCAGCCCAAGAGACTGGACTCAGTGACCCAGAAAGTCTCTTCCACTCCTATGTTCCTGTATAGGTTGCTGCTAGGAGTGTACGAAACAGGCCGTATTCAATTTGGATTCGGATTCAGCCTGAACCTGGGACAGTGATTCCATTTGTTCATTCAGATCACCGTCCTTGATTCGATTTGGTCAAATTCGAATCTGAAGATTCAATGCTGATTCAGAGAATCAGCAATTTGGCCATAGACACAGTTTAAATGTTTTTTCTACGTACCTCGAGGTACCAAGCGCAGCTCATGAACGCTGTGATGGTGGGGCAGATGGACTGTCCCCCAAGAGCGCGGGGGGACCCCCCATGTGCTTGGTGGCAAACCTGGAAGTGGACCGGAACTACTTCCGGTCTGCTTTCGGGTCCGCCTGGGAACACGCTGCTGCCCCCCCCGGCTCGGCAATTGGCCAAGGTGGGCCCCTGGGTGCCCCCCCCCAGACCCAGGAGGCACCAGTTGCCAAGCCAGGTGAGTATGGGGGGGGGGGGGGGGGGG
>NW_005841886.1:2225216-2231704 GCF_000455745.1 Alligator sinensis | reverse complement strand
AGGGGGGTTCCTGCATGCTCCCTGGCAGACCCGGAAGTGGACTGGAAGTTCTTCTGGTCCACTTCCGGGTCTGCTGCTGAGTGTGCTGAGGACCCCCCTGCACTCCTGTGGGACGCTCCGTCCGCCCCAGCATCGCAGCTTTCACAAGCTGCCTGGTACCTTGAAGTATGTAGAAAAAACATTTAAAGCTGTGTCTGTGTCCAAATCTCTGAATCTTTCTGAATCTCTCTGAATCGATTCGGAGGGCTCTGATTCAATTCAGAGAGATTAAAGTGTCTCCTGATTCGATTTGGATTTGAAGATTCGCCCCCCAAATTGGGCAGAATCTCCGTCGAATCAAATCAAGGACCGAAACTTCGCACAGCCCTAGTTGCTCTTCTGTATGGAGCAGTTTAACAAAACAGGACATGTTCTGAGATTTCACTCTCTTTTTTCTCCTTTACAGTCAAAGCTATTAGTCCAGCCCTTTACAACTCTTTATGTCTAGATTCTTTTATGTGCTTATTCCTGTCTTTTATGGAAACCTGGCATGATTAAATTCAATTCATCCTACACAGCACAAAAACTTATGTAGTAGAAGAATAATTTTAAGGGGCAGGCCTGGATGGGTGAACATATGGTCTGATAGGCAATTTGATTTCTGAGAGGTCTCAATTATCATCCGTTCTCTAACTTTCTACATGTGTTTTGGAAACCTGAAGCAATGTCATTCCTTGCAGCAACACGTCAACAAGAAAAGACCGCACATAGCTAATTCTAGCAGATCGTGTATAACAGAGATAGGGTAAGGGTAAGCCTTGGCTGGAATTCCTGTTACCTTAAAAATGTGTGCTTTGAGAATGTGGTGTCCCAGCTCAATTGTCTGCTGTCGGTTTAGCTTCCCCTCCTGTCGGGAAAACCAGAAGGCAAGCAACGTGTGGCCACTCCTAGAAATAAAATTAAAAAAAAGGTCAGTATTCCAAAGAAGCCTGCTTCATTTTTAAATTCCAGCTCCAACTTCACTGGGGTTGTTTAGTCTACGTGTTGTCTTGCCAGGAGGAATTAAGCTGCAGTGTAAACCGAGGAGAACTGTCAATTCTGACCAGAAAAGGGTTGCAACGGAGCCTGCGCAACTGCTTTGTGTCATGCTAATCATGATGTATCCCTGCAAACTTCTCCAGCATACTTCATTATAAGATACCTCACTAATCTCCTTTGATGTAAGAAAGGCTGAAGCTGAGGCTAGGAAAATATTCCTGTTAAATGAGAGGCATCCGCCTCATTTCATGGACAGGACCTGGTACTGTCTTTTTCCTTTTCATTCTTTGTCAACTCATTTGAAATTGTGAGTATGGTCAGAAAAGTGATATATAAATATTACCTTCTTTAGGCTTTTCTATGGGGGCAAGTTAACTGAAGTAGCAAATTCATAGCCCACTTTAATCCAAAAAACCCTTCATGTATGGACAACCCCTTATTCATTAGATCTGCTTTCTGTTCACCTTCTGAGCTTCTGAACAACAGTGTTCTTTCTTTGTTTTATTTTTTACAAGCCAACCCAGCTCTGGGAAAATGAGTGAGACTGAATTCTAATGTGTAAAATATTATCTAATTGGAGAACTTTTATTACTGGCGAGCACAGCCTTGAAGAAACCATGCTGGGAATTATAAAATACATCATGTTAATTTTAATGTGAGATGATATGAAATAGAGTTGCTTGGCTGCCTTCAGCAAGGGGTTGGAGTACATAACTTCCTGAGGTCCCTTCAAGCCCTACTTTTCTATGCTTCTGAGATACAGTATCACAGAATCCTGTGTTCTATTTTTATAGTCACTTTACAAAGTAAAGTTGCACTTTGAAAAGTTGTCATCATTTTTTTTAAGTGACACACTTTTAAAAAAATCAATTTTTGATAGAACACCTTTAAATAACAGAGCAGATTCTCCATGGTTAAATCATCTTAACACTAGTGAAACTTTACGCTGGTGCAAAACAATTTCACAAGGTGGTTTTTCGTTTCTCTGTTAATATTTATAAACGCATTTTCAACAAGGGAGAAGCTAACCAGCTGACCCTACGGGAAGCCAAGTTAATTTGGACTCTACACAGAGTTCTGTCAAAGGAAAAATGTATTTCATTAACTTCTTTCAGTTCTAGCGACCTGTGATGTAACTTGTAACCATAACACACATACTTTTCTGGCTGAACATGTTGGTAGTTCAAGAGGATGGTGGCCCAGTAAACATAGTTGTCACATCTTCCTGTACAAAGCATGTGTAGAACATTTAGCAGGTCAGACAGGCAGCTTTCTGCACCCACTGTGTTGTGGTGACTGTGACAGCAGAAAATATAAAGCAATGGAGACAAGTCCTTAAAGAAGGTTCTAATTATTTAACCTTTTTAACTTGGGTGCTCCACTTGTCTGGTAAATGGATTTCTTATTTTTGGCACGAGAATCTCTCCATAAACAAACACCGTTCTCTTATTTTAAACTGAAACACAGTATATTTTAAAAGGGAATAAAATTCCACAAAAAGATTCAATAGAACACATCCTTTGAAAAGCAGAGCTACAACAAGCAGTACTGCATCCCTGAGCCAGCAGCCCTGATACAGGGACCCTCCAGGATACTCAGGTGCCAGTTCAGCCTTTTTTCTAGATCTATCAAGCACATCCAATTACACTAATTAACAAATATGTGGTACTAGGTTTTGTCCATGTGCTTGGTTTTTTTTGTTTTGGGGTTTTTTTGGAAATACGTGAGAAGAGTCCATTATTTACAGGCTCTTCCTCACACTGTGAAGCACAACTACTATAATGGAAAATACATGACTTCTTATACTAGTCTAAATGCAACTGAGGAATAGAAAGCAACAATACTTCCACAATGTTAGAGCCTTATCAGAATGTCTAAATTCAAAGAAAATGATCATCCTTAGAGAATTTTCTAGAATAAAAATGAAGGAGGCGTGATCATGGCCACGTGTTCAACAGGCTACTTCTCCAGAGCCCTATTAATGACCCTCAACTCTGCATGGTAATGTAAGGATTCAGTTTAGCAGAGACTGATGACTAGTTGCCAGATAATGCAGCAGATATAGGAAATGAGCACGTGCCCATTAGCAGAACAGAATGGGAAACAAAACTCATTTTCAATTGTTTTCCAGGCAAGGAAGAACCTGAACCCCAGATCTTCTATGCTTGCAGTGGCCCAGGCCAGAAGCCTCCCTGCTCCACTGGAGCAGACAGCTTGGGCCAAGACTAGCCCACCCACTCTGCAAAGGGGGGGGAAGGTTTCGGGGGAGGCACAAAGCATCCTGGGATGCTGGGGGATTGTGTGCTAACTTGAATCTAAAGGGAATCTGGGACAGAAGTTCAATAAATTGATTTACCCTAAATCAGCTACGCCCATCCAGCTTTAGCTTTAACTGGTTCTGGCTATTTTGAAAGTGGTTTATATGCATTGAATTTCTGCTGTGTTACAGATTTGAACTGGTTTCTGATTATTTATACCAGTTAAATGTAATGTCTGTTCCTAGCCTAAAAAATATATCTTTCAGTTCAGTTTGTATAATTTTGCAATTGTCAGCACTCTGTGTCCTGTTAGTTTCACTGATTTCCCCACCTATGTGTTGTGTTAAGTTAGTCACTTTCCGATTTGTGTGAGTTTTCCACATAGCAATAAGGGACAGAAAAACATGAACAAAGAACAATACTCGTGTGGTTGGAAAGCCATACAAGTGGAAGGGAACTTTGTAGTAGTTCTCGCAGTTGAAATTACTTTTAGCTCCGTCCCTACCCCTGGAAGACCCTACTTACAGTTGATTGTGTACCTTTAAAGAAGATAATCTTGAAAAAGTAATGTTCAGAGTACTGTTGGTCTTCTGAAATGCACTGACAAAAACTGCAAAGGATGATCATTACTGGGTGCATCCACACATTTATTGATGTGCTTTTGCTACGCACATTAAATTTAGTACCTCTAATGTAAGGTACTAACTAAATGCACATTAGACTGCCCTAATGTGCATTAGCAAAAGTGCATGCTCTTTTAGTGATGCTTAGGCTAGGGACAGACATTCAAAAAGCTGGAACCTGAATTGATTCAATCTTTGCAGGTTAGTCTACCCTGGCTAGGCTAAATCAGTTTTGTAACTGGACAAACATCCCAGAAATGCAGGCACATGTCTGCAGTGGCTCAGGCTAGAAGCTGGGGGGCACTAGAGCAGCCCTCCCTTAGTTCAACAGGGCTGAGCTGAGTGGGGCATGGCCAGGCCCTGGCAGGATGCTCTGATTATTCCCCACCCCCCCTCCTAAGCAGCCCAGCAGGGAGTGTTTATCACCCCTAACTCAGTGTTTATCAACTCATTTAGAAAACAAAGCCTCTCTCCATTAACTAATGGAGCTCTTCGTAAACAGCTCTTCCAAAGAAGGACATTAAGTTATCTGTTGATTAGCTCCGAAAAGCCTCTGTCTGTCATCTCTCACAACATGGACTATAGCCAGCATGTGGTCTGCTTGCTAATGCTGAGGTGTCTGTGTAAGGCAGAGGGGAGTGGGGAATAATCTCTGTTTAGCAGGGAGAAGCCGGGCAGATGCTCTGTGCCTGCAAGTCTCTGCCAGAGCTTCAGCCAGGAAGCGGAGGGGAGGGGCCAGCCCTGGTGTGAAGCAGAGAACCTTGCCCAGCCCAGAGAGCATGCCAGGATGCTGGGGGTGTCTGGTTTATCTTAAACCAGCAAGGAGTCTGGGACAGACATTGCATAAACCGGTTTGAGCCAAATCAATTAAGTCTGATACTATATTCAACCAAGTTTATCTCAAACCAGTTTCAGCCATTTTCAAACTGGTTTCTGTGCACTGAACATCCGGTCTGTTACGGGTTTAAACCAGTTTCTGGTCACTTGAGTTGGTTTATGTGTAATGTCTGTCCCTAGCCTTAATGCACAGTAGCCTAACTTTACTGCGCATTAACATATTAGCACAGTTTTTGCCATGGCACTCTAATGTGCAGTAAAATAGGCTACTGCACATTGAAGTGCACATGTAGACACACCCACTGTTGATTAACCTTCAGAAATGACCAAAGAGACATGGAAGGAAGAAAATGGATTAAAAGGAAATAGACACTGTGATGTACAGCTGGAGCTTTGTTAGATCCAGGTATGCTCAAAGAGTATAGCAAATGTAAAGATTTTATCCATACCAGCTTAGCAGACTATGAAAACCCATAATCACTTTAATGTACTTAATTAATGTCAACTGGCTAATCTGATTCACACTGGAATGCTAATCTGTTGGACATGGACTAACACATTTACCCAACCCAAAGGTTGGTGGTTTGAGTTAACTCAGAGACCCTGGCTCCTTGCCCTTCCTGGGAGAGAGGCATAGTTATACACTAGAATGGAAAGGGGAGCTTGAGAGCCCTATTTTTGGGCTTCAGCATACTCAACATATAGGCCTAATTGTTTAACCTGCCTGCCTCTCTTTTCCTTTCTTCTGAAAAGGAGCTAATGATATTTATTGGCTTGTTGCACAGAGCTTAGTGAGGATGAATCAAAAAACATTTGGAAAGGGCTTTAAGCACAAAGTCTGCTATGCTAATGCTATGTATTAATGGGATATCCAGGCCTCCCTAATGTGCCTGGCTTTTGTTACCCAAAGATGAGGTGCAATTCCAAGTATGACACATGTAGCTCCAGGCTCCAGCATTAGTTCCCAAACTGCTTTCCAGCTGCAGCTGGTAATGCAATGTATATGGCTAAATATAATTTTGTACATGATTCTGGCTGTTATAAAAAAAAGGCATGTATCAACCATTGCGGAACTGAGTGTAGTATACATCAGCACCATGCAATGTTTCGTAGGCCTAATAGCATTGACTTTGGACTTGCTGATAAATACTTGCAGTCCCTTGTTCTGTCACTGTTAATTGAACACTAAAACTGAATCTAACAGCAGAGTCTTTTTTAAAGTTCAGAAAAAATTGGCAGCAGTGATGTCTATATCAAGGTGCCTAGTGAAATGATTTGCTTTGAATTTCATCACAGCAAAATTTATCATCCAAGGTTTTCTATTTTTAATGTAAGATTTCTTTTTGTGAAAAATTAATAGTGCTGCCAGCTCTGAAGCTTTTGTTCATTCTCTCAGAAATGGGATGTGCTACTGCATGTTAATGCTGCATAATTCACAGAATCTTCCCATATTGACATATACATCTTACAGAAATAATGACTTTGGCCCAGCAAGCCTTTGCGCAGTATCAGATGACATGCACAAAGAAGTTAAAACTAGGGGCAGTACAGAGAAGCCTAAGTGTGAATACAGGTAACTGTAAACATGAGGCATAGTGCTCTGGACAAAGTAGAGTAGTCCTTGTGTTCCTGGTTTATTTACTCATCAAAAGACAGGGTATAAAAGAGCATGAGGCAGAGAGAAAGAACAGGTGCATCCCACATGATATGAGCTCTTGCCTACATGTTACTCCTCCCAGACTGCCCTTCAGCA
>NW_005841886.1:2223705-2225185 GCF_000455745.1 Alligator sinensis | reverse complement strand
TAAAGTGGTTGTGTAGCTGCATTCTTGCTAATTCAAGTTCTGGCTCTACTGGGCTCCCCCTCATTTTGATCATCATTTGCTAGTGTGTGCTTCTATAGGAAACAGAACATTCCACACCCACACCAGAAATAATCAAACCCTGTACAAAGGGATGGTGCAAGATTGGTTTTCTGTACAAACCATCCTGTTGCTTGGTTCATTTTAGGCTGCAGGATCATGCCATCAGCAAGCAGATCTAGGAATGAAAACTCAGAAAGAATAGCCTACCGCACTGTATATTCCAGGGGAGACTATCTAAACACTCCACTATGTTAGTGGTGTTTGATACTTGTAGTATGTGGGAGAAGGAACAGAGGCAAAGAAACAGGAAAGGAAATCATATCTATATTAAACGTACTGGCAAATGGCAAGTGCAAAAGGCTTGGATTTTCTAAAGTCCCCTTGATGACAATCAAAACATAATGGAAACGCAAGATCTCAAATTGGGAATAATAAGTGTGGTGCATTTGGCCCAATGTAAAATGTATATTGTGCAGTAGCAGAAGAACTGCATTTTAATCTATATTTATATCTAGTTAGAACATGCCTAAGGAATGGAAGGATATAGTTACAGCCATGTTGTAGACAGAGGGGACAAAGTGAAATGTCACCGCTATCATGGTGTCTCATTATGGCCTATATGCCATTTTCATTGATAATCAATCTTTCATGGAGAGGATTACCAGTGTGAGTTCCAAAAACAAAGCTCCACTGGTGATTAAATATTTTCTCTTTGCCAATTACTCAAATAAAGATGGGAATATATAGCTTTTATAGAGTTTTGAGAGACCATCTAACATCATATTGCAAGACAGGCTCTGGGCCACAATAAAAGAATTCAGAGCTCCTGGGAAAATTATTAGGATGATTCTACTGATGTGTTTATAGCTCCAAAAGTAGAGTACAAGTAGGGAGTGAAATCTCTGCCCCATTTGATGTCAATCCAGAGAGACTCACTATTCGTGCTGCTTTTTAATGCACTTATAGAAAAAGTGGTATGGCTACAGCAGAATTCTCAGGATGGGAAGAATTTACTTAGACTGCTTCAGTGTTCTGGATATGTTGATAACTATCATGGGGCTCAGGAGTTATGGTACAAAGACTGACTGGAGACTTGAAGAAAGTAGGAAAAAATGAGATGGAACATCAGTGAAGACAAAATCCAAATACATGGCCTTAAGTCAATAAAATGATCTTAGACAAACAAATGTACCTAAAAGCTGATTACCATAAATCTGAACAAGTTAGTTTACGTACCTAGGAGCATTAATTGCTAAAACAATTTGATGAAGAAAGAAATTATAACAGGGATATAGAGCTGGAATGCCTGTTACTTTTCTTTGAAGATAATTTATAGCTCTAAAACACTGTGAAAGATTAAGCTTTAAGTACAAGTCCATTATGACAGTGTTTCTCAACCAGTGGGATGCGAAGGTCGTGT
>NW_005841886.1:2222367-2223674 GCF_000455745.1 Alligator sinensis | reverse complement strand
GTAGGACTTCAAGTCATTGCCGGATTGAAAAAAATCAAAATTATTTGCACTTCAAATAGATGAATCAACAGATATCTTGAACAGTGCAAAAGAGGGTTTTTTTTTTTTTTTATCATGGTGGGACCAGGGTTTTTTGCCAAAATGGTTGGTGGGACGTAAGGTGCAAAAGGTTGAGAACCACTGCATTATGAAACCTACTGCTTTACAGTTTTGAGACGTAGTTGCTAACTAAGAAAAAAGAAAGATAAGTGTAAGTGTTGAGCCAAATTTTGTGGCTAGTAAAAAAGAACCATGTGTAGTAAAAAATTGTGGGAGCTCTATGAAAAACTACGTATCGCAAATGTGATAAAATCCCAGTGACTTCGAGGACTAGGTAAATGGTTAGGATGAAGGCAGGGTAGAAATGCACCTCTATAGCCTAACTAAATAAGATATATAGAGAGAGCACCATATATCAGGGATTGTCAACTGGGGCTACGTGTAGGATTGTCAACTGGGGCTACGCGTACCCCCCGGGGTACTTGAGAAGGCCCTAGGGGGTATGTGCGAGTGGGGATGGAGCACCACCACGCACCATCCCATGCTGCCATGCAGGGGAAGATTGCACATGGCTGCTGCTGCTGCTCCACGTTTGGACACATGCCACCCCCCTCCCCCCCGCATTCAGCCACCGGGGGTACACTGATCCAAAAAGGTTGAAAACCCTTGCCATATAGGATTAGGATGAAGGAAAACAGAACACCTCAGACTCTTGGAAAGCCATGTCTATCATGTTCCAGCTCATAGTCAAACAATGAAGTAATGGAGAGATAAAATGAGTAAGACCCACTAACTCTTAATGCTAGCACCAGTGGAAAAAAACATGCCTTTAAACAGGAAGATATGGAGTCAAAATTATAAGTAAAGCCAAGAACCCTAGGGTCTTGAAAGTGAGGGAACAGGAGGGAAAAAACTTAGATAACAGCTCTGAGATAAATTTCCAAAAAGAATGTTACCCTTCTGATATATCACTTTTGAATTCTTGATATTACAATTAGGGCTTTGGAAGGTCAAAGGCACTGGAAGATTTCTGGATGAGAATATTACTAAAAACTGATTTCATAGGGTAATGTGCCATGTTTCCTCTTGCATATTCAGTAGTAGCTCACACTGTGCTGAAGAGTTCCCATTGGAATTTCTGCACGTTAAATTTGTCAAACCCGAGTGATATCTGATGACTGAGAATCACTCTTTGTGAAGACAGGTTATTTTACTGTTTTGCTGGACTCCGGTGATGGAGAAATTACAAAACTTGCCAGACAAGAGTA
>NW_005841886.1:2218375-2222336 GCF_000455745.1 Alligator sinensis | reverse complement strand
AAAAGTATATGAGAATAAGGTGCAAGGTTCATATACATGAAGCAACTTAGGGGAAAAGATAAGAATTAGATGCCTCTGGGAAAGCCAAAATAAACACAAATATTAATAAGAAAACAAATATTAATAGTTTTCATTAATCTGGAACAGTTTGCAATTCATTACTAGGAATAGCTAAAATCTACTTGTGTAACAGAGCCTCCTGATAGAACTGTGACCATGTCCAGCTCTCTATAATATATATAAATAATTTCAATTTTCAGGGAAAACACATAGGCTTCACATTCTAATGTTTCATTAGAGGAGATAAAAATTAGTGTACCACATTGGAAAAAATAAGTCAGTTTAGTCCAGCTTTCCTTTCTCTAAATTGTTCCCTGGAGACTTGGATTCAAATGCACTTTGAGGACATCAGTAAACAGAAATTGGGTGGTCATAAATTGGGTAGTTTCACCTTGGTCCCTGGTAAATATTGATCCAAATCACAAAAACAGTATATAGTTATCTGTGGAGAGATTGAGAGTGAAAACCCAAAGGGCCAGAACATTCAGAAATAGAGAAACAGACACTGATATGTACAAAACTAGTAATTTGTTACCCACAGCAGATACTGAAAGTAATTAATCTTCAAAGACCTACATGGGCCATATCTTGGCTGAATGGAGATCTTCTATTTCACCTTCTTGGCCATTAGAATCAACTGGAAACCTTCCACTAACGCAGTTCTGAATGGTTGTACTGTCTTCAGGATAGGAGAGGAATTGCTTCCTCTATTGGTACAACAAAGCCAGAGAGGGTTGGGGGTGGGCTTTGTTTTCACTCTTTTAAGGCATGCTGTAAAATGTATTTATTCAGATCTTTCCTGAGCACATTGTATGGAAAGACTGATTTTCTTTTGCAGGCTGGGAATTCAGCTCTTTATTTGAGCTGTTCTATCATTTTTATTGTATCATGTGACAATCAAAAGACTCACAAGAAGAATGGCTTTCTTTAATATTGACCAAGGAACAGTTGTTTAAGGAAAGCAATATTAGCTTTAAAGATATGGCTCCAACTTTCCACTTTACTAGATTCCTTCTGCCTAAAACGTTTCCAAACTCATTCTCCTTCCTGGCTTCTAGCCACAGATAGAAAGGGACAAGACATATATCCTCAGATGTAAAGTTCCAGCATGTCCAAAGTTTGTAATGAATGATGCACAAATGGAAAAATATGCTAGTCAAAGATTATGGGCCTGATTTTGCATTATACTAAGCTGCCTTTCTGCCACTCAGGCCAAATAAATGGGATTTAGAGTGGATGTAGATCAAAATTTTATATTGTCAAAGTGGCAAAAAAGGGTGAGAATCAAGCCCAATATAGCTACTTTGTGCTCCTGTGCACTGCTAATTCCTAGTTCCCTGATTTACATCCATGTTTTTCTTCCCGCTAATTGAATGAAACCATGCCAGAATCCAGACAGCTGACACTGTGCCCAGTGAATCTGCTTTTCCAGGAGACTTGTATTCATATTTTATTCACGGCTCCAAAGTGCAGTTGTGTAAGAACTGTGGCGCACACAGTCGTCTCTGTTCCAGCAATCACCAGTTCTCATTTTCTACTAGCCATTTTTCAAAGTCTCTTTTAAAATAAAGTCTACTGTGACAGTTAGCTGAAAAAATAATAAGAAAAGCTTTCATCTAGTGCCCTGGCTAGTGTGCACAGAGTATGAATGCAAGGCTCAAAAATCACAGTGTGCATTTTTGAAAGAATACTTAATCACTGAAATTAATTAATCAATTTTGTCCCAATTATTTATCTCATGCATTAACTGTGAACTGCATGGAGGTAATTAAACTCCATGCAAGTAACAACTAAAAAAAAAAAAAATAGGAAAAGCATGTAAGTGGGTACACTTACTATAAGTTCAACCCTCTCTTGTCACTGCAGGGACTATACTTATTTGTCTGATTATCCCACACTTTTTGGACTCTTCCTAAGCCAATTGCTTCCATATCACAGAACAGTAAAGTCCACAGCCAAGAAAAACAGTTGCACCCATCATGTACCACAGAGATGAATAACGATACTCAGAACTCAAGTCACCTGGAAATCTAGGAGCAATTGAGGACCATCATTGCAAACTGTTTTGAGGAAGTGTAGGCCCAGTCCTAATATAAAGGGGTACCTTATTATAATCCACGGTTGCATTTTTCACCCAGCGTGTACCAAGACAGTCACGGGATTACTAGAATCATTATATTATGCTGCTGTGGTGTTTAAAGACCCTAATCATAAACCGGGAACCACTGTGCTAGGTGCTAAGCACAATAAAAACACAGTCACTGACCTTTTCAAACTAGAAAGGACCATTTATGATCACCTAACCTGAATCTTCTGTATACTCCAAATGACAGTTGAGGGTTAACTCTGAGCCATGGAACCTAGCTCATGTTAGGATAACTTCAGTCTACTCCACAGAGATAAAATGAACAATTTCAAGTCTTTCCACATCCCAGGATGCAGTGGTTCCAGCTCCCCCTCCTTCTTATCCACAGCAGGGATACAGCCCCTGGTTCCTAGCCATGTCCCTGCTCACCAGCCCTCTAGGGACAGACATTCAAAAACCCTGAGCCTGAACTGATTCAGTCTTTGCAGGTCAGTCTAACCTGCAGAGACTGAACTGGCTTGCAAGTGGATAGAAATTCCCTTTTCATTTCAGAAATGCAGGAACATGCCTGCAGGGGCTCAGGCCAGAAACCCGGAGGCATTAGAGCAGCCCTCCTTTCTCTTCCACAGGGAAGCTGAGCTGAAGGGGGAGAGGGGGAGGGGGCATAGCCAGGCCCCAGCAGGCCTGAGTAAGACTGAGGAGGGCTTTAAACCCCCACGTTGACCTGCAGGGTTTGGAGGGTGGGGGAAGAGGGAGCGTGGCCAGACCCCCGTGGCAGGGGAGGATGAGGAGGGGAGAGCTCTGCCTATCTCAGCGGCTCCCTGACTGCCAGGAGCAACCCGGGCATATAGCTTCACTGCCTGGCCCCAGAGGGGATTCTTCCTCCTCCTGCCTCTTACCCAGGGCAGCAGGGTGGAGAGGGGGGTTCTTCCCCCTCCTCCCCCTCTGGCCTCTGCTGCCATGGGGTAGGGAGGGGGGCTCTGTGTGGTGCTCCCAGCCCCAGAAGAGGACTCTTCCCCCTCCTCCTCCCACCCCCATGGGGCAGGGATGGGGCTTCTGTTCGGTACTAGAGGGGGACTTTTCCCCCTCCTCCACCTCTCCCCACTCCCCGCCATGGGTGGGGAGGGGGAGCACTGTCCAGTGCTGCCTGGTCTAGCTTGGGCGCAGCTTTCACTGAGTCATGGCCACTGGGGCTGGCCCCACTCAGCCCTGGCCCAAGCAGCTGCACTGCAGGCCAGGGGGCGGGGCCATCCCCAGCAGCAGTGATGGGGAGGCTGAGCCTTGTTAGTTAGAGCCGCCTGGCACAGTGCGCCCGGGTGGTGGCTGGCCGGACAGCAGGCTACCCAGGCTGGCTCAGAGGTGTCGTGGGGGCTTATCCCCTCTGGGGCTGGGCAGCCCTACACAGAGCTCCCCTCCCAGCCACAGAGGAAGGAGGATGGGGAAGGGTCCCCCCCAGCATGAAAACAGCCTCCCTCTCTCCCCCATGGGGATGGGCAGGGAGGAGCGGGGGTAAGAGCCCCCCATCGGGCAGCCCCAAACAGAGCCCCACTCCCCACCCTGCGGCAGAAGAATGAGGAGGGGGTGCTCCACCCCAGCTGTAGTCCCCTGGTGGGAGGGGGGGAATTAACCCCATGCCTGCCCCCCTAACCTTAGTGGGGTCATGCCAGAATGGCTGCAGTCCCTGTTGGTGGGACAGGGAAGGGAGGTGGGGAATAAACCCCCTCCTGGGCATTATGACCTTCCCTGTCCCCTTGCTGATCCAGCAGCCAGATGTGGCCAGATGCCATCCCGGCATGGCCCCGTTAAGGTGAAAGA
>NW_005841886.1:2211906-2218344 GCF_000455745.1 Alligator sinensis | reverse complement strand
GACCGCCCCGGGTTGCCGCCGTGAAGGGGGAAGGGGGGGGGGGGGGGGGGGGGTCAGTTCCTCCCTCCCTCCATCCCTTCTACCCAGCAGCTAGGGTCTGCCAGGCCAGACTGCTACCTCCATGGCTCATCTGCAGACAGACAGACCCCAGCTGTGGTGAGGGGGGAGGGGAAGAAGGGAAGAATTAACCCCTTCCCTGCCCACTTTGCCTTACCAGCTGGCACAGCCCTGTTGTCTCTCCACATCCACTGCTTGGGTTAGAGAGCAGAGGGACGGGGCTAGCCTTGCTCTCTGGAGAAGACAGCACAGCCCAGCCTAGAGCTGCAAAGCATGCTGGGATGCTGGAGGACTCTGGTTTAACTTCAAGCAGGAAGGGGTCTGGGACAGAAGTTGCATAACCTGGTTTGAGCCAAATCAGTTAATTCTGATATTATATTCAAACAGGTTTATCTTAAATTAGTTTTGGGCATTTTGAAACTGGTTGATGTGCACTGAATTTATGGTAAACCTGTTACAGGTTTAAACTAGTTTCTGATCACTTAAACTGGTTTATGTGTAACTTCTGTCCCTAGTCCAGTGGCAAGTCAGAGCAGTATAGGTAAGAAACAGTATTAATCCTTAATCTGAAGCTGCTCACAGCACATTCTAACTTTAACACCACTTAACCTTCCACAGATATAGTATGATCTGACTGTAATGTATAACTTCACCCAGAGGCACATAACTGCACATAGGATCAGTGTACTGGTGCCATTATTACCCAAATGTTTTTGTTATCATCTCAATTGGTCTCCCATATACACTGAGAGAAGTGGCAAAACAGTGGAATCCCATACAAGAGAGACAACAGCAAGGTGGGAATTCTCAGGTGGGCTACCCTTGCAAGGGCCTGCAGTCAAATCAACAAAAAGCATTGGTTAGTGGGACTAAAAGTTTCTGATGGATCTAAAAATCAGCTAGTTCACTTGTCCATTTTCAGGACGTGACCATCCAGCAGTAAAACCAGCACTCTGCTCTGCACATGAGCTAAAATCTAGGTCAAGAGTACAGACACAATTGAAGCAATCTCACTCCAGACATAGCCTAATCTGTCTTGGATCTAACATTCTCAATTTCATCCAGAAATAAAAGGGAGAGGAGAACGGAAGACTGGATAAAACAAAAAGATAACTAGCAAGATCTTCAATATCAAGAGATACTTTACTGAGTAAATGCCTAATGAGTTCTTATTTGGAAGAAGCTGGCTCCCTTTCCTCAGTTGACATGGCATTAACATTCTCCTGCAACATTATTATTCAGGGCAAAAAGTTGCCAAGTTTCTTTGCAACTCTTTGATAACTTTAATCAGCAATCATCACACTGCTGCAGTTCAGCAAAAATTAGGTCAAAAAACTGCTAACGATCCCAATGTAATATTTATGTTGCTCAAGGTTATGTTTTGTTTAATATTCCATTCCTATCAGTAACAATGGGCCTATGTGTTATTGTGTACTGTATTATGTTGTACACTTGGCTCTGCCAGAGAAATGAAACATTTCAAGTTTATTCAGGATAATATAGCCAAATCCTCATCAGGACTTGATCTAAGGGAGCATCTGCACTGACCTGGCTGAAATATGGCAGATACCAATGACAGACAAGAAAAGTATCAGGAGAATCAGGAAGGGAGGAAATAGAGAACTCTACTGCCCCTGTTAGATTAATGGCAATAAAAGGTTTTACAATAAAAAGAAAACAAAGGAAACAAAGGACATTGTAATAATTTAGAGATCCCAATGAGTTTCAATAAAATTAATCCTGATAGTAGAGAGTCAATCTCTGCATTCTGGTTTAGCTCATAACTAGTTCAGCTGACTCACTGGCTGCCATGAACAGAGTACTTTGTGTTCAACATAAATACATGTTGCTCTAAACAAAGTATAATCACAGGAATATCATGTTTAATATTTAATACCATATGTATATGATGGGCAAGGTAGAGAGAGTAATAAGGGCTTCTCCAAACTCTGTCCTTCAACAATCTTGGATCTAAGACACATTTATCTTAGCCATATAGATATGCTGAACCTGCTTCTTTGAGCACTCTGTTCTCATTTAATTCTGTGTAAATGGTAAATGCAGAAGACAAGGTAGAGTTGTACCTTAAAGACTAACTAAATCAAAGATGTATAAGCTTTTGTAAGCAACAGCTTACTTCATTTGATGCAAGTGACCACGCAGAATACAAAACAATAGAACAATACAAAACAATAGAAAAAGCAGGGTCTCTCCTGCAATAAACTATTTTAAGTTATTTTAGTTAGTAGATAGATCTTTGGACTTAAGGAATGGTCACAATGAGAAGAATTTAGGGAACTTTCTTTTTCAGAAAGCATCCATGTTTTTTCTGATAAACTTCTCATGAAAAGGAACCTTTTCCCAAGAGTGTCACAGATGGGTCATTTTACTGAACAAATTCTGTATTTAGAAACTTGTGCAGCATGTAGAGGTTTCTATCACAGACAGTAAATAATTCTCCAATAGTATTGCTTTCAATGGGTCTGGGCACTAGTCAGCTACAAAATATCAGGAGCAATCAATGTAATGTGATGCCATTAGGCAGACACCTACAGACTAACTAAATTGAACCAGACACCAAGACTATTCACTGTACATGCTCTTTTCCTGCACTCCAAGTAACTGATCCATAAAGCTACCTGAAAGCAAGTGCTAAAATGGTAGCCTCCCAAATAAAAGCCATGTAAAAATGCAGCAGCTTTAAATAATTTTAGAACAATCAGGAACTTATAAGGGCTTGTCTTGGAAATCCAGTGACAAAGATGTAGGTCAGGCCAGTTCTAAGTGCACAGCAGCAACCAAACCATGGTTCAGCAAGGAACAATAAGCATTCTTTGATTCTCATGGAGATAGTGGGCACGTCTACACATGCAAATGCTGCTCCATCTGTTTACTCCACAGTAATTTACTGTGGAGTAAACCCACCCTGGGCAGGCGTCTACACGTGCAGGCATCTGGGAGGCCAGAGAAGGCTACTCTAACCCTGCTCTGTCCCCTGCAGCAGCTAGGGGGTGTTTCAGCTTCCCCTTGGGTGGTAGCCCAGGGGCTGGCAGGGAGCACGGGGCCTGGAGACAAGTGTCTCCTGGCAAGGGCTGGGAGAATGCTCCCTGCCCCCAGGAGCTCCCTGCTGCCAGGGGGCTCCAGTGATGGAGCTCGGGCTGGGACAATGTCCCCCTGCCCTGGCAGCAGGGAGCTCCTGGCCTCAGCTCCCCGACTGGGGGCAGGGAATGAGCTGCGGGGGGAGGGGCAGGTCCCAGCCCCTGCCCTGATCCACCAGTGGTGCAGTTCGCAGTGAGTCCCTGGCTGGATGGGGATTCACTGCTTAGCTGGCAGTAGACAGGAGCTATCCCACTGGTGGGGCAGCTAGCAGTGAGCTTCTAGCTGGGGGCTCACTGCTAGCTGCCCCACTGGCAGATCAACAGCAGGGGAGACAGAGTGACTGCAGATTGAAGTCTACACTGTTTCCTCTCTCTCCAGGATTTCCAACAATAGAATTTCTCTGAAATTTCTACCAGTAAAAATGAACATCTCTTCCTAAAGATGGTTACCTACATAAAGTAAGTTTTCTAATGTTCATTTTGTTCAGCTGTGATAAACTCTTTGTATAGCTGTTAGATAAACATGATGGTTTAAGACAACCTCATTTTATTCTGGGCAGTATTTTAATGAATGTCATCAGAACTGCAGTATGTTATATGGATAGATAAATGCATTAAAAATTGTTAAAAGGGTTATCATGGTAGCTTCCACTTATCATGGGACAGGAGTGGACATAGGTAAGAGTTATCACAAAGCAACTGATGCACAGTAAATCTAGAGTTAATTGGTTATAATTTATTCATTGGTCTATACTCTAGGTATGCTTCTCTGACCTGTGACATTTATCAGTTTACTTAATTTAAGGCCGTTATAACAAATTTTCCGAAGATCAAAAAGATCAGGCTTGCCACTTTTCTTTTTTTTCTTCAGTGGAACTTGCCTGCATGGGTTGCTGCTGGGTCTCACAGCCCCTGAGCTGTGCAGGGCCCATCAAGCCCTAAGCACATCGGCTTTCAGGGCCCTGTGCACTGCTGCACTTTGTTAGGTAGCAAACTAAAACAACTTGGAGGTATTTTATCTTGCTATGTACCAAAGTCATTTAAAGCATAATACACCACCAAGCGTCCAAACAGCAATGCCATTAAAACGGAATACACCACCAAACGTGCAAACAGCAATGCTATTAAAGCGGCGCAAAAGGGCATTTAAGTTGCTTTACAAGCCAATTTTGTGGCGTGTACGAAGGCCTATATATATTTCCCCACATATACATGAATGCAAAAGATTCAAATAATTTCTTGTTAAACTTCATTCTCTTTCTTGCTTCGTATCCAAGCAGCACTTTCACTTCCTTGAATAAAATCCATCACGTACGCCAATAAAACCCTTAAATTTGTTCCCATCTTTTTTTACAACACTTTACTACATCACCTAATTATAAAGAACATATTATTGAGACTTCTGAGCTCTCAGAATTGAAAACAGATGAATGAAAACAATCAATAATTAAGTACTTGTCTATAATGACAAACAAAGAAATGCACTTTTAAGCTAATCTTAGATAATTAAAAAAAATCCACCATGTAAAATGAGAATATACCAGCATTTTAGGAAGTTAGAGTTACTCAGCTGTAGCTGAATTCTTATAAAAGTCATCTTCAGTGCCACCTCCTGCTCATTTTTTCCGAGCTTTCTAAATTACTTCTTTTTAATTTGGGAACTATTATTTTTCTGGAAGCCTAGGCATTATCTCAACGTTTAAAAAATATTTTTGTTAATTTAAAACAAACAGTTTTCTGAGTGGGTAAGAACCAGGGATTGCAGTTTTGCATTTTGATTAACTAAAACCCTTCAGTTACAGCATGCTTTTGTGGAGGTGTTAGGGAAGGAAAGAATGTAAATTATGTATACTGGAGGATATTCAGAGGTAACTCCAATGGAAACTATGGCAACGCTAAGTATTGTTTCATAGCCTCACCCACGCAGATTAGATTGCTACCGAACAGTAATCCACACAAGATCAAATCTGAGCCTGTGCACTAGGCTGCACTTTGGTTTGGCAGGTACATGGCTCTGTATATGCACACCTGGAGAACTTAAGTCACAAAATGGTAGCCAAACAAAAACCTATAGTGAGTGGCTGTCAGAGGAGGAGGGCCATCATGTATTTTAGCCCAATAGCTGAGTGGTTAAGGCACTCATCCAACAAGCAGGTGACCCATATTCTTGCTAGGCAGGAACTTCCTTGTTATTCTCCATCTGGTTTACCCAATGACTATTAAGTTAACGGTACAGTGGTGCAGTTTGGAGAGGACACTGGGCTACCTGGTAGTAAATGCACTGTGTCTGTAAGTTGAAGACCTGGAGGTTCACATTTTCTCTGAGCGACAGAGGCCTAGAACTTGGACCACTTGCTTCCTGGACTTATGTGAAGACACTGCACAGAGTAGGATAATAAACAATGCATAACTGCCACGCCTGAGTAACTGCTATTTGAGCATGAACAATGAAACAGGATTTTGCCATAACTTACTTACCTTTTGTTTGGAAAATTCCTGTGAACAGAATTGATTCTGCACAGGTGAAAAAGAGGAATGTGAGAAGCTAGCTTCAATCTTAACTATGCAGAGAATAGTGCCTCTCTCTAATTGTTACAGTGGTATTCTGGGGCATTAGCCAGCCTCTTCTATTAATGTTAATGAGCAGCAGTTGCATGCCTCATTCTTGTCACAACCCAAAGTTGTGGGTTTTTTTGTTTGAGTGTGCTTCAGCATCGCTAAATCATGTTCCCGCCAAAATTGCAGCTCTTTTGCACGGTGGAGTGTTCTGTTGCAACAGAGGACCCGCGTGCAGGAGCTTTTCCTGCCAGTTCTGTGTCACAACCCAAAGGGTGTGATTTTTGTTTTGTGTGCTTCGGCACTGCTAAATTGTTCCCGCTAAATTGCAGCTTCTTTGCACGGTGGAGTTTTCTGCTGCAAAAGAGAACCCTGGTGCAAGGGAGAATTTCCCGCCAATTTGAAGCTTTCTTTGCAGGGTGCATTTCTTTGTTGCAGCACAGAAATGCTCGTTGCAAAGTTCCCGGCATCTGTATGCTAATTCGAGTCCCATTATTGGCCAGTTCTAAGTTATTCACACGTGGCGGCTAGTGATTGGCTTGCTAGCCGTATAAAAGGCTTGAGTGGTTTCCGCCCAAGTTGGAGGACTCCACGAACACCGGGAGGAGGAGACTTCACGCTGTGTGAAGATCTCTAAGCGCTGCGGATCCTTACGGACCCAGCACATTTCAAGCAGGCAACAGAGGTCTGATCAGCCTCTAGCCTCTCCCCGTCGTCGATCGCAGCC
>NW_005841886.1:2209026-2209734 GCF_000455745.1 Alligator sinensis | reverse complement strand
ATCCTGGCACCGATGCCCCCCGCGGCAGCAGTTCAGCCTATAACAACATCAACTCCCGAGAGAGCAGCTTGCCCTACAGCCATGGTCGACCAAACAGCTGATGAGCGAGATGTCGTCACCAGTCACATTCGTGCTTGGACGGAGTTACAGCAGCTATATAAAGAATCTGAGATGGAATCTGATGAAGCTATAATTTCATGGCTAGATCTTATGGCCATGGAATTTAAATGTGATTAAGAATAATCTTCTTTGTCAGTAAGATCATTAATCTGTTTTATAAGTTTTATTTACAGATCCGGAATTCAGAGTGCGTGGCGAAGAGAAGCCCTGAGAGGGATAACATCATTGAAGGAAGCGAGGGCCTGATGTATGACTTCGCCATGACGCCCTGATCGTTCAGTTCTTCATTATGAATCTAATTATGTGTATATGTATTTGTGTGGGTTATTATTTGATTCGATCTTTAGAGGACGAACTCCTTATGTTGGCAAATTTGGTGTTTGCTCGTTTGGTTCGGCAACCCGTAGTGGGAGCCCATGACAACTTGAGTGATGAGCGTGTGGTCTAATTCAGTTGTGCCTTCAACAAGGGGGGATATCCAAATCTAAAGTTCTGATTATGTGTTTGTATTGATTATTGTTTTCATTGTTCTGTAACTCAATTCCAGGACAGCGAATTTTATGTTTGTTTATTTGTTTGTCCGCTTGT
>NW_005841886.1:2187343-2208824 GCF_000455745.1 Alligator sinensis | reverse complement strand
TGTGGCGGCTGGTTCGTGGCTTGCTAGCCGTACAAAAGGCTTGGGTAGTTTCCGCCCAAGTCGGAGACAGAGAAAGCACGTGGAGTTTGGGAAAAGAGCATGAAGATCTCTAAGCGCTGCTGATCCATACGAACCCAGCTTTTTCCTTAAGAGGGCAACAGAGGTTTAATTTGTCGAACCCACGGAGCTTCAACAACTCCGGAGAACCTATTTACTGTACCCTCGGAGCCTTAACGACTCCGAGGCAACTAACCTCCAGCCTCTCCCCGTCGCCGATCGCAGTCCAGACGTATCCCTGTCCTAAGGACCCCATTGTCGAACCCATGGAGTCTTAACAACTCCGGGGGACCTGGGAACCGAGTAACACTCATGGAGATACAGCTGCTCCGTGGGAACGAATTCTTGAACCCGCGGAGCCTGAATCACTCCGGGGTCAAGGAACCGAGTTTATTAGAGTCCTCCACTGAGAACTCAAGCGGAGCTATGCCTGGAAAGCTGACCACCTTGGGTGTAAGTAAATAATCTTTTCAATCAACCATTACGCCTCCGTGACTGATTCTAGCTCGAGCGTACTATACCGCACCGCGGTTTTCTCCAGCCCCGTGTGCCCGGGCTGCCGGCTACAGCCTGTGTGCACAAAGACGGGCCCCCGGCTCGCACATGGCGACCCAGATGGGATCGGGAGAGAGCTCGCACATGGCGATCCAGGCGGGATCGGGAGAGGGCCCGCACAATTCTCTGTGTGGTTTAGGGAAAATTTACTAGAACAGATTTATTCTTCTGCAAGGTTTTGGAGCTTGGTTAAGGTTTGCCTAGTCAAATTGGCTGAGCAGCATCTGTACTGTATCTGAGTCTAGCTTCCAGCAGCCTGATTTTTTAAAGAAACTGTGAGCTGGCAATTTCTTTTATCTGCAAGTGTTCAGCACCTCTGGAAAGGTGACTATAGGTATCCAAGAACTCAGACAGAAAGCTATACATCTAAAGTCTAATGAGGATAAAGCTGCATACTCATTTAGTAAAAATATACAGGGTGCTTCTACATGAGATGCTTACTGCAGAGCAGACGAATTAGCTCCACAGTAAGTGCCTTGCATCTACATGTGAGGCCCTGTTAGGCTGGAATAAACTAATAAACCACACAGCAAGATAGTATTTGTAAATATAAGTACTATCCTGCTGTGGAGTTTTTACTCTGCAGCAGCGCATGTGTAGATGCTGATGCGGTTGACTAGGGCATGAGGGTGCTTCAGCATGGGACTGCCTGGCAGCTAGTCCTGGACTGGAGCACCGTTGTACCCCAGCCTGCCCGTCTAGAGCACATTAAGCCAGGTTAGAGAAGCTCTGGGCTGGCAGGCTGACCCCCTGGGCCCCATGTCAGACAGGGTTGCTCTCACCCAGCTCAACATGCTGCGGTTCCAGGAGCACACATGGCACCCAGAGGTAATAAACTTTGGTGCAATAAGTGTTGAAGTTTATTGCTCTGCATTAATATGTACATGTAGACATGCCCACTGTGGGCCATTTCTCCAAAGGCATTTTTAATGACAGATATTCTACTCCAACACAAGAATCACTACCAACTTCTTTGCTAAAGCAGATTCAAGCAGGTGAAATGAGAATGAACTAGTCCCCACTAAAAGGTTTACTGCAGATTTAAATTTGAGTGTAGAAAGCACATATGCATAACCAAAATGACTCAGCAGTAAGATAAATCCTCCTCTCGACAGCAAGGGAGAGAGAGGTTCATTTTTGTAAATGTAGATTTTTCCTCATTATATTGATTCTTGAACTGGGCTTAGTGAACAAATGCAGCAGAGACTTCCTGATTCTGCTTTGGCTTAACAACATCTAGCTGGAGGAAGGAGGTACTGTCTTGAGGTGCTAAAGTGAGAATTAAGCATGTGCAAAAGCAATGAAATGCTTGCCTCTTTCCCACCTTACATGTGCTTATCATAGGCAAACAAAAAAAAGACTCATCTCAGAAGACTCTGGATATGTTTGATGTTTGCACATTGTACAGCAGTAGACACAGAACCAGAAGTACTGGGTCTATATTTGCTTGTAATTGCCTTACTATCTGGTCTTAGAAAGATTATTTCACCCCTCAGTGACTCAGTTTCCCTATCAGTCCTAATTTTTTAAAAAGTCCATGGATTCATTGGACACAGGGTTGTAAATTAAAAACCCACGTGAAAAACACCACAGTGGTATAAACACTGTTTAGACTGAAAATGAAGATAAATTAATCTTGATGACTGCTTTTTTGGGTACAGTCTCTCCATATGTTGCTTTATATGGTTTGTCAAATAATACAACTAGCTAATAGAGCTACTCCGACAGACCAGGGAAGTCATTATTGCAGGATCTGCAACAACAGCTTTTTTCATGTCCTGTTATTAACCAACAGTCAGTACCAAGTAGCTCCCTTGTGAGAGAGCCTAAAATGATAGTGTTTCCCTTCAGTGCCAATTAGCCTTTGCCTTGGTTAGAAACTTCATGCTGAGCATTAAAGGGAAGAAGCAGCTTTGTAACACAATAGGCTAAAAGAAAAAACTGGAGGCAGAGGGTCTATTGCTTTCCCATATGTTGTTAGAACAACATGTGCTAATTTGAACATAATTTTCAGTCATTGTCCCTTCCCCCCACTGTGTTTCTGTACTGCTGAGAGGATGGAGCAAGGAGATTTTCAGTTGTACTAATGGAAGGGAAAAGACCATCTAAGCTGCAGTGTCCTATTTTCTCAATTTCCTCCACAACATCCTCGAAAACTGTTAGCTTCTGCCAGGGAGAGTCAATTAAGAGCTGTTTCACATGAATACACTTCAGCTCTAAATCTATTCTCATGAGAAAAATCAGCCTCAGCAACCTGGGCCTCTACCATATTTTCATGGTGAAGTCTACAAGCACAGGATTAGCTATTAGTGTCTGAACAAGGAAACCAAACCAACCACCAGAATACCCTTGCAATTCCCACATTAATGGAAAGAAATCAAACTTTCAAGCAAAATGAAACCGTCTTTATATACCGCTCCTATTATTAGCCAAATCACTGTTAAGTTGTGCTCCTATTATTGTAATGAAGTGAAAAATCATTGCTTTTCTTAATTCTTGCTGAGTGCTTACCATGCCTGGAGCTCAGCGTTTTAGTATCGACCATTTCCTGAAAGCTGGACAGGAGGATTGAAGTTATACAATAGCTAAATCTCAGGGGACATTCTCCATTAATCACTGAAACATATCTCAGCTCTGCCATCACAGTAGAGTAAAATTAGCATATGTAATGCATTAGAGATATTTATTAGTCCTTCAATACAAACAGGCTTTTACTCTGGGCACCATAAGTTACTGGAAGCCTGTATTACTTACTGTTGTGTCTCAATCCATCAAACTGTTTCATCTTTGTCTCTCGTGAGACGTACGGTAAATAAGGAAAGTCTGGCTAGCTTTGGTCTAGGACTACATAACTACTAAAATAATTTTCCCCTCCTTTTTCAGCTATTTATGTATTAATATGGTAAATACATATATAAACTAATGCCTAGGACTGAGTCTGTTATAATATCGTAGGCCATCTGAGTTTTGAAGTACAGGTTTCCCTCGTTTTATGCGGTATATGCGTTCCTGGAAAACTGCGCATAAACTGAATTTGCATAAAGGAAACCCAATTTATAAGGTAACAAATAGGGATACGTTCCTACGGTGGTGAGGTAGGGAGGGAGTGAGGCCGGGGCTAGGGAAGAGGCGGGAGGATGGGCGTGGCACAGCCCAGCAGCTACAAGCAGGTGGCGTCAACTGCTCCTGGGGCTGTAGCAGGGAGCAAAGTGGAGGGAACTGTCAGTGGGTGCAGGGCAGGGGAGCACGGCTCTTGCTGCTATGTGTACCCCAGGAGGGCTGCAGGCTGGGGGGCTGTGCCAAGCTGTTCCCATGGGGCACATGCCCCTGGATCTGTGGGCAGGATGAGAGCAAGCTGCCACTGCAGGCTGGGGCCGGCGGTGGCACCGGGCTCTTCCCGGCGCTTGGGGTAGGCAGCAGCCTGCTTTCATCCTGTGTGCAGATCCAGGAGCATGTGCCCCCCAGGAAGAGCCCCGCGCAGCCCCCCAGCCCACAACCCTCCCAGGGTGTGCACAGAAGCAAGAGCTGAGCCCCCCGCCCCACACCCACTGACAGTTCCCTCCGCAGCTGGCGTTGGCTGTTCCCAGGGTCACTGCAGCAGGGGCGGGGTAAACGAGGACAAGCTGCACCGCGTCCCGTGCCCCCTGGGGCTCTGCTTGTTCCCACTCACCCCAGCCTCTGCTGCAGTGGCCGCAGGAGGAGCCGACATCAGCTTCCTGCACCATGGCATGGCACAGCCCAGGGGCTGGGGTGAGTAGGGACAAGCGGAGCCCCGGGGGGTTCAGGGCATGGCGCAGCCCAGCAGCTGCAGGCAGCTAGCATCGGCCGCACCTAGAGCAACTGCAGCAGGGGTGGGGAGAGTGGGGCCCTGGCCTCACAGCCCTTTCCCCTCCCCCCACAGACTTACCTGCTTGGGGGAGGGGAGAGCGTGCCTATGCCAATCGAATGAGTGAATTTACCTCACATATGACGAATCTTGGGTATAAAAAAGGTCATTGCATAAGAGCAAATAAATATATACAGAACCCGCATAAAGCGAGGGAAAACTGTACATAAAGGCAGAAAAACATGGAAGTTGGTTTCTGTTTATTATATGAGTGAAGATGGATTTAATTTCCTTTAGAGTATGATTCTGTTCCTTTATGTCAGCAGTGTATACTCAAGGCCAGCGAAGGTACAGTATGCAATATGGTGACGATTAATGCACTTTTGAAAAAGAAAAAGGACACATATAGGCAATGGAAAAAACCAGAGAAGAGTTCACTTATATAACCAGGGTCTGCAGGTATGAGATATGGAAAGCCAAAGCAGGCATGGAGATTAAGCTGGCATCTGAAATTAAGGACAACAAAAAGTCCTTCTACAGGTACATGGGGTGCAAGAAAAAAAAAATTGAGCTTCACGGTGGGACCCCTACTGAATACGGAGGGGCAGCTCACAGTAGATCCCCATGAAAAGGCAGAGCTCCTAAATGGTTACTTCACATCGGTATTCCAGAAAGCTAACAGGAGCTGTGCACCTGTCTAGAGGCCCAGGAAATATGGGGTTGTCAACAGACAACATGAAATCAGCCCTGACTAGGTGAGGGTCCTCTTAGAGCAACTGGGAATTTTCAAGTCCGCTGGGTCAGACGACCAACATCCAAGAGTCCTAAAAGAACTGCTTGAACTCACAGCAGGGCCTTTGGCGAAGGTATTCGTAAAGTCGTGGAACTTGGGAGTGATCCTGGATGACTGGAAGAGGGCTAACGTAATACCCCTCTTTAAGAAAGGGAGGAGGGATGACCCTGCAAACTACAGACCGGTCAGTCTGATTTTGGTCCTAAGGAAAACTTTTGAAAAAATTGTTAAGGAGGCCATCAATCACAAGCTTGTAACTGACAGGGTATTAAGAAACAACCAGCATGGCTTTGTGCAGGGTAGATCGTGCCTGACAAATCTGGTGTCCTTTTATGACCAGGTAACTAACCAGCTGGACAAGGGACATGTGGTAGACATCATTTACCTAGATTTCAGTAAGGCCTTTGACTCTGTCTCCCATGAAATTCTCTCAACTAAATGGGAGGGTACTGGCCTACACCAGCCTATGGTGAGGTGGGTGGATAACTGGCTTAGAGGCTGGTCCCAGAGAGTTGTGATCAATGGGATGGCCTCATCCGAGAGGACTGCCTCCGGTGGTGTCCCACAGGGACTGGTGCTTCAACCCATGCTTTTTAACATATTTATTAAAGACTTGGATGAAGGGGTGGAATACTCTATGATTAAGTTTGCCAACAAGCTGTGGGGAAATGTGGGCACACCAGAGGATAAGGTAAGGATCCAGGAGGACCTAGACAGACTGGTTCTATGGGCTGATCAGAATCAGATGAGGTTCAAAAGGGAAAAGTGCCGGGTCCTTCAACTGAGTAGGAAGAACCTTCACCATAACTATAGGATAGGTGGCAGCCTACTGGCTGGCACAGCACTTGAACAGGACCTGGGGGTCACAGTCAACCAGAAGATGAATATGAATATGAGCTAACAGTGCGATGAAGCCGCCAGCAGAGCGAATAGAACTCTGGTGTGCATCAGCCCATGTGTTACCAACAGATCCAAGGAGGTGCTTCTCCCTCTCTACTCAGTGTTGGTGAGGCTGAAGTTGGAGTACTGTGCCCGGTTTTGGGCCCTTCACTTCAAGAAGGATGCAGATAAGCTTGACAGGGTGCAGAGAAGGGCCACCCGCATGATCAGGGGCCTGGAGGATAGGCCAGATGAGGAAAGACTCTGGGAACTAGGCTTGTTCAGTTCGAGTAAGAGGAGACTGAAAGGTGATTTGATAGCCACTTACAAGTATGTCGGGGGGAGCATCAAGATCTGGAGGAGCAACTCTTCAGGAAGGCACCCCTTGGGAGGATAAGGACCAATGGATGCAAATTAACAGAGGGAAGATTTAGACTGGACATAAGGATGAATGTCTTCTCCGTAAGGGTAGCTAGAACCTGGAACACACTCCCAGCAGCAGTGGTACGGTCGCCATCCTTGGGGGTGTTCAAGAGGAGGCTGGATAAGCACCACGTTGAACTAGTTTGAACGCATTAACCTCCTGCCTGTGGCAGCAGACCGGACTTGATGATCTTCCACGTCCCTTCCGGTCCATTGATTCTATGATTCTATATACATTCAAAGCTCCAGGTTATGTTAGTTGTGAAGGCTGTCAAAGATGTTCATGCTGTGCTTAGGGCTCATGAAACTGCATGAAACCAGATCCTCAACATATTTTTTTCAAATGTTTTGTTAACTGCTGAGTGAGTCAAGACTGATTCATGATTTCATGCTAAAACCATATGAAATTCATAAGCATGGTTTCAGAGCAGGGCTGTCCAACTTAGAGGCTGGGGCTGCTGCACACCCCACAGGCCTCACCAATGTGGGCCACAGGCCCCTCAGGCATTCCCCCACTGTCCTGTGCACATGGGCACTTCCTACCCCCTTGCTGTACTGGGCAGGTGGTTGCTTCCCTTCTCCCCAATCCCTCACTGCACCAGGCATGTAGGCACTTCCCTTGCTGCACCACGCACATGGATACACAGAAACAAGTATCCCAGCCGTCAACTCCCTTGGCATGAGCTTCTCTGTTGGCCTGCACCATGCCGGCAACCTATGCTATGGGCTTCCTCGGCACCAGTGGCTGTGCAACAGTGCTCTGCCCCACATCCAGGCCAGGTGGGAGCTTGGGGGCTGCAAACTAACTTCTTGTGGGCCACATGTAGCCCATAGGCAGCCCTGGTTTTAGAGCAAAGCTAGGTGAAACATAGCAAGCCTGAACTCAAAGGAAAATTCAGACAGCACAAACCCATGTGGACCAAAACCAAGAAGATGGGTAACTGAAGTGCTTATATTTATAAAGCTGTACAAATAACCTTCATTACTACTACAGGTATACAATGTCACAACTTAACCTTCTACAGGTTAATTTTGTTTGGGGCAAAAAAAGAAAGAGACTACTTTTTCTGAGTTACTTTCTTGCGAGTTTTCTGGTACCACTAATCATCAACAGTAAGTATTAAAGTTTTTTCTTAAGGCTGTAGGTTTGGGCCCACCAGAGAAGGGGGCAGTGATGATTCTGCAAGCTTAATGACTAGTAACTCGGAGGGTCATCTTTTATCTGATGAAACTGTGTACAACTTTCAGACTGACCATGGACAGAAAGGAGCTGGACTGTCACACACAGCGGCCACTGCTGCTAGTCACCACCCTGTGCTGCAGTTGCTCTGCGTGCGACTGCCACCCACCACAGCCCCGCTTCGCATGTGGCCGAAAACCACCGGCCTCAGGTAACCAGCATTTTTAGATACCCTGGCACCCCTCATTCCCCACTCGTGACGGATAACAGGGATTTTATTGTATTGTGTAATGCAAGCTGGGAAGCACACTGTATGGCGAGAGATACCTACTGATGCTTGGGAAGGATATTATTTTTAAATTAACTAACAATGATTGATTTAAAGGTAACTGCATTCAACTCGAAGATGCTTTACAAAGGTTGGGTGACAAAGTGCTGCACAGAATCTACTAAAGCAGATGTGATATTTCTCTCAAAGCAGCTCTGTTTTTTTTCTTTCTAAAGACTGTTTATCATTAAAAAAACCCTTCCAAACCTGGGGTGGCAAATATATTTTTTACTTTGGCCAAGCTAACAGCAATTACTTGCTTTAATGAAGTGAATAGCTGTCACCTTGCATAACTTTCAGCTTCAGCAGACACCATCCCTTTTCCTAGTATTGACTGTTAATAAGTCAAGGAGATGGATTGCAGTGGTTTAGAATATGAATGACTGTTTCCTAGTATCTATATCCCTGTTTCAAGGAATGGACTAGAAAAATTGAGACTGCCCCTGTTGGGATGGGCTGCTAAAATTACAGTGAGAATTACTTGCATCCAATCTGGAGTTGAAATATGGAACTGTTTTAATAAGGTTTTAGAATTCTTACGTGACTGGTTTATATGGAATATACATCTGGGAGAAATTAAAAGTTAGCTTCACAATAGCTATGCCAGAAACACAATTAATAATTTGCCTTATTATGTCAGTGTATGTGAAACACATTCACACTTCAAAAATGCAGTGCAGTCTTATTCTGCATCTCATTCTGGTTCCAAAATTAATGGGAGCTGCATGAATAGAGTGATTCTAGAAGTTGGCCCAATACATACAGACATGTATCTGCTGTTTCACTTTCATCTTTCTGTCATCTATGTCAAATAGATGCTATGCTTTTGTAGAAGACAGTAAAAAAACCTCCCCTTTGGACTGTATACTCCTTATTTATATGCAAACCCATGGATCAAAAGGGTTAAGATGAGACAGTGGAATGCGTCAGAGATTTTAACAAATTCATAATGTCTTTCTTACTTACCTAGGGTCACAAAGAAACTTGGTTTTTTCTCCTTCCTCTCTCCAGATAAGCCACTCTCGAAAAGAGGGATGAACAAACATTCGTGTCATATCTCTCCGCTTGATAAGAAACATGGAAAGATTCTCCATCCTCTGCTGAAAGTCATCCCATTCCAGAGTACCCTCAATGTTACCTGCATTAATAGCCTGAAAAATATGCTCATCTGTTAATGGATGCAGAGATGCCACTGCCACATTCAAGAGAGGCATAACCCGATCAAAGGAAGACTGTGTCGGGAACTTCATATTGCACTGCAACAGGTAAACTTCTGAAAGAGAGACTGGGACTACTTTATAGCTGGAGCTTTTTAGTACCAGGTAGCCCTTCTCTATGAGATCAAAAGTGAGTTTTAAGTATAGATAAGACCCTTGACTCAAGGTCTTGAGATGAGAACTGAGTTTGCCAAATGTAGTGTTGTCCATTTTGCCATTAAGGGAGATGTTGTTCTGGATCTCAGAGCTGCTGTGTATTCGATGAAGGATATATGCTTGCAGGTCCTGGTCTATGGCTTCATTCTCTTCCAGTCTATCCAGAAATATCCTATGGAAGGGCAACAATTTTATTATCTCCTAAAAAAAGAAAAGAAAAAGCAATTATTCGTGTTAGAAGTGCTTATTATTAACAAAAATAAACATTTGTATTAGAGCAGCACATACCAGTTCCAATCAATGCCCTCTTTGTTAGGTGCTGAGCAAGCACTTGTGATGACAGTTTGTGACCCAAAGACTTTATGAACTTAGATGAATATCTAAACATTTTTGTAAACCTGAAATCATTTTTTCCTAATATATTTTCCTAGGAAAGGGGCTGGAGGGCAATGCTTTTAAATCCCAGCACACAGGGCAATGCTTTTAAAACCCAAAACCACCCCAGCTACTCTCACACATACCATCAGTTCTCTGTGCTGTCATATAAAATGCTGACAGATTAGGGAATGATGCGTGGGCAGTCAAAGCTGATAGAGTCCAACACTGTAGGACTTTTGTTGAAACAGTTGAGTATATCTCAAGGAGTGCTGACTCTAGCAATCCTCAGTATCATGCAGCAGCTGATTAATAGGGAGGTATATTGAAATCTTAGCACAGCTAATAACAGAGATTTACTACTGTACAGTAAAGACCATAGTTAAATACTCTATATGCTGTTGATCTGTTCAGAGTCAGCAGTAGGTTCAATCTTTTCTCAGCTGAAAGGATGTTTCTGAAAGAGCGTGTAGTGCAGAACTCTGTGTCTACTATGCATCACAGGGACAATGTGGGCAGGATTCACTGATCTTGTAAGTTCACTTTATGCTGCATAAGCAGTATAAAATGAATTTAACCCTGCCAGAGGTTTTCCATAGAGAAGTCTCTATGCAAAGAACCCTCAATTAGGACAAAGCTGAAAGAGGTGATTCTGCTCAAACTGGGGAGAGTCAGGAAGCTGTATTGGCCAGCTTCCCAAAAAGCAAAATTTAAGCATGATAAAGAATCAACCATATAATTTTAAAAAAATGTAGGGCTCCAAAAGCCCTGACCAATTAAATGGCAGGCAGGTTAAATGCTAGGATTACAATATAAAATTCTCACTGAAACAAACATGACATAATCCTTTTCCAAAATATAATGTAAACAACCTTAAAACAAAGGGAAATTAACTCTGTAGTAAGAAGACTGTGCAACCTGCTATTGTAAAAAATAATCAGCCAATAAAAACTGAAAGCCAATGCATGTCTGAATTTATGATAGTGGCGAACTACATCTCAGATGCGTCTAGAAGAATTACGGCTAAAACTGATTCATTGGTACTTCCTGCCCTTTTTCATTATGCTACTTTGCATAGGCTCTAAAAATGCAGGCATTTTTAACTCTTTAAAGACTAGTTATATATACTTTATGTATTTTCTTCTAGGCTTTCATTTAGTTGCGAGGTCCAAAGATGCTAGTGTTGTAATGATTACCAATATAAACTGAATTTTCTGCATGAGCTAAGATGAAAACACAGAGCAGTGTTATCTACATTATATCTAAAATCTCAGAACCAACCTAAAAATCAATCCTAGTGGAGCTAAATAATTTCTTGGACTCGGATTATGATTCTCTCAGTTTTAACAAATCTAACACATAAGCCCTGTCTGTCCAAGGAGGAATGTACGCATGAAATCCTGTCCACCGACTTCTCTCATTTGGGATAAGAGAAATCCGGTTTCCTAACAGCCTTGCCTCACAAACTTGTAACTGGTAATGCTCACTGACAGCAGGGAGCTCTTTGTCACATGAGCTTTCTTGCTGAAGTTAATAGAATGCCTTGCTGAATAAGGATTACTGGCATGAGTCAGTGGTAGAGGTTCACACAAAAGCCAATTTGAATCCAGTGCAGACAGATAGGTGCAAAAGAGTGATAAAATGTGATAACTTCACAAAACAATCAATAATCAAATCAATATGATACTAGTTAAGACCTTAGGAGTGAAAACCCATTTTGCAAAGATATTCAGTGTTTATGTGTTTACCCAGAAACAGTCTCACTGTACCTGTAGACTTGTCCTGACTGTTACTATTAACTTTAGCCAGGATGGAAATTTTCCAATCATTTTGCTCAGGAATGATACTATGGTGTCCCCATAATCTGGTTTGTGAAACTCTGCTTCATTTAAACCATCAATTAATATGATGAAATCTTCATCAGGGATCTTCCTCTCTGAGATTGTAAGAAAAAGAAAAAATGTTTAGTTCAGAGGCTAGCAGCCTGGCTCCATGCTAATTAGTCACCATGTTGTTCTTATCTGAAGATAAAATAAAGCAAAAACAACAATATCTATGGATACACTGGCTGTACACAGTGGGCAGGTGAATGGGACTCAGAAAATATGTATTTAACTAACAACGTGTATACAATTTTGATAGTACTTTGTCAAAATTGAGTTGGCGGGGGAGGTAATTTTTAAACAGGCATAGCCATTTTATCTAAGACCTGAAGGCAAGATCTTTCAGTAAATTTTGACATGAATATTAACAGAACTTTACACTCCAGATGTTAAACTTCAGCAACACTTTGATGAAAACCTGTTTCAACATTTACAATAGCTAGATGCATGTATTACATATGCGTATATATACATAAAAGTGAGAGTTCCTAGCACCTGCCCCTAATTCACATTGTAATTGTAGTCGTAGGAAGGATTAACTCCCTTCCCAAGGGCTGACTTGATGACACCAACAGGAAGTTGTCAGCCATCTTTGTGTGTGTTAGCTGTCACAATAAAGCCCTTTTGAGAGCAAGACGTCTCCTTGCCTTTTCCTGATCTATGAGATAGCACAGTGATATATGTGGTGAAGGCACATAGGAGGCTTTTAAACCAAATAATGCTCATTTGGGTTAGATTTTAAAACAGGTGTAAATCTGATTCATAGATGTCTGAGCACAAGTTGATTATCATGTGTAGGAGCTAGTCACACAAACTTTCAAAATAGTGCTCTCCGTTCAGCAGAAATTGTCCCAAATGAGCCTGAATCTTAAGACTAATGAACTGGGAAAGTCTGATTTGAATTATATGGCCCAGACCATAATATATGTACTAATCACTGAATGTAGACATTTGAAAACAGTGTCATGGGAGAGTTTCATGCTGCTGATGACAGAAATACAAAGATTGATGCTTTAAGGCAATGAAGATAACATTTCTGGAAACAGATATTAAAGTCTGAATTTCAACTTTAGCAATAAAGTTTTAGAACCCAATGATATCACAAATGCTGTAGCTTGTTAAATATAAAAGAAGGAATTTCAGTGCAAGTTGCTTCTCTACCACAAACCAAAGTGACATAAATAGGGATCTACCAAACTCAAGGAGGCGGCCAGCCCATTTTGCAGGCAGATCCCAGGACCAGCTGCCTTTTTCATGGGCTGAGTGTACGGGGCCCCCCCATGCTTCTGATTGGCCAAGGGGCCCTAGCAGTCTGACCCCTCCCCACAGATTGCCAGATGGCCTGAAACCATAGCTTAATTGCTTAATAATGTTTCCTTTAATGGCTTCTGCAGGCTTAATCTCATGATTAAGCCCATGGAAGCCATTCATTGATGCATTACTAAGCAATATAACCATTTAATTAAACTCTAAACTGAAATAACTTATGAAATTAATGCTATACACGACATGAATTGTAACTAATACCATCACTATACACTTTGACTAATACCACCTATATAGACTCTATTAAAGGACATTGTAAAAAGGAGTTTACTGAACCTTGAGACAAGCAATTCATGCTAGCTATTAAATGCTGCATGCTGCATCCAGTGGCAGTTGCTCCAGACATTCTCTGTCTCTGTGGGGCGAACACTTGTCTGTACACTGAGATGGCACACTCAGCATCCAATGAGCTCACTGGAATGATGAGACAGCATTTTGCCAGGGCACAGAGATGTGGAAACCAGTCACAGACAGAACACAGGCACACGCAAAGGCATCCGGCACTCTTTGACAAAGTTCACGTAAACAGCACATTCATTGTCATGCTCTTTCCACCATCCAGGGATTGATTTCAGTAGCTGAGGGTCACAACTCAGAACATACACCCAGTCAGGGTCCAAAATGTGAACAGAACTAAGGAAAGAGGTAGCCAGTTATCTGAACCATGATGGTAGTGACAAGTCATACCTGTAGTACTACTTCAGTTTCACAGCTATTGCCTGGAACAGTTTTTGTCTCCGCTGGTTTTCATGAGGACAGCTTGATAGTTCTTGTGTTGCCATGTCTTCGACCCAATTTATCAAAACCATCAGCTTGTTGTGTGCTGATGAATCACAGCCTACCAGATGGCAGAATGATCACAGCCTACCAGCCTTCACACCACATTAAAAGCTCCATGAACCGGGTGGCATTTTCACCCACAAACATCACTTTATCTTGAGTACTGCCTTGCCTTAAGAGATGGTGAAGCTTAAGCATGCACTGTGTGCTGGGTGTGATTTCTAGCTCCTCACTCTCAAACTGTGGATAGTATTGCATATGCTTGGCATGGTAATGGACTGCATTGCACCATGAATTCCACCATGTGAGCAAAGGCTCTGATGGCAGTGACAAAGTGGCATGTGAGTCTCCATTTTGACTAGTGATGGACTTCTTGGACTGGACCTTATGGCCTTGTGGCCTGGACAGTGCTTGAAGGCTTTCTTGAAGGACACCAGGCAATCCAAATTGAGGAACTGTATGCAGATGTTACTAGGTACAGGATGTGTACACTGCAGGTGGCATGAACAACGCTGAGCAGCATTCTTGGAACACATCAGAGAAAGCCTTGCACATATATATGGCATTGCTGCACAGGAATGCTGAGGTCATATTAAATTCTAAGCCATAGCTGGCAATCACCTTCATTATGACTTGAGACATGGTAGAAAAATTGACAGATGTGAGGTAGTCCGGCTCAGTTTGAAACTTAGGCAGATCTCGATCTGTCCACCTCCTCAGTATAAATAAAATGTGAAGCACATAGTTATCTTGATGGTTGGTGGCTTCATCAGCCACAATGGAGAAGGATTCATATTCTGCCAATGCAGACTTTGTGGACTGTACATGCAAAGCAATCACTGCAGGGAGATAGTTTTGGCAAAGCAGCTTGGCAAGGCAAAAGGTGGTGTGCTTGCTGGCACATGGGAAACATGGGAAACTGCCAGCACTCCGCACATTTTGGTTTAAGTAATCCCTTAACTTCAGGTGATCAAGGTTCTCCAGCAGGATGTTCACCACTGCTTCATGTGAACCTTGGACATTGCAGGCAGTACAGAACAATTTGCCTCTGTGTGCAAGATCCCTGCAGGATACTGCCGTACATGGTCCAGCGCTGAAACGTATTTGGCTGTCTTGGAGGATTTCTTCTCAGTGGTTGGAGGTTTTCTTCTCGGTGGTCCGGCTGAGGAATCCAACTCAGGCTGCAGCATGCTGTACCAGCTTGCAGGTGGCCACTTTGAAAGCCAGCACCAAAACCCTCTCACTTCCCTGACTGGCCCGGGACTGGCTCCTGGACTGATCCACATCAGACTCAGCCTCTAATTTGCTCCCTCTTGTCCTGATTGTCCCTGTCCCCCCCCTTGTTTCAGTAATGAAGGACTTCCTGCACTCTTCTCTGCTTGCAGTTAAGTTTGTTTTTTCTGTTGCAGCGAGCATACCAAAATCGCGAAGCCTGCCATTTTTCATGGAGCCTGCTATTTTTCATACTTCCTGTGAAAACTGCACAATCATGAATTCAGTAGGTCCCAACTTATAGAATCAAAGGAACAGGCATCCCATGCAGTCACCCACTTAGTCTCAACCCATGCAGGACTGTTCCCTAGTTCTTTTTATGTGAGACATCATATCTACGAATTATACAATTCTAAAACCACAAGCTGCATTGCCTGGGATTTTCAAAGGCTTCAGAAAAAGGCATCAACTTCCAGCAATTTCTAAAAAGTGAGCATCTACCTCTCTATTTGGCTTTGAAAATCTTCTCTCTTCAAGCTCATTTGCTCTGGGAGTGTTCTTAGAATCATAAACTGTCCCTGAGATGCAGTCACTAGGCCTATGTGAAGCAGCTAGTATTCGCTTTGGATTTGGATTCAGCCAATTCGGGGGACAGTGATTAGATTCAGTGAGTCAAATCACTGTCCTGAATTGATTTGGCCGAATCTGATTCAGAGATTCAGTTGCTGCCAAATCAGCTGAATCACACAGGCCCCATCCCCTGCCCGCTCTCAGTGGCTGCCCACCCCCGCCCCAGCTCCCAGGTCTTTGGGAAAAAAACACTCACTGGTTGCTGCCCAGCCAGGGGGGGGATCCCTGCTGCCCCCTACTGCCCCACACCACGTGGGGGGCTCTGTCACAAGCCCCCTAACTCTGCCCACTCCTCCAGCCTCCCCAGGGCTGCCACACCTGGCCCAGCTCTGGCCCTTTAAAAAAACAAACACTGCACTCACTGGCTGCTGCCTGGCCGGGGGATCCCCGCTGCCCCATGCCATGTGGGAGACTCTGCACGGGCCCCCCGAAGCCCGGGGCCATTGCAGAAGCCGGTGAGCCAGGGTTTTTTTTGTTTTTTTTTTCTTAAAGTGCTGTGGCAGACCCCCCATGTGGTGTAGCATGGCACAGTGGGGGGCAGCGGGGATCACTCCCCCAGCAGGCATCAGCTGGTGAATGGGGGGCTTCTTTTTAAATGGCCAGGAGCTGGGACCGAGCTGGGCAGCCATGGGATGCAGGAGGGCTGGGGAAACAGGCAGGGGATGGGGCCTGGTGGGGGTCCCCCCACGGTCCCCTCCTCCATCCTGCAGCCCCCACTCCCTCAGCCCCTACTTACCAGCTTGAAGTCGGGGTCCAGCTCCCTGCTGCAGCGGGTAGGGATTGCCTGAATCGCTGAAGCTCTCTGAATCATTTCCGAATTGATCCAGAGAGCTTTGAATCAATTGGGACCTTTTAACTGGTTCCCCAATTCAATCTGGATTTGGAGATTCGGCTACTGAATCGGGCTGAATCTCCTCCGAATCAAATCAGCACCCAAAGCTTCGCACAGCCCTAGCAGTCAGCTACCCATGATCCCTTTGGGTGTTGTTAAAGAAAAAAAATCACTGTATAATATTATATCTATTGAGAGAGACAAAACTATTGATCAGGCACACAGCTAGTGCACTTATGTATATGCAAAAAAACCTGCATTTCTACAAAAGCTGATTCTAATAATGGGATACATTTTGAGCCATTAGAAAATCAGATAGTTTCAGAATAATAACAACTGACCAATAATAGATGGTACAATTATTTTCTGTACTACTTCCTGCATTTTGGTTATCTTGATTCATATGAAACGTATAGCTAAGAAACAAGCAGGTAAAGAAATGTAAAAGAGGTCTCATACGTGAGTGCTGAAAAGAGGTCATGATTGCCTATTCCCAGTTATTTGACCTGCATTTTGCTACAAAAAGATTTATAACCTTGTTACAGGGCAGATTTCCATATTCACTGACCCCATTGGCTATGGTTACAGAATATGGATCCAATATGCAACCAATATTTCTGTAGAGGGGACCATTCTAAATGAGACATTTAGCATATCATTATGGAAAGACACCTTAGATTTCTCTTCTCCCAAAAGGGAAAAAAGTTCTTATACAACAAAGACAAGCACTTACTTTCCAAAACAGCTGAATTTGCCCTTACATGAACTCCCTATAAATTACTGTTTTTGATCCTGCCAGTAAATTAGATGATGTTTCACATTTAATGAAGCAGTTTTATTAAAAAAGATAGTACCTGCTAATTAGATTACCTGCTCTTTAGAAAACCTGGGGGGAAGGGGGTTGGCAGGCAGCAATGCGGCTGCCAGCAACAAAACGTGAGTGTGAGGGGAAGGAAGGTTCTCTTATGATTTAGCCCTGACCGATGAGAGGCTATGGCACTTTCCTAGGATGCCAGTGGTTCTAGATCCCACTCCTCCAGAGGGCTTTTGAGTTTCTATTGCTCTCTGACTTTCCAGCGTAGTGCTCCAAACACTGTACCAGAGCCTTCTCCTATGCCCTTTTTGAAGATGGGACTCTGCCTCCTGCACTTTAGAGAGGCAGTGGAAAGAAACTGTGGACAGCAGTACAGGAAGAACATTTCTGCCTGACAGGGAACAAGAGCTTGCAAGTTGGAAGCCAGGGTCCTCCCATGCCAATCTAGCAACTGTCTCACTAACCTATGCCAGCACTGGTTAGGGTGAGGGGGCATGGCTTAATTCCTTGTTGGCAGTTCCAGGTTCAGCCTGGAATATGTGCATATTTCACAGACCCCTCCCGTATATGCATCAGAATCTGGATTCTCCACAGGGTAGGGTTCCTCCCCCCACAAGAGAATAAGAGTTTGTGAATTAGTTGAAGGCTAATATATCTGCAGCAAACATTGCACCAGGCTGCTAAGTTGTTCTGGCTGTTTGCTGCTGACTTTATTTTGCAGGTTGCCCTGCTGTGCAGGGCCACTGATGAACACCACCTGAGTGGAGAAGTGGAGCCCTTTACATAAAACTGCAGAACAACTGAGTGCTCCTTCTACATTTGGCAACCTGTTGTGAATTAAGTAGGCTGTGAATCACATGGCTGCAAATGATTTACCTGAAGTAAATAATAGGGCATTCTTCATGAAAAGTCCTTAGATCTTGAACTTACTACCTCTGGCAAGTTCACCAGAGCACTTATCTAGCCATTTTTTATGATCTTGGGGTCAGATTCCCAAAGGCATTTAGGCATCTAAATCTTATTTAGGTGCCTAAACACTTTTGAGATTCAAGGCCTTGATGCCAACCACATCTTTCTGGAAGGCAGTATGATCTAGTGCAGTGGTTCTCAAACTTTTTTTTTTGTGGACCACTTGAAAATTGCTGAGGGTCTCGGTGGACCACTTAATAAACTTTTTTTGTTCTATAAATCAAAGCACACAACTCATATTTTAATATCAGTTGTCTTACCTTACAAGTACAGACATTCTCGATTGTTCCACAATCTTTCTGTGGACAACCTGAATGGAGCTCGTGGACCAGTGGTGGTCTGCGGACCACAGTTTGAGTATCTCTGATCCAGTGAACTTGGGAGATCCAATTTTGCTCCTAGTGCATTAATAATTTGTTTGTGCTGTGCCCTTGTACCTAGCTGTAAAACCTTTCCCTTTTTTGCCATGCACCACAGATGGATTGTACTGTAAAAGGGCTAAGTATTATTGCTATAGTTCATCTTTTCACTGTTTCCTTTCAATAACATTAGGAAATATTTTAAGAAATCTAAAATAAAAGGTATACTGATGACATCAGTTGACCCTGTGGTATTCAAGGGAAAACAGAAAGCAGTACAAATATATGGTAAGAAGAGCTACACATTAAATCTCAATTTACTATTACCTTATCCTAAATGCTTTTTATTTCTCCACTTACTGTTAATATCTATGTAAAAGGTAACCATTTTTATTGAAATTACGTTCTTCCATTTAACTTTTGCATATGATTATGGGGGCACTAGGAAACTATCTTTATGACCTCATATTATGGAACCCTGATTTTTACATTAACATCTCATGTTTTTCATAAAGCTTATAACAGGTACATTGTGGTGAAATCACATCATTGTTCCCTTAACAGTTGTTTAGATTTCCTGAAACTGAAATAAATTTGAGAAACCCAAATCTAAGTTTGTCCACAACATTCAATGTTAATAACAATGTAATAACTTTGTCCCAGTAGCATTAAATTTTCAAAAGTACCTTGTAAAAGACTTCTTGATATATTTACAAATTCTTAATGTTATATATTTTAAAACCAAATTTCATGTATTGTTTGTTCTGTCACAAAACACTCACTACAAATGAGTTTGCCAAGAACCTAAATCGGCAATGCTAAAAGACTGGAGTTTTGATCTGTGGATCCAGAAGTGATGTGCTTGATGCAAGGCTCGAGGAAAAAAAAAAAGACACACACACAAATTTTTCTTTCCCCAGACCTTGGGACCAAATGGGGATCCACTTGGCTCTCAGAAGAATTTAAGCATGCTCAGAACTGTGCTAAGTTGTGTTGAGTGGCTTGCCTCCTAAGGCACTGCTTCCCTTCCTGCCAACTATACTGCCAACACTCCGTTTATGCCAGGCATAGTGGCATGGAAGGATAGCAGTGCTGGTCCTACCTACTCTGAGATTTCCTTGTATCAACACCTGCACAGGTAAGCCAGCTTTGCAGACCCTTTGTGCCTGCTGGAGTCGATAGCCACTCCAAAATTGTATACATAAAACTGAGAATTTAGACGCTCAGATGTGAAGTAGTGATTCTACTAGAACAAGTCAGCCAGACCTGCATCTGCTTTATCTTGGTTTTTTATACTGCATTCAGGGTAAACCAAACAAGCATGCAAACAATTCCTGCAGGCAACAATATGCAGGTCACAGTATTTATAAGCCCTATCCTGGACCGTGTCTGTTGCTATAGAGGTCAAAGGTCTTATAGTTAGCTACTCCATTATGAAAAACTAATTGCAACTTCCTTGTAAACATAAGGAAGAGAAACAGATAAAGCTGACGTTTTGTTGGGAAAATGATAAGAATCTTAAGGACTTTTGATATAGCCTAAGAGTCAGTCATTAGGATATGATCTGTTACAGTTACCCCAAGCACTTTTACGTAAGTTATCTACAGACTTATATAGTTAGTATTTGTGTTGGCAGCTGAGAATTACCAAGAGTTGATTGAAAGGATAATACTTTCCGATGGATAATTGAGGGGAGAACACTGTTATTGACCTAACAAATTAAATTAAACATGTCATTCTAAGCAGCACTGTGTAGGCAGATGCTGTTTGCATCTGTTTTCAGTTTTTTGGGGGGTAAATTTAGTGTAGGAATGAAACCAAATATCCTCAAGTCCAAGTGTGCAGTGATGGTAGCATCCCCTCCATTCTCCTGGCAAGAGAAAAGGAGGGATTGGGAGAGGACTTAATGGCTCCTCTTCACTCCTACCACTACCCCCTAAAAAGTGTTTCTTGGTGTATTCTCAGCTTCCCTGAGTCAAACTTTCTCTCCTGGAGCCCTTGAAATTCCCTGGGAAGCTGGGCAGCTGTTCCTCAGCTTGGGGACACAGACCCAAAGAAAAGCCATGTTAAAAATTTCAGAGAGGAATGAAAGAGCCTCAATCACAGTACCTTTATGAAGATTTTCCAAAGGCTCCAAGACTCCCCTCCGGAAGGAGGCCATGGGGTCTTGAACACAGGACCTCAAGCTGAGCATACTCTGTAGATGTGGCTCCCGCAGCAGCTGTTCTCTGTATGCAACGAACTGTGGTGAGCGGCAGAGCAGTGCTGCCACATTGTGTACAAACTCGGGCACGAGACAAGTATAGGCATTGTCAGCCTGGCAGTAGTGATAAGCAACAACCTGCCAAAAGGAAGAGAACACAAACATATCCACATCAGACCCCGGGTGGGCAGGTCTGAAAGCAGCAATTTTCAGTGCGATTTTCATTTATTCCAGCAGGCGAGGTCTTTAAAAGGGACCTTGTGTTAACTACCTCTGACATGATCCAGATGAATTGGCTGGGAAAAAAGCAGGTACTGATCCTCAAAACCTATTGGATCTGCCACTTAAGAAACAAGTGATATTAAACAGCAGCAATTCACAAAGATGGACAGTGACAATAACTAACTGATCTGTCTGTGTACTACATGATTGACTTATGCCCCAAGCTCCATTTCAGAGCTCCACCTCAGTAATAAGTTGTGACGGCTTTTTAAGCTCACATTTTATTTAGTGCTTTCAGAATGTCAGGCTAGGTAGAGAGGCATATGACAGTGCTTTGAAGAGAATACCTTAAAGCAGGGGTTTTCAACCTTTTTTTTAACAAGTATACCCCTTCTGCCTCAAAATTACAGCTCATGTACCCCTTTATATTTTTCTCTTGTTTTTAAGGGATGGTGGGGGGGG
>NW_005841886.1:2122276-2187312 GCF_000455745.1 Alligator sinensis | reverse complement strand
CGAGGTCCCTGTGGTGAGGGAGGGAGGGAGTGGGGCACAGACACACACAGACACACACACAGACATACACACACGCAGATGCAGACACAGACAAAGATGTAGACAGACACACAGACAAATACCATCCCCCCAGTGTCTGTGGGGGGAAGGGGTGGGGGTGGAATGTGTCTCTGCGTCTGCTCCCAGGAGCAGGGCAGTGGTGGCCCTCTGAAGGCAACACATGTGCCGCTCGGATGGCCAGACCAGAGGGGCGGGGGGGGGACGGGCTCGCACACGGTGGCCACTGCTGCCACCATCATTGCCCCATGTCATTGCTGTGAGAAAGCAGTGTGGGACATGGCAGCAGTGGCAGTGTGAGGGGGTGATGGTAGCAGGGGCAGCCACCATGTGCGAGCATCACTCCTGTCCAGCCAGCTGGGCGGCACATGTGTGGCCCACAGAGGGGCACTGCTGCCCTCGCCTCCCCGGCCCCGTGCTCCTGGAAGCAGGCACAAAGAGTGAGCTCAGGTGGAGGGTAGGGAGGTGCTACAGTGTACTGTGTGAGGCCGCCAGTGCCCGGCACACTCCTTTCCCCACCCCCAGGGTAAGAAGCAAAGTATGGGAATGCACCAAGGGAGATGCCATCGCCATGCCCCACAGTGCACTCCATCTCCGCCTGCCTGCCCGCTCATACCCCCTACAGCCTTTCTTAGTACCCCTAGGGGTATGCGTAGCCCCAGTTGACCACACCTGCCTTAAAGCACTGTAAGACCTGCAAATTATACATTCTCACAAACTAAGGGGGCACCAGACCTACTGGACATTAAATAAAGTTCTCTCATAAAGCTCCTCAAAAAGAGAACTAATGCAAGGAAAAAGAAATGTTTCCTTTTCTCTATAGTTTCCTGGAGGCCTGGTTCTTTGGATCTGCACAGGACCAAAATCAATTCTCACCTTCTCAAACACAGAGAGAAAAGCAATGAGATTCCCTCCACCCCATTCGCCCACCTTATTACCTGTTTTCTTCAAATGTCCCTCCTTGTTTATGACCCTTCTCTGGAGCACATCAGAATTCCTCCCTAGAAGCTGTTTCTTTCTGATACCATCCTGAATTCCTCCACTAATATCCACCACACAGTCTAGTCACTAGGTGCAAATGTTGTCTCCTTTGCAGTCCCTGCCAGTTTGATCAGCTCTTTTGCAGCACACCTTCCTATCCAATCACACTCCTTTTTAAACCTTCCATACACAACTCACAGGCTCCTGGTTTTGTAGCCGGACCATACAGTAGCCTACATGTTTTCCTCAAGGACTAACTATTCCACAGGACGCTTCAACCCTTCCCCAGGTCTTGGACCCCTGTGGAGTACCAGGAACCTCGAAGGGCCGTACAATGGAGCAGTGACTGGCTGGTGTCTGGACTCTGATACCTCTGAAGGGGAGAGATATCCTGTCATGATAGGATATTTTTTCTTAGCTAAATTCACAGCGAAGACCCAAACAGAAAACAATGCATCTTTTTGGGGGGAATCAAATACCCATTTATATCTCAAGCAAGCAAGCAGTTTAAATGGTTTTAAATACCTTCTTTTACTTATGCTGGATTAATTGGCATGTTGACTAATCCTGAAATGGTATAATTGTAAATAGTATAATTCTTTAAAAAAATAGACCCTGAAAGCGAACCAGGAAGTGATGAGGTTCTCGGAAAAGAAACCACAGAAAAAGACTAGTGTGTGTTTATAACAATGACAGTACCAGCATTTCACCTTCATGTTAATTATTCCATGACATTTTGTGAATATCTAAGTCAAAACAAGATATTGCTAAAACTGAGGCCTGTAGTGTGAATGATATATCTGAAACCATGTTCTTTGGCATTACTGTATTTACCCAAATCCAAGAAAGCTTGAATTTATGATGACCTCCCAATAGTTAGATCTACACATGGGAAATATATAACATTTTAATAATTTTCCATGTGTAGAATCTAATGATTGGAGGGTCATCTTCAATTTGTCCCCTCCCCCTACTCCCTGCTATAGCAGGGAAAGCAGTGGCAGGGGGCAAGCAGAAGCTGGGGCTCAAGTGGCCTATCCCCTGTCCCTTGGTCCCTCCCTTGCCCCGCCCTTCCACTTGCCACCCTTGCCCATCCGCATTGTCTACACCACCTGGTGTTTGCCTCCCCAACACTTTGCCCCCGCTGCAGTGCCTAAACCCCGCATGTTGCTGCTTACCCCCAGGTGCCGCTCCAGTCTTGCTCTGTCCCCACTTGGCAAGCAGCAGTGGTTATGGCAGTGGTAGTTCTGGCCCCAACCCCCACCCAAGCCCAGTCCCATCCTTAGTCACAGGGTTGAAACAGGAGCTGGAGCTGGAGCTGCAGCTGCTGCAACTGCTACTGCCTGGCTGGGTGGGGACTCAAACCACAACGTATTCCATGCTCCCTGATGGAGCTGCCAATGAAGGTAAGCAACAGCAGGAGTGGGGAGAAGCAGAGGCAGCATGGGGGGGCGGAGGTAGTGGCCAGGGGCAGAGGCAGTGCAGCAACTGCCCCATCTTGTATTTAAATCCAATATGAGTGGTTTTCTGAATGTTGGGAATGTTGAATGAGGGGCAAAAAACTCATCTTGTAGTCAAGTACATATCATATATAGCAGAACTGGGCCTGAGTGGTCCACTATATTTCCTTTCCCTCAAACTGTTGACACTTCCAAAATGTTTTGTGTTCTACCTTGGGATGAAGCCAAGACCCATTTTTTTGTAAAAACCAAGAGAACAAGAGAGGGAGAGTCATAGAAGTCCAGGAGAGCCAGGTCAGTGGTAGGTGCAGCACTCGCCCAGGATAGAAGAGATCAAGACTCAAGCACTATTCAGTTATTTTCCCACATACAAAGTGAGTGCTCTAATCACTAGGCCACTGGCTTTTCTGAACTGGGTCTCCTTTGAATTCTCCTGTTGGACGTACTCCACTTTATATAAAAAGTAAATATTCTGATGGGGCCAAAGAGAAAGAGACTAACTCCGTTGTCTAGTGCATGGCTTAGCAACCTTATGGCCCACAGGCTGGATTTGGCCCACAGAGCCACTGGATCTAACCTGTGGATGTAGGGCTTCAGTGGCGGGGGGGGGGCGCTTCCCTCTGCCTCTGACCCAAGCTTGATCATTCCAGCCCACAGTCTGAAAAGGTTGCTGATCACTGGCCTAGTATACAGGACACTTACCAGGCATGTGGGATACTCAGGTTCCAGTCCTTGCTCCAATCACAGCCCTATACTTCGGTGGAGTACTCTGACTACCAGGCTGCATGTTATTCCCCATGCTGTCACCACCCTGCGACGCCACCCTGTGATTCCAGCCTCAACCCCCATCTCTGAACACTACTCCCTGTCCGTGGCCCCATCCCACATAGTGGGTTTTGGTGAGTTGTTGCAGTGGGATGGGGTTGGGGGTGCTGCTGTTGATCCAGCCCAGAACAGCCCATCAAAACTCCCTATGTGGCCCCTGGGCCAAAATAATTGCTTGCCACTGTTCCAGAATATAGCTTTCCCTTTCTCTTTCTACTTTTGATAAAATATTCCATCATGAACCTAAAACAAATATTTCCTAATGAAACTTTCCTTGCAACAGTTACCTACCTACAAAAAGTTTATGTTTTGGTGAACTGGCATTTTCCACCCAAAAAGTAAACCAATATATTAGAGTGGGTAGGAATGTTTCAATCACATGACTCTTACACTACAGTATACACTATCACATGACACAACTACAGAGGATCTGATTTTATCTGGAAATTATGTAACGATGAAAGAAGCAGATTAAAAAAGCAGTTTGTGCTTCCAAAGATGTGGTCATTACAGGCCAGGAGTGAACATTTATCTTCTCCTGAAACATGCAGATGCAAGTGTGCAAGACAATGTTTATCTGGTTATATCTCGCTTTAAGCCTCAGCATCAAAGGGCAAAAGGGGGCTATAAACACATAAAGGGACTTTTACTTTTAGTTCTTGTCACTCCTAAAAAGTTGAAGACAGCACCTAAAGTTCTCTGTCCCAGTCTGATACAGTTTAATTTACCTAATCTCAAATACTTTTTATCCAGCACTGTCCAGATACAGGACTGATACCCTATATGTAAATCAATTACTGTAAATCATATCAATGTAAAATATGCATGCAAATTGAGTGAAATGAGCATGCAAGATTACGTATAAAAAGTGTATTTTCATTATTTTGTTAAGAACTAAGCATGGCATTTATATGTCACCTTTTCTAATTATTCCATGTAAAATGTTAAGGAGACAAGGATTTATGTTGTTTATATTAAACAACAAATGCAACAAAGGTTACACACATGATATATTTTCTTTTTTGTCTTATGACAGTTTCAAAATAATTTAAACTTGTTTCATGCATATTTTACCTCAAGTGGTTCCACATGCTGCAGCATAGGATCATGAAACCAACCATCTGTGACATGCTATCTATATAGTTGCTGTGTGCAGTGGGGTTACTGTTCTTCCAGCCCTAAAATTCTGTGAATTTGTGAATTTGAAATTACACAGAACTCCTGAAACTTGGAAAACAGAAAATTCCTCCAAGTGATTCCATTCAAAATGCTGGGAGCCATGTAAGCAGAAACCTTTCCTTTTCCCAAGAGAAGGCAAAATATGTAGTCAAATCTTTTTGTTTCTATCTCTGCCAGTGTTACAATTCTTTCGCAACTCTTCCTGTGCCCTCCCTGGGTGCATCCACACATGCAGGCACATGCGCTTGCAGCAGTTCAAATAGGAGCAGTGCAAGTTTGGGCTGGGGATTTTTGCCTCAGCACATGTGCCTAGACAAGCACTTTGGTGGGGGGCAAATTGTGCCACTTGGAGCAAGATAACCCTGAGCAGCTCCTCCCAGAACTGTAGCCAGGGGGAGCTAGAGCCTGTGGCCAACACCTGTGCTGGCCCTAGCAATATAAAAACCTGCCCTGGTGAGCAGCTCAGGGCTACTTGACCTCAAGAGCTTCTGAGGCCCGGCCACGTGGTACCTGGGCATACTACCCCTTGTGCCAGCTGGACTGCTGAAGCAGCCCTAACCTGGAGTGGCCCCTGCACCCTCTACCCACTGCAGCAGTCTGGCAGTCGGGGCTGCTGCCTGGCTGTGACCTGCTGCCAACTACGACAGCATCCTCCCCCTTTGACCTGTGGCCCCAAGGCTGAACCCCTGCCAGACCTGGATGGGGTGTCCTCGCTCTGCCATCTGGGCAGCTTTCACACAGAAGATGTGCTCCTTGTGGTGGCCTGCCTTGAACTGTCAACGTGTGTCCCCTTGGCCCCAAATGGCCAAGAGGTCAGCCACCTCATCTGCCCTCCAGCTGGGTCCCCAGTGCTGGCCCTGGACAGGCTCCTTTGCCTGGGTCTTGACTCACCAGTAGAGATCCTGATGTTGCCTGTTTACAAACTGTAAAGACTTTGATAAGAAATCTAAATTCTCTCATTAAAATACCCCAAACAGTGTTCTTCCACTATTAAAATGACATGCCACTATATATAGAGAGATCAGTTGGGCAACGTTTTATTGATATATTTACAAGTGTAAAGCAATATGGAAGGAGGGTTTTGGGGTAGTTTGTGGGTAGGTGTAGGGTTTGTGGGGGTAGGGGGCTAGTGCAGGGGTTTATGGCGGAGTATGTGGGTGAGGGGTTTGTGGGGGTGGCTTGGGGATTTGGGTGTTATGGGTGGATTGTGGGGGGGCTGTGGGGTGGCTGTGTGGGGGGACTGCTCAGGAGCAGTGGGTCCCCTGCCCCCCACAGGGCACAACCCCCACACATAGCACATGGACTGTCCCCCACCGCAGGGCCCACAACTTCCCTCCACAAGGCCACAGCCCCTTCCCCCCCCTTACAGGGCCACAGCTTCCCCCCTGCACAACACATATGCCCCCTCACGGGGCCCACATGCCCCTGTGCAGGGCGCTCATGTGCCCCTGCAGGGCCCTCATGCCTCCACACCCACAGCAGGGCCCACAGCTCACCCCCGCAGCAGCAGCGGCTGTGGGACGCTCAGGGCCCGCTGCAGCCAAAGCCCCCAGTGGCACAGCATGGCCCCGACTGCATATGAGCCAGGGCTGCCTGTTGCAGGGCCAGGCCATATTGGCATGGTGTTGGGCTGTGTGACTTCAGGCAGCACCGGGGCTGCTCAGGCTGTCACCCGGGGCCCAGCTTCACTTGTGGGGACTGCGCATCGCGCTGTGCCAGGTCCTGCGTGCACAGGCCCCACGCATCATCAGGCCAGGCCAGTTCCATGGAGGAAGGACCCGGTGCAGCGCACCAGGTGGTCCCTGTGAGCAGCGCCAGGCCCTGGGTGACAGCCCGAGTGGCCCCAGTGCTGCCTGAAGCCAAAGGGCCCCGCACTGCACTGCTGAGCTGGCCCAGCCCCACAACCACCCCACGCTCACTGCTGCTGCGGGGGTGAGCTGTGGGCCTTGCGGGGGGAGGGGAGGGCTGGGGCCTTGGGGGGGGCTCTGGGCCCTGTGGGGGACCCACGCCACCCTACCAGCCTCTCCACCCACACAGAACCCCCACACATCTACAGAGGCCCCCACAATCCCCCTCATCCACAGCCCCTACCTACCAGAGACAGTGCCTGGGTCACAGCCTTGAGCCACTCCTGCTTGCCCCATGTGCGGACACAGCATGCTAGGGCAGCAGGGGGCACCATTGAGATGTTCTGGCCAGATGCCAGAGTCTCTCTGGAGGTCCAAGCCCTGTCTTGCCTCAGGGCACAGTGGGAAACCATGCCCTGCGCTGCTTTTCTCTAGAGTGTTTTTATTTGATATCTGGAAATCCAGGTATCAAATTTTGAGCCTGCACAGCAAATATGCAGCACAGGGAACATTTTTCCATTCTCAGCGTGCCTTTTGTGGCATCTCAAACTGGTTTGAGACGCCACAAGAGGCACATGCACACTTGTCTGGATGTGCCCTCTGTGGTCAGGGGAAAAAAAAAGGAGGCCAAGATATTTTTGTAAGAAAAATGGACATCGGGCTTTTTTGTAGACAAAATGAATTTTGTTTTTACATTAGACATGCATTTCACAGAGCTTTTTTTTTTTTTAATACCAGATATGTAAAAGCCAGGAAACTAGCCATAGTAGATAGTAGCCAAGATAAGAGATGCTCATACTCCTAAAATGGGGTCAAGGAGTAACAAGTTTCTTCCCATTCTGTTCCAACCTCTGCCACTTTCTCTTTTTATTCAGCCTCAAACAACTTGTATGCTATCAGCCTTTATTCATGCTATCTCTGTTCCATCACCCCAGTCTGCTTCCCTATTTAGCTGTCTTTATCTGGATGTGGCAATCAGCAGAGGTCTTCACATCTCCACTCTAGAAAGAGGGAAACCAAACCCTGGCTATGTAAGTTGTGCATTATACCTTCCAGGACTAGCTAATGATTTTACCTGAACTATACAGCCCAGTCCAGTTCAGAACATTAATACACACATATTTAATTCATACTGGGTTTTAGTTCAGATTAGAAACAGTGAAAAAGTTCCAGAAGAAAAGAAGGTTTCCTGGTATGGGGGGATTTAAAGGAGATGTTTACAGGAGGAAAAACAGGGTGCTTGATAGACAAAAAGAGAAGGACCATTCCAAGTGTCTGGGGCAACATCACTACAAAGCAGGAGTACACAACCTCTACCTGTGGAGTCATGTCATCCAGCCCATAGGGCTCCCCAAGGTTCTGGAAATTTGGTGGCAGGTGAGCAGTGGCAGGGTTAATTGACACTCCCCTGCTGCCAAATTAACAAACCCATGGGGATCCACTTGAGCTGGATAATGTGGCCCTGAATGCTAGATCATGCCAATGCAGGGCCAGATCTGGTAGACGAGTGGTGCATGGGTAGATCAGCGTGGCGGCTGGTGGATAGTGCAAGCCTAGATCTAACAGGTGGGCAGTGTGAGGCTGGATTGGGGTGGCAGGGGGCACAAAGCTGGACCATGGAGTGGAGGGGGACAGGACAGGCAGCCAGATCAGGGGGGCAGACAACTTGGTTGGGGTGGCAGGCATCATATGGCTGGATTGGGGTGGTGCAGAATCAGGCCCACTGACTGACTCCATGTGGGATCTGGTTTGTGGACCAATCCCATGCCACTCATCTGGTCTGCAGAGCCAGAATGTTAGGCAGCACTGGTAGAGAGTAAGTGGACAATGGACAGAAGTGAGTGCAACAGTAAGGAAAGAAAAGTTTGGAAGGAGCTCAGGGAGCAAGGGAAATGAGAACAGCAAACTTGAGATCAATGGAAAAGAAGATTATATAGCATCCAGATAGAGAAGAGGACAAAATGAAAGACAGGAAGTCAAGGGAGGCAGTAGAGAATGACCAGAATGGGTAAAATGAGAAAGAAGAGTGCACATGAAAGGGGACAAGGTAGGATGGCTAGAGAGTAGGGAGTGAAAAATGGCACATGGGAAAGTAGTTATTTTTACTTAATACAACAGGACAATTTTAAGCAGTTCTTTGGCACCACTTGTGAAAAGCAATACCTTCAATTTAAGGCAGTATTCCTTTGCCATTAAACCTCTAGATGTGTTTTGCTTAAGCTTCTCTTGATAAAGCACCCTCATTGAGATAAGGAGGCCATTTTGTCTTTGCTTTTCTTATACAGCAAAACCACCCCAGTACAAAGAAGCTGTCCTCTGACAGGTAGGGAAAAGTTCCAATTCCTGCAATGCTCCTCCGCATTTAATAAAAGGCCTGAACCCACGTGTTAATCAACTTTTAGTATCTAACAAGATTTCTCTCTTTTTAAGCCATATAAAATGGCTTGGAAGTAAATACAGCATAATGCAGTTATGTGCCAAAAGGCCATTTGCCAAGTATTACTTTACTTGTAATAATGTACACTGAAATCAGCATTGCAGTATTTTCTTCATTACATATGTCTGCACATGTATATGGTGACCCAGTTTATGGTGACTGTTTCTTCATTACATCTACTCAGTTGAATATGGTAGTAAGTGCCCTCTGCAACTCATTAGTGTCACAGAGCATCAGGTCTCAGAAGCAGTGGATTCATGTTTCTTTCTCCACCTTTACATCAGAAAGCATTCCCTTTCTTTTTAGATGTCCCCAGCAACCATAAACACACACACTTCTGGCTAGGAGACTGGGGAAAATGGCCTGTGATTTCAACAGTAATGCTGGGCTTCAGTCAAGTGTACTAACTCAACAGAAAAAACAGCTACTAAACCAGCTGTTATGCATAGTGCATGAACCTTAAATACTCTAGAGTCTGCTTCCAAATCCACATTTTTGTGTAAATGCTGCTGTCTGCCCCTAAAATAGTACAGCAAGCAATCACAGAGCTGGTGGAAACCCAAGGGGTATAACTGTTACATAGATAATTAAAAATACATGTTCATTCTATTAACATTCTTTTATAAATTATATGTAGAGCAGGGGTGGGCAAAATATGGCCCATGGGCCAGATCCGGACCACTAGGCACTATCATCTGTCCCAGAGCGCTCCCTAATGAATTGTGCCCTGCCCAGCCCTTCCGCCCACGAGGGTTGGAGCAAGGCAGTCACATGTACACCAACCCAAGTGCCTCGCTCCAGTCCCCCATGGGCAAAAGGGCTGGCCCCGCCAGCAGGGTGGGGCTGCTGCTGCAGGCTTTCCTGGCATCCCGCTCCCTCCGGGCAGTAGGTAGGGAAGGCAGGGGCAGGGCTGCAGCTGAGCAGGAGCGCAGGGCTGGGGATGGCTGCAGCGCAGAGCGCTGGGGTGCGGCAGCAGTGTGGAACTTGGGTGGGCAGGAGTCAGGGGGATGGGGACTCCTCCCATACTTCCCCCATGGTACACAGCCCTTGCAGGCAGCAGCGGTAGCAGCAGCAGTAGGGTGTTTTACTTAGCACTGGTGCTGGGCTCTTGGCTCCAGCCAGTGCTGCGAGGAGTGCAGCCCCCACTGAGCCATTTCTTTCTCTGGTGCTCTGCACTTGCAGGGCACAGGAGGGAAGCTTCAGGCATGAGATTGGGCGGTGGGGGGAAGCAGTCGGCTCCAAGGTGTGGGCCTTCCCTCCTGTGCCCCACAAGTGTAGGGAGCACCGGGGAAACAGACGGCCCAGCGGGGACTGTACTCCGCGCTGTGACATGCAGCCCTGGCCAGAGCCAGGCACCAGTGACCCCGCCTGCTGCTGCGCCATGGGAGGAGTGTGAGGGGGGTCCCTACACCCCTCCCATCCTCCCTGACACCCCACAAACCACACACACACACATCTACCCCCCTCCCCACTGTTGCCTACTTGACTGCAGGAAAGGACAGTGTGTTCCAGAGCCACACACCCACACCCCACAAACGACACAAAACCCCCCAACATACCCTATGCCCCCCACACAGCTACCCCCCCTCACAAACCCCCCCCACACACAGCCCCCCCACACCATACACCCCCTCAATATAAAAAAACTAAGAATGTATTTCTGAGTTATTATGCAATCACCTCTATATACAGTACACAAATACAAATCAAGACAAAAATATATTTTGTAATAAAATTAAAATATGTTACAGTAGGGGATTGACATTTAGTATATGATTTGGTTTTTTATGGTTCTAAGATGGCAACCCCCTCCCTGCAAAAGGTGCATTTCCCGGGGGCAATGGGAAGGACTTCCAGTGGCAAAGGTCAGGGGTAGGGGTGGCGACCAGGGGGTGGGGCACCTCTCAAGGGGCAAGGCTACCCATGTGGCCCTCACAGCTCACCAAATCTTGTTAAATGGCCCTGTCCCCAAAATAAGTGCCTGCCCCTGATGCAAAGTCACAAAGGGAAGGCAGGGAAGGGGGAGCCCAACTGCAGCCCTTCTTTCTTCCACTCTCCTTTATCTTAAGGCCCCTTCTTAGCTCTGAACAGTGTTTCCCAAAGGGTGGGCTGTGCCACTCAGAGAGATGTAAAGAACAGCTAAGAAGGAAGGTTATCTGTGGGCAGACATTGTGGGCACCTGTACACGTGCAGGGACGCTGCTCCAACACGCTGTAATTACAGTGTGTCGGAGCAGACAATTAACTGAGTGTGCAGGAGTGTGCTAATTAGTGTGCTCCAGCAGCCTCCACATCTCGTGTATTCAGTGTCTCCGCACTTCCAAATGTCAAATGAGCTTTAGTTAAGCACCCCCGTCACTATTTTGAAGCGTGGGATGCTGAATACACAAGATGCTGCGGGTGCTTTAATTAAAACAGCACTCAGAGGCGCTCTAATTAAAGGCCCCTCCTCCCATCCCTGGAGTACATATAAAGATGCCAGTGAGACTGCAAGGAAAATAATTGTTTTCATTTTCCTGAACTGGGGTGGCTCACATTTTCAATGCTGGGGATATTGAAATTACACCTTTACACAGTATCACCTGGTGCTAGGAAAACAAAACTGCAAGGGAAACAGTGCAACAACTTCTTGACTGATGCAAAGCTGCTAATATAAGTTGCCTGTTTTTGTCTCAAGTGGTTCATTGGGGCTGGTCTTTTCCAGGCCTATGTTTTAATAAAAGGAACAACACACACGAGAGGGGCAGAAAAACTCTCAACAACACAAAGAAAACAACGATATCTCAGCATGGAGAGGCTTAATGAGTTGACTTTGGGTCAACTCATATGACAAAGGGTTACTTTGTCATATGACTGGTGCACCTGGATTTTTATAGGTCACCTTCATGTACTCTTTACAGGATTTTAGATGGAAGATGGTTACTTTTTATATTTACAACATATCCCTGTCCTTTCTGTCCTTCCACGCGACACTGGTTCTATGAGTGCAAAGTCTACATTTTGCATGCTAAAACTGACACATAGATAGTATGGTGACAGTTGCTATATAAAAACTAAACAGACAGATTCAACAGTGACATCACACTAAATATTGAGAAATACTGGACCAGATCCCCAGATAGGGCAAGCTGGGTTAATTCAGTTGCAGTCCATGAATCTATGTCAACTTCAACCATTTGAGAGATCTGGCCCACTATATAAAACCTTAACAGTGCTGCAAAATTAGCAGGTGGCTTGTTTTCTGTAGGCAGCACCTGAAATAACTTTGGGAAGGTCACCCTTCAAAAATCTTATTTTTACAAATATATATATATATATTTTTTTTAAGCCCACATAGTTTACCTGAAATGACATTTGCAAAATAAATGCTGCTAAGTTGAATGCTGATATGTAAGCTACGTTTCTGAACTATTTTTCTCTAATTATATCTTCCATTTTCACTGCAGTGGCACTGACTAGCAAGAGCAAAACAATTATCCTTAGCCACAAATTAGTAAAAAATATCTGATAATTTCAGCAAATATTTCTTTTCCATTAAACCCAAGACCAACACTGGCAAGATCAGTTCATAATTCTGTAATGAAATGACTAAATACAGTTATTATAATTAGAGCTGAACAACAGTTCTTCATCAAAACATTCAGATTCTATGCAAAGGGAGACTATTAGCATCCAGGGAAGGTTTAGTTTTATAAAACAGATTCAAGGGTAGTGGCACTTTCATATTCTCCAGTAAGGAGAACATGTTTCTCTACTAACACACCTCAGCCTTGGATCTGGGAGCAGTCTGCCTTGGTGACTCTTAAATGATATCAACCTACATATTCACACAATATCAAAAAGAATGTCTAACGGGCTAGTTGTGGGGGAGGTCTACATGAGATGCTTACTGCACAAAAGCCTAATAACACTGTGCAGTAGCGTGGGGGTTAAAAACCATGCTAATAGCCTACTGCACAGTGCTATTAGATTAATGCACACTAAGCATCAAAATAACCATGCGCTGGCATTACTGTGCAGTAACTCTATTTACTGCGCATTTAGTTAGTACTTTATTAAGCAACTACTAAACTAAATGCGCAGTATCTAAGGAGCATTAATGAACGTGTAGACGCACCCACAGTTGCCTTCTAAAGTGGGTTTTAAAATGGGATGTAGATTCCTGTTTTTCTCTGAGTGAGGGGACCATTCAGTGTAAACTTTTACATAGTTTTAGTTTTTCTATCATCTGAATTTTCTGTGTAATTATTCATTTCCTGTCCATAATTTTTTTAAGTAGTATCTCAAATTAGTCTGTCTGAAATTTGTCCACAGCTGTCAACTCCCTTTTTTCTTAATTGCTAAGAGATTATTTTAAGAAATATTATTTTAATTTTAAAAATGTTAAAAAGGATATTTTAACCTAATAGGAGATTTAGATGCACAACACCCATCAATGTCAATGCAAAAAAAGCCTTACTTGCAACATGTATCACATGAAGTGTGAAGCTATACATCCTGGTCAAATTTAATTATTCTAACCGCTGTCTATCCACAACAAATTTGCAGTGAACTGACTTGTGAATATATTTGATGTCAGGAGTAGTTTCTATTAACACACTTTTAGGACTAAGGGCCATTTTGGCAATTACTTTTCATAACTGAAAGTTTATGCTTTATCAGAGACTGGTATTTACATCTCATACATAGAAACTCACCAGGAATTAACCTCTTTGAAAGTAACTGTCACCTTCAATTGCTGTAAGTGCGACTGAAGACACAGGCTGCCTTCAGCTGAGAGGGTTGTCATTTCTTTTCAGCTTATGCACAAAGAAGCTTAAGATGCCCTTCACAAAACTAGTCGTGGCTTCTCATTGTTATCAGTGGGAACAAAGCTGCATTGCCCTCAGGAAAGAAAGCCCCCTATACTGTCAGGAGAATGTGGGGTGGAAGCACTTTTCAACAGGAAGGCAAGAGAGAGCTTTAGGAGGAACAGAAAAAAAGAGAGAGAGGAGGAGGACATCAGGAGAAAAGAGGAAGAGGGGATATTTGGAAACAAAGAATATGGAGGAACATGAAGACAGAACACTATGGAGAGAACAGTTCTCTTTTTACCTGCAAAGGCATCAGAAAATTCAGTGAGCCTGTTTCAAAGAGAAGTTTGAAAAGACAGAAACACAGTAGGGTTTTTCAGAGCCACATGAATAACTTGATATCCTGATATTTTAATGCATTTTTAATTAAGAAAAAACAAAGTTTTGAAACAAAGACTATTTCCAGGAAGCAGTGGAATCCCTAAAAAAGCTCTGATTAATTTCCATCACAATTCAATAATCATCACCCCTCCATCAGACTCTCTCTTGAATACTCCAGCACCATAATTTCCTTTTTAGACACTATGATCAATGGTAAAATACAAACCACCATATACAAGAAACACACAGACCAACATACATAGCTGCACAGAACTAGCAGTCACCCTAAACACACCAAGAAAGCTGTAATATACAGCCAAGCCTTCTGATACCATCAAATTTGCACTGAGGAGAACATCTGTGATCATCGCATCACCAGTCGCACAAGGGCTTTCACTCAACAAGGACACTCCACAAGAGAGATAGACTGCATTTTTTAAAGTGCCACCCAGATACCACGTGAAGAATTGCTGCAGTACAAAAATAAAATCCTCATGAATCACATACCATTAGTTAAAACATACCATCGCTCCCTGGAACCTATACGGAAAATCCTCAAACAATTGCAACCCTTACTAGAAGAAGACCCAATTCTTAAAGAGATCTTCACAGAACTACCCATCCTAGCCTTTAAACAACCACTGAACCTCACCAATCTCATCACCAGAAGCAAATTGCCTATGGCCCAAAACACACCGAATGGATCCTGACCATGCCGGGACAAGAAATGTAAAGTCTACCAACATATCTCCATTACTCCAATAACTACATCCCAAAACAGAACCATCACCATTCCTGGATCTTACACCTGCACCTCCAGAAATGTAATATATCACATCCAGTGCACTAAATGCCCTGTTGGAAAATACGTAAAAGAAACTGAACAACAACTGCATATGAGAATGAACACACACCAAAAATCTATCAAAGACAAAAATATCCAATTACTTGTGGGTGCACACTTCTTACAAGACAACCACTCTCTCTCCAATCTCACAGTTCTAATCCGTCAAAGGGAATTTACAAAACACCTTTCATAGACAAGCCTCCAAACTTCACTTCACTGGATACAAACAAATCATGCACCAAATATAGACATTGGATTTATGCACATTATAACCTGTCTGACACCTGATAACCTCAGGTAACCTCTCTTCATTTTACCAGCTACATTCCATCACCAGGTCGACATTCACCCCTTTTCCCCCACTCTCACACCTATCGTCTCCTGTGGCCTCTGTTCCTCACTGTCACACATTTGCATTTTGACAGACCTGCATTTTGCACATTGGTTTCTATTCCATCCAACACAAAGCAACAGCAGACTCTCCCTATGCCTGAAGAAGGATGTTTGTGCCTGAAAGCTTGCAAAGAACAATTTTTCCAACATTTAGTTGGTCTAATAAAATATATCACATTTAGCCAAAGAACCTTATCTGCCTAAAAAATCTATAGCCTTTCTCTCCATGGCAGTTATTCCTCTTGCAAAGTCTTGACATTATTATGTTATAGTCAGAAACAAGAGACTTCAATGGGAGTTCTGCCAGAATTCAGCGGGAACAGGATTCTGCCCATCGTTTCTGATAATTCGTGTTTTTGATAATGATTTTCTTATTAGTGAAGATAATTTCAAATGACCTGTGAGAGTCCTGAGGAGTAGGAAGCACTCTCCGACAGCAACAGCTCATTTTCTTGTGCAGCTTTCCATGGGAAAAAATATATCTGCTTGCTGGTTGTCTAAATTGGTGTATTTCTAGGCAGTTTTCTTCTTCACTAGCCACTTTCATAGATTTCATAGACATTAGGGCTGGAAGGGACCTTACAAGATCATCAGGTCCAGCCCCATGCCCAAAGGGCAGGCAGTCAGCAGGGGCCAAATGATCCCAGCAAGATAGGCATCCAAGTGTTTCTTAAAGGAATCCAGAGTAGGTGCCTGCACCACCTCTGGGTGAAGTCTTTTCCAGGTCCCGGGGACTCAGACAGTAAAGTTTTACCTTATGTCTAGCCTAAAATGGCTTTCCAAGATTTTGTGACCATTGGATCTAGTTTTCCCTTGGAGTGCCCTGGTGAACAGGCATTCTCCCAGGTCCCAGTGCACACCCCTTATATACTTATAGGCTGCCACCAAGTCACCCCTGAGCCTACACTTTTCCAGGCTGAAGAGTCCCATGCCTCTCAGCCTCTCTGCATAAGGTCTGTTCTCTTGACCTCTAATCATGTACATTGGTCTCCTCTGGACTCTCTCAAGCTTCTCCACATCCTTTCTGAATTGCAGAGCCCAGAAGTGGACACAGTATTCTAGCTGTGGTCTCACCAAGGCCGAGTAAAGTGGGAGGATGACTTCCCAGGTCTTATTTGAGATGCATCAGAAGATGCAGGCCAGAGTTTTGTTTGATTTGCCAGCTATGGTGTCACATTGGTGGCTCATGTTCATCCTGTGGCCAATCATGATTCCCAAGTCTCTTTCAGATGAGGTGCTAGCTAGTGTAGCACTGCTGAGCCTATAAGGGTGGTGTGAGTTCTTTCTCCCAAGGTGGAACACCTTGCATTTCTCAGTGTTGAATGCCATTAGGTTTTGATCTGCCCACCTTGTAAGCCTGTTGAGGTCAGCCTGGATTGCCAGCCTGTCCTCTGGGGTGGCTGCACTTGCCCATAGTTTGGTGTCATCAGCAAACTTAGCCAGTCTTTTTATAACACCCGAGTCCAAATCATTTATAAACACACTGAAGGGTACAGGTCTGAGAATGGAGCCCTGGGGAATGCCATTGGTTACAGTGCACCAAGTTGATTTGGTTCCATCAATTATCACTCTCTAGGTCTGTCCATAGAGCCAGTTCCCCAGTTTGGCAAAGGTGGGAACTCCCTGACCAGCCACAGTGCTAGTCTCCCACCTTCCTCTGGGCACACCGCCTGCCTCTCTTACCTGCCACGTCTTGCTGTTAGATAATTATGGTCTTAATTAGGCGGGAGGCTGCCCTTTGAAAGACCTGTTCTGGGTCTATGTATGCAGCTCCAACCACCCCTGTACTGCATCCCAAGCCTTGCAGATGTTCCTGACAGCTGTGTTTGGCTCCGGCCTGAGGCCAGGCCCAACTCATCACAGTGTTAGGCCTCTTGCTTTCCGCCCTATTCCGGGCCCCATTCATACCACCTCCCTCTCACTGAGGCCTCTCTCTTTCCACTGTGTCTCACGCAGTCTCTCTCTTATTCCCCCTTTGTGCGGCCACACTCATACTGCTCCTCCTTTCCCTTGGGCCACACTCATTCTGCCCTCACCCAGAGGGTCCTCGGGTTTGCTTCCCTGCACTCCCCAGCCAGCAAGCACGCGGCCTCTCGGGCATCTCCCGCTGCCTTCATCCAAGCGAGCCCCTTTGTTTGCACTGTCAAGCCCCCTGCTCACCGAGGCCCACTTCACACCCCCTCTTCACCGGGTCTCATCTCAAGCCCCCGCGTTTGCAGGGCCTTATTACTCCACTCTCTACTCACCCCTCTCTCTAGGGCCTCTTAACTGCCACGCTGGTGCAGGCTGTTAGGTACCCTTTTGCACCCCCACTCTGCACCTCCGCCTCCACTGAGGCACATACTGTGCCCCCTACACTGGGGCCTGGGGTCAAACATTGCTCCGTAGGCTCAGATGCCACTCACTGGCGTGCCTGGCCCACCCGCCTTACTCCCCAGGTTCTTGCACCCCACACGGGCTCAGGTGGCTGCAGCTGTGCCTGGCTCCACTATCCACTCCCCGGGGTCTTACACCCCACATGGGCTCAGGTGCCACACCAGGGCATGCCTGGCCCTCTGCTGCCTCTGATGACAAATAACCCATCCAAAGGTGGGGGCTTAGGTTAAGGCGCCCCTCCTCGCCTTTCACCAGGGAGGTAACTGGCCTCGCATTTCTTGGGGGCTCCCATGCCACTAGGAGCTCCACCAGGCCACCCTTCCTTGGCAGGGTGCAGTTTTAGGTCATGCCCAGGACTAAGAGCCTCCTAGCCATCCTCATAACCTCTTGCCCTTACCTTGTAGTTGTTGTAGGAACAGCAGCTCCACCAGGAGATGTTACTTCGACAGCGTCAGGCAGCAGACTGCTGCCTCCAGCTCTGCTGGCCTGGATCCAAAACGACTGCTCATCAGAGCTGGGGCAACACCTGCCCCAGCTCTTAAAGTGGCAGACATGCGATGTGTTCTGCCACCCACCTTCCCCCTTAAACTGGCTCCTGAAGAGGCTTTCCCTGTTGCTCTGCAAGCAAACTCCCATGGAGCCTGTAATAGCCTTAGAGTGACGAGCATGTCACTGGTGCTCCGCCACACCCCTCCCCGCTTAAAAATGACCCTTGGGGTATTTTCCAGCTGCCTTCCCTGTTAGCTCTTCCCTAGTCAGCTGCAGTCCAAGTCACGTGGCAAGTACCCCAACTGTGCTTCGCCGCACGCAGCCATCGGACCGTGAAATTGTCTAGGCTGCAATTCCTCAATTTTTCCATGAGGACATCGTGGAACACCAGGTAAAAGGCTTTCTTGAAGTGCAAGAATATTATATCTACCTCTTCTCCTTTGTCCAGGTCATGCGTCACCTGGTCATACAAGGAAATCAGGTTGGTCAGACAAGATCTACCCACCACGAAGCTGTGTTGGCTTTCTCTCAGAATATTACCTTCTGCTAGGATGTTGGTAATGGTTTCCTTAATAATTTTTTCCAGGATCTTTCCAGGGATTTTTTCCTGGATCTTCCCTTCTCCCCTTCTTGAAGATAGGCACCACACTGGCCCTCTTCCAATCGTCAGACACCTCGCCCTAGCGCCATGAGTTCTCAAATATCCTCGCCATAGGCTGTGCTATAATGTCAGCTAGTTCCTTTAGCACTTTTGGGTGCATTCCATCCAGGCCGGCTGATTTGTGGATGTCCAGCCTCTTAAGATGTTCCCTCACAAGATCAGTGGTAATGGTGGATGCAGGTTTGCCCTTCCCCTGGTGATCCTGCCTCTTGTCAGGCAGGGTGATCTCACTGGGCTGATGGAAGACTGTCAGCCCTTGATGGTTAGTGAGCTAGAAAACACAACAGATTTCAAACTGTTCCCCTAGAATACAGCAAAAAGCTGCTTTTGAATGGCATGGCATGAAACTTAAAAGATGGGTTCTCTTGGAGTTCCCAATAGGCACTTTTTAATTTTAATTGCTTGTTTAGCTTTTACAATGTTTTCAGCACTTGTGCAAGGCCAAAGGTAAAAGCAACTCCATCCCAAAGAGCTCACTGTCTGAATAACAGTCATAGAGGAGATAGTGCAATACTGAAAAGTCCAAAGAGAGAGGTAGCAGGCATTTATCTTTTGCTTCTGTTTTTATAAACTCACAATTCATGACCTTGGAGTGAGATCTAGGAAGGAGGAGGTGAATGTGATGGCATGTTTCACATCTGATTTCTGCAGCCTATATCAACAGTTACTTAAACATTTTTCTGTTTTATTCACAAGCTTCCATAATAGGGAGCTTATTTTCTTTATTAAGAATATAATAAGAAGATAAGCAGTGCCATATTGGATCCATTAATGCAGTATCCTGTATCTGACAGTGACAACATCAGATGGTTTAGGTATGAACAGGGTGCATCTAGAGCAGGTTCTCAACCAGGGTGCTTGCTGTAAGACCCTTTTAGGGGTGGTATGGTAGACAGGTGGATCTGCCCTGCTTGCCTTAGTACACAGCAAGATTAATGGACCTATCCTCCAAGAATTTGTCTAATCCCTTTACTTTTCTGGAGCACAGTGACAACATTCTCTGTTGGCAAGGAGGTAGAACTTTTATACTTAGAGCTATTAAACTTCATCTACTTTTTTATTTCTTTAAAAAATCTTCAACTAAGTGGCACAAACACTGCCACTCCAAATGAACAGCTCCTTCTAACTTCAATCTGTGTTTAGGACTTGTGTGTTTTTTGTAACATACTATTTTTGGAACTTGCCATACAGTTTATTTCAGAACTCACTCTTTACAATACCCCTGCATCCAGCCCACTCACCCAAGCCTGCCAGCTCATGGCTTACCGCCCATATAAGGGCAAGTCTGAACTGAAGCCTCCGGCAAGGTCTAACCCTCCACCCACTCCCTGTCACCAGAGTGGCCAGTCAGGGGCAGCTGACCCTCCACTTTCCCCACTTAAACCCCTGATCCAGAACAGGACCTGTTTAGGCAACAAGATTCAATCTGACCCAAGACTGCTTTGCTGTTCCCTACAGCTTGCTCTCTGCCACCCACTTTCTGCTGTAACATCCTGTTTGTAGTTCCAGAAATTAGGATCTAATATGAAGAGGATTCTGGTTAAGATGAGGAATAGGCAACAGAAACAGATGACCGCCTATGAAACCCAAAGGTGACATTTTCAATTAAATGACCGTGGGTGATTAAAATCCAGGCTCAAAGCTTTATTTTGTAAATGTGCTTTAGTGTTTTGCACAACTTTCACGTGATAAAATGCAGTCCTCAACAGAAATACTTTTCTGAGTTGAAGTAATTTCTTAACAAGCACTTTCCATCAGTAGACACCAACATGCTTTATACAGGAGATCACTATCTTCATTCCCATTTCACACTGAGCAGTGAAGAAAACTGCCTGAGGTGAACCAACACGTCGGTAGCAGGGCAAGCAATAGAACCCAACCCTTTTCACTCCCAATCACCACTAGCAAGGCCACCTCTCCTTAGACTTGTCACCATAACGGTCTCTTAAAGTACTTTTTCAAACTTCTGATGAAGCAAGTTGTTGTGTTAAAAGAGATTCGATTAAGAATTTTAAGGTCAACTAATGAACCTGAGTATTGGCTTTAAACCTCTAAAAGGGCTTAGTGTTTGGAATGTGATGACAATTATTTTTTTAAATCAATTCATATTTACAGTTAGACTAGGGACAGAAGTTGCACATAAACTGGTTTAAGTGATCAGAAACTGGTTTAAACTTGTAACAGAACATAAGTTCAGTGCACATAAACCAGTTTTAAAATGTTCGAAACTGGTTTAAGATAAACCTGGTTGAATGTAGTATCAGACTTAACTGATTTAGGTCAAAGCAGTTTATGCAACTTCTGCCCCAGACCCCTTCCTGGTTTAAGTTAAATCAGAGTCCCCCAGCATCCCAGCATGCTTTTCAGCCCTGGGCTGGGCTGCCTGGTCCAGAGAGAAGGACTGGACCTGCTCCTCCCCTCCCTAGCCGGGGGCACAGTGTTCCCGGCTGGCTGAGAAGAAGGTGGAGACTGCAGGCAGAGCAGCATCTGCCTGGTCTCCCCCTGCCCCCAACCCTTGCTGCTCAAGCAGGGATTACCCTGCCCTCCCCTCTCCCACAGCACAGACCCTAGCCAGCATCTGGTCACAGTCATGCCACCCCCCATGCTAGCTAATGCTGAGAGGTGTCTGTGTGTATGCATCTCCAATTTCACTGGGACAAAGGCAGAAAGAACAGTGTCCACTTAGGGCTTTCTGGAGCTAATCAAAAGATCAGCTGGTATTGTCCCTCTGTTCCTTCCTTGGAAAAAAGCTGTTTAAGAAGAGCTTGAACTAATGAGAGGCTTTTATTTTCTTGATGGGCTGATAAACTTTGTGTTAATCAGCTCCCTGCTGGCTTGCTTGCACCTTGCTGCAGACAGTATGAAGAAGCAGAGAGAAGGAGACTGAAAAGCTCAGTATCATCAAAAGATGCATGCAGTCCACACAAGCAGTCCTTCCCCCTACCCCCAGAGTGTTAGTTGGGGGCCCAGATCTAGCAACACTTCCGCCCCTTGAGCAGTGAGCCAGAAAAAGCCTGGCAAGGGCTGCTTCCCCTGCCAGGCACACCCCAGCCTGGGACTGTGCAGGTAGGGTTGGGGCTTAAACCCCTCCCTAATCAGAGTGTCCTCCCAGGGCCCGGCCACACCGCCCCTCAGCTCAGCACTATCGGAGGGAAGGGAGGGCTTACTCTAGTGCCGCCCCCCCTAAACTGAGCCACTGCAGGCATGTGCCTGCACTTCTCGATTAAAAGTGAATATCTATCCACTTGCAAATTGGTTCAAACTCTGCAGGTTAGACTAACCTGCAAAGATTGAATCAATTCAGGCTCGGGCTTTCTGAATGTCTGTCCCTAGCCTTCAATACTCAAGATAAGATTTACTACCAGATAATCAAACTAAAAGATGCACATATTTTATGGTAAGAGGTAGTACATGGCTCTTTTCTTGTTTTACAGTTAAATAGCACACTGGCTTTCTTTTCAGCTAGAAGCTGGTTAAAAGTACTCCCAAATGGGCCTCTTCAATTCATATTTTGGGCTTTAAAAGATGACTGCTTTTTCTTTCCTCCTTATTTGATCAGAAATGCCAAAAGTAAAGCCCATAATCTCTGGATGTGAATTGGGAAGAACCACATTGTGTGAAATAGTCATACTCTTTGGCTTTTTTTAAGGGAAGAAGGAAATTGTAGTAAAAAATGTATCCATTTCTCAGATATATATCCAGCAGGATTATTTGTGAATGTCAGGGAGGGGAAAGTCTTTAGATAAATGCAGTATTTTAGGCAGAGATAACTCTCTTTCCTTCTGGTCATTTTGTCAGTGTGTGCTGTGTACAATTCACAAGGAGCACAATGACTAATATGTGCTGAACAATGTCGAGTTGGCACTCACATTTTTTGAGTGCTGCATGTAGAAGCAGAGGGCACTTATTAAAGTTTTAAAATGAATTTATGTTGAAATTCATGATATACCCTTTGTCTTGCCATTTGGGTGCCCTATAAAACAGATGTATAGGGCAAGATTGTACCTAGTACAAAAAGCCAAGTAAAATAACTTTTTACTCTCCAGAGTAGAAGCAGGCAATAAGAAAACAAACTGCAAGCCACCTTTTAAAAATTGTAGCAGCAGCATTATGCCACACTTACAACTTCAACAAAAGTAGGGAAGTATCTTAAAGGTAAAATATAATCCAATCTACAAGTCACCTACAATAAGTAATAACATTGTATATAATCCTTCCGTGTCAGACCATCAAATAATTTGGAAATCACTTTTGACAGAGTTACTATCCATCTACACAGAGTTTCCCATAAAAAGGGTATCACAAGCAGCATATCCACACCCTACCTGTTCACCCAGTGTGTCTTTTTCACTAGCAGAAACAGTCTTTCACCAGCAAGTTCTGGATATTTAGGGCAAAATCTTATTTCTGCTCTACATGCATTTATGTAGTTGCAGTTTTATGGTATTTATGCACAGTTTGGATCTTATTTCTACTTGTAGCAGAACAGGACATCCTTGTATGTGTATCTGCCTTAAGTAAAGCAACAGCAGTGGAGGGTCTTCTGTTTTCTGGACCAATGGCTTAGTGCCTAAGGAGTAGAGACCTGAGTTCTGGGCCTCTTCCACATACTGGGAATTTGAACTTGCTTCTTTCACTTCCCAGAAAGATGCACTAACCACTGGTTTATGACCTAGGCCAGTGATTCTCAACTAGGGTGCCATGACACCGGTAGGTGTGCAGGCATAATTAGCACTGGTAGGTGTGCAAACATAATTCACAAAATAAACCCAGAGATATCAAATAGGGATCTATAATATTAAAAATGTTCTGATCTGTTGTGGTCTTCCTGAGTTCTCTGCAACACAAGAATTGTTCTACTATTTTTCCAAAAAGGAGTGAAGACTAAAAGCTTGCATTTTCAGAGGGGTGCCTTGAGCCAAATAAGGCTGAGAAACAATGGGCCTACAACGGCATTGTCCAAATCTCTCTCCAGCCCTCCTCTTCAAGCTGGTCCACTACACCTTGCATTTACTATTTATTGGATAAAATAGATAAACCACATTAGGAAAGTTTTGCCTGTAGGCTAGGGACAGACATTCAAAAAGATGGAGCCTGAATTGATTCAACCTTTGCAGGTTAGTTTAACCTGCCTCGGCTGAACCGGTTTGTAGCAAAACAGACATAAAGGCACATGCCTGCAGTTGCTCAGGCCAGGAGCTGGGGGTGCTAGAGCATGCCCTCAGCTGCAGGGAAGCTGTGGGGGATGTGGCCAGTCTGGGCTGAATTGGCCAGAGAGGGGTTTAAATTCCCCCCTCCCTGTCCCACTAGCAGGGATCCGAGCTGGGTCTGCCAGGTGCTCCAGTGGCCAGACAGAGGCACATTCAGATGCTGCTGGCTGGGGAGATCCAGCCTGCAGAGGGGCTTTGTCTGGCCCACAGCGAGTCCCTCGGTCCCACCGGGCTGAGGTACCACTCCCTAGGCACACAGCTGGGCTGGGGCTGCTCCGTGGTGGGACTGCCTTTCTAGGCAGCCCAGCCACAGCAGCTCTTTTGCTGCTGCCGCTGGCCCCAGCCCCACAGTACAGGTGGGGACCAGTGCGTGCAGCCCTGACACCACGCACCCCAAGCCAGCTTCAGGCTCACTCCAGGCTGAGAAGCAGCAGCATGGGAGAGAAACCGCTGCTCAGCATGGGGGCAAAAGTGGCCCCTCCTCCTCCTGCTCCCGGCACTTCCAGGTGTAGCTGCCTGGAGCCTGTGCGGGGCTGCCCTGTGTCTCCGCTGTATCACCACCACTTCCAGGCTGCCCCGTGGGCAGTGAAGAGCAGACAAAGGGAAGCCTGGTGCCGGCTCTGGGTGGCTGCAGCAGGAAGTGCTGGCAGCGGGAGGGGAAAGAGGAGAGGCTGCTTTTGGCCCTGCGCTTAGCAGCAGTTTCTCTCCTGCATTGCTGCTGCTCAGCCCAGATGGGTGAGCCTGGAGCTAGCATGGGGTCAGGGCTGCGCGTGCTGGTCCCCACCTGTACCACGGTGCTGGGGGGGGGGCGCTCTGGCCCCATCTGGGCCCCAGTGCTGCCACACGCAGTCTGCTGCAGTTTTGCCTGCCCCACAGCAGGCCTCCCCCCCCCCCCCGCCGAGGGGCTCACGCTGCCAGACATTATGACAGGGGCTGCTGCTCCCACCAAGGGCCCTGCCCCCTCTCTCTGCGGCGGCCAGGCAGGGGCACACCCAGATGCCAAACAGCAGGGCCCCTTGCGGGGCCAGGGACAGGGGTTATTACTCCTCCCTCTGGCGTCTGGTGAAGGGGACAGTAGGGGGCTTATTCCCCTGCAGGGAGTGAACACGACTGTGATGGTGTGCAGACCAGGCTGCTAGAGGGGTAGAGGGGAAACTAATTTTCCTCCCTGACCCCCTTTGCCTCAGGTGCCATGGTGCCCCACTGCTGCAGCAGCAAGGGAGGAGTGCCCAGCAGACCTAGCTCAGGTCCCTGCCGGTGGCAGAGGGGGTGGGGGAATTAAATCCCTTTCTGGCCAGACCTCTACCCCTGCCTGCTCCTGCTCGGGCTGGGGAGCAGAGGGGTTGGGCCAGCGCAGCTTGGTTGAAGCAGAGAGCCCAGTCCAGAGAGCATGCTGGGATGCTGGGGGAGTCTGGTTTAAGTTAAACCAGGAAGGGGTCTGGGACAGACATTGCATAAACCAGTTTGAGCCAAATTAGGTAAGTGTGATACTACATTCAACCAGGTTTATCTCAAACTGGTTTCAGCCATTTTGAAACTGGTTTATGTGTAGTGAATGCCTGTTCTGTTACAGTTTCTGATCACTTAAACCAGTATATGTGTAATGTCTGTCCCTAGCCCTACTGTGGAGAGCAGGATCAGAATCAGACCCCAAGGCAACATTCATCTTGCTTAGCCACATACTTCTGGCTTGTCGCCCTCTTCTTGGCCCCACACATCTTCCCGGCTCCACACATCTTCCCCATCTGGTTGCCCAGTGACACTGCATCCATTCAAGAATGAAAATTTACAATAGTAATGCTGTTTATCAAGACATACATATAGTCTTAAAGATGCTGATTATGTTATGAAAGATGAACCCTCAGAGCTGTTGATATTATATGTATTTTACTCTAAATATAAATCTTTTTCTTAGGATAGTAAAGTCAACTGATGTTTCCATTTTGGAAGATTTCCCTGTATGCTGTCTGGTTAGCACTTGCACACACTCTTTATATGTCAATATTCACGTTCTGAGCTACACTGTCAGATAACAGCAGTGATGAGACAGGACACTGACTCACAGACCCCGCTGTGTACAGAAAAGGGCACCACAAAAATCCTTTAATACCTGTGAGGCCAGTCTCCGCATGGCCTCTTCTTGACGTCTACGCATTTCAGGAGTTCCAGGGCAGCTTCCACTGGTGATTGAGGAGTGAGCAGATGGTGGCTGTGTTAGGGGGAGCTCTCTGTTTGCATCCACGTCTGTATTAAACAAAGAAGGTAACACATTACTACAGGACAGCTGTGAGGCAAAATTGTACAACCTCTGTGGCAGGTATCTGTTTGGGATCCGTTTAAGCTGGTTAACATGTTTTCTATATCAGACAAAGAACTGGATTGAGAGTGTAGCTGTGATTCAGGGTCACCCACAAAAAAAACAGTACTGAAGAAATGGTGTCAGGACCAGCTGCAGGACGACTTCAGAGAAAAAGATCTAAATTAGGTGTTTTTGATTTTTTTTTTTTTTAGTAATAAAGAAAAGATTTTGTATTTCGCAATACTTAATCATTGTTCTCTCTCTCTTTGCTCTTAAGTGTACTCTAATAGCAGCAGGTCCTGCCAAGGTTGGCTTTACAATTTGAGAATTTTCCTGAGTCCTCTAATGTATGCTTCAGTTCAGCTTTAAGTCAAAATGGTAATAGTGATCAATTTTTATGTCAGTGGAACCATTAAGAATAGCATCCATTACCGAAATAATTAATATTTAAGTTTATTTACCAAGTAATACATTTACAGCATTGTTTTTGAACCCATGAACCCGCCTTCACCCTTTCTACCAGCCTGGTGGAGACAAAAACAAACAGTTACTGGGGCTATTTGTTCCAGCTCACTAATATTGATCATATGCTTGTTATAATGCTCTGGGACACCTGACTGATACTTCAGTTAATAATAAATGTATTAAAGGGGTTTGTCTTCCGAACATGCAAAAATAAAGATGGACATAAGGTTTATTGTTTCCAAAACAAACCTGGTATTTTCCATTTTTAGGAGCTCAGGCCCACTGATTGGGCAAATAACCCTAGTCAAAATTTTGCATTCCCTCTTAGAGCTGAATATCCAGAACTAAAAACTCAAGACTCTTTACAGTTTGCTGCTACTTCATTGAAATGCTAGGGTAAGATGTGAAGGCTGTGGCTAATTAAATTGCCCAGGAAGCCATTCTCTGTGATTTGCAAGTGAGAAATGTGAAATATTTTACCTCTGGGCCTCTGCCGAGTGTACAGTTTTTAGGAACAGCTAAACAATAGCCTTTGTAATCTCCTTCACAGTCTCTTCAGACTGGAAGGAACTTAATGCAGGTTTGCTGCAGGCTTTCAGTTACCATAAAACCAAGTCCTGCCTTTCATTATTCATCATACATGGATGAGAACAGGTTAGTCTAGCAAACAGCATTTGTTCAACAGGCTTAACCACAGTTTCAGTAAGGCAAAATGACAGATCCTTAAGTACTTAGGATCTGAACTTCACTGATTCCAGCATCCATCATTTTAGTGTCATTGGGTCATTTTAAACTGAAGCTGGATTTTACCTGCAAGGGCACTGAATTCTAGAGGAGGGTAAATCAATTTGTCTTGGTGGACAAGAAGTAGGGCAGATGCAGTTGTCAGGACTGATGCAGTGTGATGACCATTCTGTGAGCTCCTATGCCATAAAAGATGGAGACAGGTCATTTGGAAGGGAAGGAATAGGCCACAGGGGCAGCAGAGATATGTGCTATTGGAAGGAAACTGGGAATAAGAGATTAGGGGGGCCTGGAACAGGAACAGCAAATATCTCATTGCCAGGGGATATCCATCATGATCAAATGTTTGGCAACAATGTTTGTAATGGTCTATTAGGTGAGGGTGGCAGCAGGATCCTTCTATAAAGGATAAACGTAAGAGGATCTGGAGAGCTCTCAACACGTTAATACTTACGTTTTGGGGAGGCATGTGGACTATCAGAGGCAATCTGTCTCATGCGTGTGCCATGGCAGCTCAGCGCAACCAATCTGGAGATGATAGCTGTTTTACCGAAACCAATGTTCCCAACAATGACCACGCCTCTGTTTACACTGGCATTGGAACTCTGCAACTGCGCATCGATCTCGTGGAACACCCAGTCTCGGCCAACGAACACTGACTCTGTCGTGATACTGGGCACCTCAAAGAGCAGCGGCTTCAAAGAGATGTCAGGAGGTCTATAAGGTGCAAAGCGTACTGTAAAGAAGGGACACAAGGAAAGAACAGAGAGTTAAGAGATGAATGGGAGTAAAGGCATGGTTACAAAATTACTTAATAAAATCTCTTAGAAGGCCAGTGTTCATGCTGAAAAGAGTTTTCAGTGACGATTAACAGGCTTGCATTTTTTTTCTCAGAGGCTTGTTATTAATAAAACAGTGCATTTTTGCTTACAACACCCCCCCGAATAAAACAAGCACCTTGTTTTTTAGAAGGTAGAAAAAAAAGATTTTTTCAGAGTTGTAGCTGACTGTTTGACATAGAATAAGTCCTTCAGGAAACAAAAAGGCTGTGTCCAGATGAGTGTGGACATTTGGTTCCCCAGGGACAAGCAGCAGTGGTGCACCTTGTGCTGCAGCTACTTGTCCCCAGGGAACGCCCATGCCGCCCACACTCTGGTGTGCAGCACATTACTCTGGGGGCAGTAGAGGAGGCTGGGGCCAGCACTGAGACGCAGATAAGTAAAATAACTAGGTCAAATTCACTTGAAAAAAGTTCCCGTCTAAAAGGGTAACTTTTAGTCACTGTAGCTCAACTCCATTGAAGACTACCTTAATAGCCATGTAGACACATCTTAAAATGCACTTACATGACACAAACAGCTGCAAAGGTACTAATGAGAGCTCAGTCCTCTGTCTGAGCATGTCAAACAGACAAGCCAAAACTAAGTGTTTTCACATGTGTGAAGGACAATCCTGTAGAGCAGAGGTTCCCAAACTGTGGTACGCATGCCCTTGGGGGTACCCAAGACATCAATGGGGGGGAACGCGAGAGAAACTCTGTAATGACGGATTGAATATTCATTGTAATAATTGGCATGTAAGGGGTTAAAATAGAAAACGCATGCTGGTAGGGGTATGTGGGCAGCTGGTAAATCTGGAAGGGGGTATGCAATAAGAAAAAGCTTGGGAACCTCTGCTATAGAGAATGGTGATTTTAACTCCTCTGTGTTTTCCAGTGTGAAAATGTTTTATCTAAAATAGTTTGGCACAATATTTTTAAATCACACCATACCTTCACTTTGTTGGCCACATCTTACTATAGAGAACCTGTTCTCAGAATGTTTAGCATGTGTAACCGATACAATTTTGTGTCTTTATACCTATAAAGATGGGCTAGCTTTACAACACTGCTTGGAGGAGAAAAATTATAACTATAAAACCTCTAAAACAATGTGCTTTTATGTTAGAATACTGCTATTTTAAAATCTAATAATGAACTGCAAGCCCAAACATTGTTTTGTATTAACAGAAAAGAATAATTACCAGCTCTGTATCTCTTCCAACAACAACCTGCAATATCGATGTATCAATAGATCAGCACATCTGTCATACATTCCAAGCATTTTGGAAATGAATCTGCTCTAAAATTGCTGAGGTTGCCATTCAAGTTTTATGCTTGAGTGCAAATTTGATAAAGCTAAGATATGTATTACTTTTTGTTATCTTTTGGAGATGGAACTGAAAGTCTGTGCAATATAAAATTAGCAAGGAATATAAGAATCATTTCCCCCTAACTTTTAACTTTTGATTTCAAGCTTTGGGTAGATAAGATGTATGCTGATGCAATCTTCACAGTCACTAAGTTTAGTATTTGTGTTCACTGCCTAGATTCTTAATACAGAGTTGGTACATCTCATGAATAGCTACCCAGGGCCTAGAAGTGGAGAGAGAGAGGAAGTACAAATGAACCTGCTTGGGAATCAGAGAAAAATAGTACTGGTGAAGCCACTCCTGACTGCATCAACTTTCCTGAAGGGAAGAAGGCTGCTACTTGCTTCATTAAATGTCATGTGTCTACATCATTTTGTCTCTGTTTAAAAGTTTCAGTAAGTACTCCAAGAACAACCTACCATACTTGTCATTAACAACATAACCTGTCAGTTGAAGGTAACCTCCATGAAGAAATCAGTATTGTCATTCATTTCTGGACATACACTGCTGCCTTTCACAGCCTTCTGAAAATGGGTATATCTAGGAGCACTTTGCCCTCCATCAGCAGGTCTGCTACTGTGCTCTTTCTTCCTCTTGGTCCCTGCCCTAGCACTGTGAAACATTTCTCTCAATCTTTCAGCTTGCCAATATATGACATCAGCAACACAACTAGTGACAAATGACTGGAATACATAATACCTATTCAATTATGTATAGATTTCTAGTTTTTAAATATGCAATCATTTCTAAATATGCATGCTCATTGTATGTATTACATAAAATCTCATAACATCTTCCTGAGGTCAGCAATCGCAGTGTTTTCACCCTTGGTATTTAGAGCCCCAGTTCAGACCCCTGCCACTTGTGGTAACTAACTGTTAGCTTTTGTAGAAGAGCCACTAGAAGATGACTTGACACACACTTCCCCATATTTTAAAGCCGAATGATCACTCCTCCCAGTTATGAGGAATGACAAAAAATCTTTGCTTATTCAGATAATTATGAATTATTGCTGCCACCCACCCCCCAGGCTGGGCCAGCATCCCCTCCTCCCCAGCCTACAACAGCTCACCCAAATTCTGAAGCTGGCCCTCCAACCAAAATAATTGCCCACCCCCATGCTAGGGAGTGAGAAAAACACAGGTTCAAACCCAGTCTGGATGCTAAGCACCTAGAACCAAGGTCTTTAGCTTCCCTGCCAAGTGCCCCAACCACAAAGCTATTTGCAGCTAAAACACAGGAAGGCCCACCTTCTCCTGCCTCCTTACTTTATTTGAAAGATGCATGTGTACATAGCCATGTGCAGGTGTAGACTATGTGCACAGCCTTATATATCCGAAGTGTAAAGCAGAGGCCAAAAATGGCCAAGGTGGAAAGCTGGAAAACTGCCATTTAGATGAGCACAGGAGAACAGGATTCCACCTAAAGCATACTTTTGCTAATACAGAAGTGTCATAGGTTCTGTCTGAATAGGTTTAGGATAAGCCACAAGAATTGCATAATATTAAAATATAATTGTTTTCTTAATTTCAAAGAGAGCACAACACACTGAATTAAACGGCATTCAGCCAGTCAACACAATTTGAATTTTGCTTTTATGTGAACTTCAGCTGACTGTAAACAGCAAAATGATTTAGCAAAATGCAAGTTCAATTTCTGAAATAGCACAGATAGGAAGAAAAGGGCTGTACCGAACTGATGAAGCTGGTACATCAAGTCCTGCCACTTCCTGTATGGTCTCACCTGCTGAGCACTGGGTGCTATGTGAGGAGGAGCAGAGCACACAAGCACGCTCCAAAGAGTACTGCTATGAAGTGCTGATCTAAGCTATGCAGTTCAGGTATCCCAAGAACATGAATATGTAGAGGCCACTTAAGGAAGGAAACCCACTTATATTAACATTACAGCTAGAAATACAGCCCTCTCAAAGACTGTTTTCCCTATACTTCTTCAGTTAGAATTTCTGAAGTCATGTATGACATCTGCTGTAAGAAAAACATATTAATATATACTTTTCAGCAATGAAATGCAATAGTAGTAATCTTACGACTGATTCAAAAAGTATCTGTTGAAACTTTCTGCAATGTATGACAGTGATGGGCATAAGAGTAAAGAAACCAGCATTTGCTGTGTTTTATGATAATCCTTACTGTAGTTTAGTCAGTCCCTGATGTACCCATGCCTTGACCAGTATCATTCCTGACTGAGGCAGCGTCCTGGAGCAGCAAAGGCATGTGGCAGGCATAAAGACATTCTAGCTGGGTGCTATAGCATCTCTTTGAAGAAGCCACCCCTGATTTGGACTTTGTTCCCGCAGTTTATGTATGAAAATTGTGTGACAGTGTGTCAAAAAGCTTCACAACCAATTGTTGATGACATCTCTTTTACCTATCCAGTTACCAATGTTAGACTGATCCATCTGTAATTCCCCAGTTCTTCCTTTTACTATTTTAAAAAAATGGGCACTATGCCCTTTTCCAGTCTGAGATGTCACATGTCCTCCAGAAGTATTCAAAGAAAACAGCCAATGACCCTGCAATTTCTTCAAGTAATTATCTGAATACTTTAGAAGGGCCTGCTAATTTGAAAATATTTAGCTTAGTAAAAGTCTCTAATTTGTGCTTTCCATACTCCTGGCTGAATAACTTATCTACCCATCCTGCTTCTAATTGTGCTTCTCATCTGACAGTTGACTTTTTTGTCAAATACTTAAAAAAAGGCACTAGGTGCTTCAGCCTTCTCCACACTGCCATGTTCAGTAGGGGACTGACATTTGGTCTTCCACTTACTCCTAACATTTATAAAATGTCACCTTTTTGCCCCTTGCTATCTCAATTTGTGCCTTGGTCATTCTAATTTTGTCCCTATACACCTCATTCTTAGTAATATTACTGTTTCCATTTTTGGCAATATTCTTTTTCAAGTTTCAAGTTATTGTAGAGCTCACAGTTTAGTGAAGCAAGCCACTTGATATACTTCCTATATTTTCTTTGCATCAGGACAGCATGCTTTTGTTCCCTTAATATTGTCTCCTCAATTAATTCTAAAGTCCATTGATGCACTGAAGTCTGAAGTTCAACATTTTAATTCCGCTTTCTAATTCTCCTTTCTTTCTTGCCTTAGGATAATGAACTCTAGCACTTCAAGATCTCTATCACGAAAGTGCCATTCACCTTCAGATTCTACACAACTCCTTCCTCTTAGTAAGAAGAGAATCAAAAAGAACTTCTTCCCCTAGCCAGTCACTACATTTCTAGAATATACTTTATGATAATATAAATGGAGTTTCTGGTGCAACTGGAACAAAAAGGAGTGGATTTGTTATTAAATCTACCTACAAACAACAAGTGTGATGACAGATTTTGGATGTTCTGGGAGACTCCATTTATCAGAATCTTGCTTTCTTGGAAAATGCTTTTCTGACCTTTAGAGGAAGGATATTATCATTTTTATTATCATCACCACTTGGTAACAAATGAGCTAGTGTTTTTGGCCACCGGGAGTTATGTTCTTACTTAACTAAGCATGTACTATAATAGCAAGAGCAGCCTGGGCCTTCTGTTTTCCTTGCCCATAATAAGATTCCCTGAGTAGCTGCATCAGAGTCTAATTCTAGGCTGGGGAATCCCCACTCAGTTACTTTATCAGCCATTCCCATTCTCTTTGCATGTTCAGTGACCCAATTACAATATTTTTATTTTAAAATTTACACTGAAAACTGATTGCACAGAGACTCTCTTGTCTTCAAATGACATTAAAAAGCAAATAATTTGTTGAAGTAGTTCTGTATTATTTAAGCAGGGCTGTACTATTTGATGGATATCCATAGGACCAAATCCTCCCTTTGCGTAACTCCCATCTTAGCCCCTAGGAAGGGAGAATCCAGCATTAGTCCTGACTAGGGTGTGGCCATTGGTCCTGTTTTATACTGGGTCATCCTGTTTTTAAACTCTTTGGGGGTTTGTAGACGACACTTTAAAGCAGGTTTAAAGTGGGTTAAATGCCTTTTGCACAGCTTTAATGTCACTACTATTTGCACATTTGGCAGTGTATTGCGCATTAATTCCAACTGCTGTAGCACTTTCGGCAGTGTAATGTGCCTTAAATGACTTTGGGATGCAGCAAATGATTTGGGGTGCTGCAAAGTAAAACACCTCCGAGGAGTTTTAGTTTCCTACCCTACAGCTGCAGAGGGAAGCACTGGGCTCCGTGAGGCTCAGGGGCTGTGCCGGCAGACCATGCAGGCAGCCTGGTAAGGCAGGCTCCAAAGAAGGGGAAAAAAAAAAGCAGTAAGCCTGATATTTTTTTTTTTTGCCCCAGAGCCCGTCTGCCTGCCTGAGCTGTACAGGGCCTGGTGCTTCCCTCTGTGGTTGCAATGCCTCCCGGGACTGCCCAAGCTGGGTGCCTGTGGGTGGGGGCCGCTGGGGGGGGGCGCCACTGCCATGGAGGGAAGCACCAGCCTCCCCCAGCTCAGGGACCGCTTTGCCCACCAGCAACTCGCTCTCCCCTCCCTACTGCTGGAGAGACAGGTAAGCATTGGGCTCTGATACGGATGTACACGACACGGGGGTTAATTTCGCCCTAAATTGAAGTGGTGTTTTTAAAAAAACACTGCTTCATTTTAGGGAGAATTAAACCTCTGTGTTGTGTAAAAATGCCCTTTGTTCCCTGTCCACTTTTGAATAAGGAACAGACTGCAAAAAGTCCTGCTTTTCAGTTCATTGGTGGAAATACATGTCAATCACTTGTCCTTGTGATTCTATTGGCTCTGCCTAGAGGTAGGGCAGTGCACAGCCAAGAGGAGCAGGGTTCCGAGCTGGCCAGGAAGGGAGGTGGAGGACTCGGGGGGGGCTGGCCGCTCTGTGCCTGTGTGACGAGCCATGGCTGCAGCGCAAGTGCAGGCACAATGAGAGCTGAGGCGCTGCAGCGTGCCTGAGCTCCCCGACCTCAGGCTGGGCGCATGCAGGTGGGCACACTAAGCTGCCAGGGCCAGGCAGTTGGTCTACACATACCCACCTCTGCGCTGTCTCAGCACAAGATAATGGCTTTGACAGCAGGCAGGTAAGAGCACTGCATTTGTATCTGCTGGAATGCCAGAGGGACTGGAAGGAAGCTCTTGTAACCATCTTTGCACCCACAGAGCAGGCCAGTGAGTCCCTAGGGTGTCCTGCTGTGCAGGGAGGGGGCGCTTTGGGCAGAAAGGCCTCCAGGCTCCTGGGCCAGGTCATTAAGCCATTATTTCTTCTCCGGGACAGGCAAACCTATCTGTCTCCTGGAGAAGGAAGTGACGGTCCCACCAAGCAGCTGGCTGCACTGCCACAGACATCCAACGCCCACCGACTCCACTCAGCCCAGCTTCGACCAGAAGGCAACCAGGGAAGATTCCTGGGTGTCCAGTGTTCGTGCTGAATGCTGATTGGGGGAGGAGGAGAGGTCCCTGTCTAGTGTGTGCTCCTGGCTCCCAAGCATGGAGTTGGGCTAGAGTGAGACTGGATCCCAGTGGAGGGAGAGGGTGCTTGAGCCTCACACCTGCTATGCCATGTTCTCTGTGACCTTCAATGTCATTAAAAGTGCAAAATAACTGCCAGCAATAAGTCAAGGCTGGTGCCATTCCCCTGGTCTTTTTCTCGTGGTCATACCCTTGCTGCTGATTGGCCAAGGGACCCATGGTCCCACCCCTCAGTCCTGATTGGCCGAGGAGGTAGCACCCATGCCCCTCACCACTGATTGGTCAAGGAGGAAGTGGTCCTGACCCATCACCAAGGGCATGTCCTGTATTTTGGGGATGCATCAGTAGCCACCCTAGTCCTGACACAGAAACAAAATTCATCTAATTGACATAATTATTCATTAGGTTGAGTCAGTCCTTCATTTCAAAGTGTTTCATGTTGTTTTTGTATGGATTTGAGGTTGGTGCTGACAAAAAAAACGTCATTTAAAATTATCTTTGAAATGGGGCCAATTGTTAATTGTGAATCATAATGGAAAATGGCAAGGCTCATCTCTCCTCTCTGTGACTTGATCCTACAGAGGAGGAGGGGACATGCATAGAGAGGAGATGCAGCTAGGTGGTACATCAATCCCTTCACAGAAATAAGAAGGATAAAGCGGGGGGCGGGGAGGGGGCAGGGAGCAGCTATTCAGCAAACTAGAGGATCCAAAAAGTGCATTTAATGAATCATGCAACTTGTAAGGCTCATAATTACTGTACATAACAGTGACGTCTCTTGTTTTCCAGCTTTTAAACATTGCCAAGGGGTTTTAAGCATAAAGTAAATGGGACAAGGGGTACAAGAATAGCTCGTGGATAACCTGGGACTGTGTTCTCCTCTAATTATACCTGACTAAGCTGTTTGTCTGCAAAGGACAATGATGCAGCTCTTCAAAAGCTGCCCAACTGTTGGATCAGGTAGAAGCCATGAAGAAAAAGAATGTCCTCCCCTTGCACATGGCTTTATATTGCTCTCTAAAGCTGGGAAATTTTATTTCTAAACCATAATGGCCTGATTCCGATTTCATTCATACTCGAACAAAGCAGAATGAACTCCATTGAAGCTGATGGAGTAAAACCAGGATAAGTGACAGCAGGCAGAATAGAAAGTATCTGACCAACAAAAAACCATTCTTGACCAAGAAGTCAAATATCTAGCTGCAAAAGAGAAGAGCCATGCTTCAAAATTTCCAACCATTTCTGGTTGGAGAATTTGCACACCAAGATGCAGATGAAAATAACCATGTTAAAGCTAGATGCGTATACAGCATATTTTAAGGAAAATCACACACAGAGGAGGTTAGAGACCTGGGCTGATGAAAAGAGGCAGGACTCTTGGTTTAGAGAACACAGTGTCAACAAAACCCACGCTTTGTTCATTTAAACTTGCGGCTTTAACTGAGACTGTTTCGCTGGTTTCAGCATTATGGCTCCTAGATGTCTCAGCTATCACTATTACAGAAAATGTACAAATAAATAATCACAGCCAGGAGCTAGAGAGAAAAGGCCCAATATCATATTTCTCCAGATGCTTTCTCATCTGCTGACCCCCAGTCTGGAAAGAACAAATGGCAGTATGATATCCTGTGCAGGCTCACTGTTAGGTCTTGAGGGCAGTACGTGGTGATGATAATGCTTTAGCACAATATTTTCTACTGAAAAATTGAACAAGGAAAGTTAAATTAATTTTAACGTGTATTTCAAATTTTAACAGTACTGAATTTTAACAAGATTAGTTAATAACTATGTGAGCATCCCTCTGTCCCTACTGTAAATATAATCAGTCTGCCTTTAAAATTTACAAGAATGTTGTGCCAGGTTTTATTATTTAGCATTTGATCCTTTCCCAGGCTGTAATGAATGTCTGTGGCAGTTAGGAAGAAAAACTCCAACATCAGAGACGTTTTATTTTTTTTCTTTGAATCCCTCCACAGATTCCCTTTTTCCATCATAACAAGAGCTGCTTTTCCGTCACTGTCAAAGCTTCTGTTTTTCTCTGACCTTCTGGCTAGGGACAGAAGTTACATGTAAATCAGTTTAAATGATCAGAAACTGGTTTAAACCTATCACAGAACATAAATTCAGTGCATATAAACCCGTTTCAAAATGCCTGAAACTGGTTTGAGATAAACCTGGTTGAATGTAGTATCAGACTTAACTGACTGAGCTCAAACTGGTTTATGCAATATCTGTCCCAGACCTCTTCCTGGTTTAAGTTAAACCAGACTCCCCCAGCATCCCAGCATGCCCTCTGGGCTGGGCTCTGTGCTCCAGTGGACCAGGGCTGGTCTTGTTCCTCTGCTCCCCAGCTGGAGCAGGGACAGGCAGGGGTGGGAGCCTGGCCAGACACTGGCCCTGGAAGGGAGCAGGGTAGAGGTTTATTCCCCCACCACGCTGTCCCCTGTCCCAATGGTGTGGACCTGCATTTCTCTGCTGGCTGCTCCAGCAGCAGGGGCATGGCCAGCCCCAGCAGTAGCCTAGAGTGAAGTGGCCAGGGAAGGCATCTAATTCCCCGCTCCCTGTCCTATTCGCACAGACCTGAGCTGGGGTCTGCCAGGCACTCCTCCCTTCATGCTGCAGCAGCGGGGCCAGGGTCGCAGCCAGATGCCAACCGGTGTGGCACCTTGAGGCAGAAGATGCAGGGGGGGGGGTTAAAGCCCCTCTACCCCCACTGCCCCTAGGGAACCACAACCAGAGTCTACCTGCCCCAACCGCTACTGCTCGCTCCCTGTGAGGGGCAAACAGCAGGATATGCCCCCTTCTTCCCCCTCTGCCAGATGCCGGAGGGAGGGGGGAATAACCCCTTGCCTAAGGGGCTGTGCCAGCCAGTCTCTGGCCAGGCCTCCGCCCTGCTGCTGGAGCAGCAAAGGGGCAGGGTCCTGATGGGGCAGCAGCCCACACCCTGGTGTTCAGGGAGCATATGCCTCTTCCCCATGGAGGGGAGCCACAAGTGGTGGATCAGAGCTGCTACAGACTGCGGCAAATGGTGACACTGGGGCTCAGAGGGGGCCATAGCCCCCCAAACCCTCCTAGCACTGCCACCACAGCTGCTCATGGCAGCTTTCCCCGCCCCTGCCTACAGCGTGACCCCCCTGCTGGGAAGAGCCTTGCACTCTGAGACACTGACAGGGGCTGCAGCCCGTCAGGGTCTCTCCCCACTCGCTGCTCCAGGAGCAGGGGGCGGGGCCAGAGGCCGGCTGGCACAGCCCCCTTAACTGGGGGCAGGAATGGGGGTTATTTCCCCCTCTGCCCCTGAGGAACTGCAATGGGTCCGCTTGCCCTGACTGCCACTGCTGCTGCTCGCGCCCCCCCAAAAGGGAGCAAGTGGCAGGATAAGCCTCCTTCTGCCCCCTCTACCAGATGCTGCAGGGAGAGGGGGAAATAGTCTCCCACCCTGCCACCACCAAAGAGGCTGCAGCCTCTGTCACGGCATCCCAGAGTGCAAGCCTCTTCCCGGTGGGGGGGCCACGTCATGGGCAAAGCTGCCACAGACAAGTGGGGGTTGTATTCCCTGGGCTGCTGCTCTGTCAGAGCCCTGCCCCCTTGCCACTCCAGCAGTGGGGTGGGGGCCTGGCCAGAGACCAGCCTGCACGGCCCCTTAGGCAAAGAGGCAGGGAGGGGGGTTATTCCCTACTCCCTCCAGCATCTGGCGGAGGGGGCAGGAGACAGCTTAGCTGCTTGCCACACACAGGGAGCGAGAAGCGGTGGTGGTCAGGGCAGGCACAACTTGGCTGCGGTCCCCTGGGGGTAGTGAACCCCCCTCCTTGCCCCCTCTACCTAAGAAGCCATGCCCATCGGCGTTTGGCCATGACCCTGGCCCCGATGCTGTAGCAGCGAGGGGGAGCACCTGGCGGACCCCAGCTCGGGTCTGTGCCAGTGGGACAGGGAAGGGGGAATTAAAGCCCACTCCCTGGCCAGTTTACTTGAGACTACTGCCACGCTCCCCCCAGCACAGCTTCCCTGCACCAGAGGGTGTTTTCTAGTGCCCCCCAGCTCCTGGCCTGAGCCACTGCAGGCATGTGCCTATATTTCATGAATGTCTATTCACTTATAAATTGATTCAATCTAGGCAGGTTAGATTAACCTGCAAAGATTGAATCAAGCTCTGGCTTTTTGAATATCTGTCCCTAGCCTCTATTCTTATCTAGTATTGTACTGTCACTAGCCCAGCCGATAAAGTGACTGTTCAAATTTGGACAGAAGTTCAACATTTCTCTCACTTTGTACCCACTTTCATCTCATCCTCTGATCATGGGGCACTGTCCCTGACTTGATATATTTATGGCCAATTCCTTCTCTAAATCCTTCTGTGACACCAACAAGAAACAGGCCAATTAAAAACAGCACTGACAAATGGGCAGTAATTAGACCTAATGTAAGCTTAATTAATAAACATACAATCCAAAGTCATAAAACATATTATAAAATGTTCCATGTTTTCATTTGGTCTCTCTTCTCTACTTTTCTCATGCTGCTAAGCTGTTTGAGAGTTGGGACATATTCTGGGTATGGATAGTGGCTGGTATGTTTGCGAGTGCCTTCAGAATAGCAATGACAAAAAACAGGGCATCTGAATTAATGTCTGGTAATATGAAATGTGAGTAAATGTTAAGGAACAACTCCAGTCTAGAGGGCTGCCCTGAAATAGACTTTGCAATGGGGTATGAGAACTTTGTGCAGTGCTCAGTTCCCAAAGAGAAAACTCACTTACAATGCATGAGAAATACTACACTTTTTAACCCCTGCCATGCTTCTGAAAGGTCTCTTGTCACAAAGGAAACAGTAGTATGACATGAATTATGTATTTCATTCCCACTTGAAAATGATGGATATGCTCTTTAAGATTATGGTCCTAAGGAAAGATGTTATAGTCGAGGTTAAGGAACAAATAAAATTGCTGAGCACTATGGCAAGCTTTTGACCAAGTCAAATAGGTGAGATGGTAAAACTGATAAATCCAGAATTAATCTTGGCACAGAAAATATTCCAGCAATATACTTAATGCGACACATTTTCTTTGCATTTTGGCAGCAATGCTGAAGAAAGCAATGGAAGAAAAGTCTCCATTTGGAAAACATTAGGGTAAGTTCTATACTCGCCAAGTTACAGATTTAGTTCTGTTTTTATATTTTATATATTCATGTTGCATGTTAACAAGTGAAAATATTCTGTAACACTTTTGAAAAGTTGAAAGAGGGGCCTTTCAAAGCAGAAAGCCAAAAATCTATCAAACAGCAAATGGTCTCAAGAGTCTAGTGTGGTGTAGACAAACACTGCTTAAATATAGCTCTTTTGATTTAGGTGGTCCAGTAGGCTACTGTGGGTGCATCTACACAAGACATTGGAGTGAGGAGTGCAGCCCTTGCCAGGCTGTCTATTGCCAGGGCTCCCCACCACACACAGGCAGCCCCCGCACTCGGACCACTGTAGGGAAGGTCTGCACGCTTGAGCCAGTTGCCTTCAGCGCCCCCTGCCGTGCAGGTCTCAGGACCCCATGGGGAAGCAGGGGCTGGGGCTCCTTCTGGCAGAGTCCAAGGACCTACACGGCAGGGAGCAGTGAGGCAGCTGGCTCCAACACATGGAGCTTCCCTCCAGTGGCACGTGAGTGTGGGGGCTGCTCATCCAAGTGGCATACAAGTGGGGGGGCTGCCCATGTAGAGGTGGCTCAGCAAGGGCTGTGCTCTCCAACAAGATGTACAGTGCTAGCTAGAGCTGCACACCACTGGGCACCAGTTCCTGCGCCGGGCACGAGCACCCTGAGTGTCCCCGCCTGCTGCTACTGCCTGTGGGGCTGTATGCCATGGGGGCAGTGTGTGGGGGGGATCCCCACATGCCCCCACCCTCCCTCACACCCCATCCTCCCTCATACCCCACATCTTGCCCCAACTTCCCCACATATACACTCCCCAACATACCCTATTGCCCCCACACCCAGCCACACTCCCTTTTAAACCCCCACACCCCACCATACACCCCCACACACAAACACCCCCATACGCCACCATACACCCCTGCAACCACACCCCCTCACAGAATACACAAGAGTAAGACTTTATTTTTGAGTTATTATACAATCACCTCTATATATACTATGTAAACACAAATCATGATACAAATATTTTGTGTAATAAAATTAAAATATGTTATAGTAGGCGTGTGTTGGCTATAGGTGTTATATGGTTTAAGATCCCTTCCCAGGGATCGCTGACCTACAGGTGGTGACAGGGTAGGACCTACGTTAGGTCATTCTGTCTGCTTATAGGGTGTTGTATTCTTCGCCCGCCACGATTCTGATGTAGTTTTTGGGAGGCAGTTCCCTGTAGGCAGCCTTCTATATCCTTTACTCCGTTCTCTTCGTGGGTCTCCAAACCTCCCCTTTACCCCACCTTAACCATGTCCTGTCTCTGACGAGGATGTATATTGTCAAGACTTCCAGATGACTCTAGTGATGCAAACTCCTCTCAGTGGCCATACTGACAGGGGGCCCACTTGGCTAGCTCCTTTCCAGCCTTGATTGTTCTCTCCACCAAGCTAGAAAGTCCACAGCTGCTAATCAGTGGGCTCAGCAGTCAAAATATAGTCCTAGATATACCTGAGCCCAAAAATCAATATGGTGGTGGCCATGGCCACTGCTGGCTTACTCCATCAACATAGGAATAGTTCTTCTCCCCAACAGAAGTCCCTTTAGGACTGTAATCCTCACATGTCCTGGTCCTGCCACTTGAGGCCTCTTTAACAGTCCTACTAGGCCTTGGTAACCTTCGATCCTTAGACTTAGGGTCTTATTAAATACTCTGGGGCTTCCAGCTGCCCCTGCCCTTCCAGTGTATGTAGAGCCTGGGTGTGCAGCCCTGTTCCAGACTGATCTCTGACCCCTGGGTCCGACAACAGCCCCCAGGAGGTGAGTAATGTCCCAGTGCCCAGGTCTTCCACCCGATCTGCTTCTACCCAGGGTCCCTCTGACCTGAAAGATGGCTTGTCTCCAACCATCTGCCTGGAGTCACAGATCACTGCTCCCATGTCTGCAGGCTATTAGAATCTGTGCTCGGTGCTCCTGTGAGCACCGGGCCTCTCAGGCTGGGCTGGCTGCTCCCTGTCCTGGAACCACTCAGCCTGCCCTCTTTGCTGAACACTGCACACCCTCTCTCTGTGCCTCTTTCCGTTGATGCGTCGTATCCTACAGCTTCCCGCCTCAGCCCCAACTGAAGATGATCTGGTGAGCGACTTGAACTGGTGTTCCCTTCCCTTGCACCAGAGGCCTCCACCCAGACAGAACCTATTGTTCTGGCCTCCACCCAGACAAAGCCTCTGGCACTGGCCTGTGGGAGCTACCTGGCATGGCTTCCAGCAACTGGGAATGGGAGCAAAGTCACCCCCACCTGTGGTGTATGCTCCTTAGTGAGGTCCCTGGAGTCCCAGGTCACTGAGTTCCAGGCCCAGGTAGGCAGACTTTGTGCCATTAGGTCCCATGAGCAGATTGATGACTACTACAGTCAAGCTCTTCTTCATTCTTCAGGAGAAGAGAAGAAGATAGAGGAGAAGGTGGCCAACAAGAAGGCTGGTTGAAAAGACCCACCCAGAGCTACATGGAAGACAGTTGTCTCAGGCTCTAGGACATGCAGGACTAGGGCTGCTTCTCCCCATGCATGAGGAGGCTCTGATGGAGACACTGGATGAGGAGGTGGGTAGTCACTGAACTGCCACCCCCAAGAGGAGACACAGGGTGGTGGTGGGGGACTCCCTCCTGCGGGGCACCGAGGGACCCATCTGCTGTCCGGACCCCCTAGCCCATGAAGTCTGCTGCTTCCCTGGGGCCTGCATCCAGGATGTTGAGGAGAGGATCCCTATGCTCGTTCGGCCTTCTGACCACTACCCCATGCTCATCATCCACATGGGCATGAATGACATGGCCAGGAGTAATCCGGACTGAGTCATGAGTGACTACAGGGCTCTGGGGGCTGGGCTGCAGGTAGTTTTTTCCTCTGTGCTTCTGGCTGCAGGCCACAGACCTAGGGGGGAAGGATGCATTGAAGGAGTGAACCACTGACTCAAAAGGTGGTGCTCCCAAGCGGGCTTCGGTTTCTTCGACCAGAGCGCACACTTCAGGGAGAGAGGACTCCTGGGAAGGGACGGCATCCAACTCATGCGGAAGGGTAGGTCCCTGTTCTCGGCCAGGATGGCCGATCTTCTAGATAGGGCTTTAAACTAAGATCGCTGGGGGACAGGGAAACACTGACTGGAGCATGCCCAGAGACCAGCACACAAGTAAGCTCCAAAGCTGGGGACACTAGGAGAGCTACTCTTGCACGAGCTGAGGGAATCGTTTTCCCTCAGTGTGACAAGAAATTGAGGGTCTCACTTGGAGGACTCAGGTGCATTTACACTAATGCCAGAAGCATGGGGAACAAGCAGGAGCTAGCTCTCCTACTCTCCAGTGGGCATTACGATCTCGTATGGATTACAGAGACCTGGTGGGACTCCTAACATGACTGGAACATAACTATAGAGGGCTACACCCTGCACAGAAGGGACCGAGTAGGGAAGATAGGTGGAGGTGTAGCTCTCTATGTGAGGGAGCAATACACCTCCTTGGAATCCGACATCAGCTCCAAAGAAGAGCAGCTCAAAGCCCTCTGGGTCAAACTATGGAGGGGGGAAGTGAGAGAAACCTAACTGTAGGTGTATACTATAGACCACCAAACCAGGGGGAGAAGCTCGATCTGGAGTTCTCTTGAGAACTGGCAGAGGCCGCACGCACAGGGGACATGGTTGTCATGGGTGACTTCAGTTACCCAGACATCTCTTGGGAGAAGCACTTGGCTAAGTTGGATCGGTCATGTTGCTTCCTGACCTGTATTGAAGAGCTCTACCTGACTCAGGAATTGCATGGGTCAACCAAAGGTAATGTTCTCCTAGACTTGGTCTTGGCCAAAGGAGATGATCTGGTGAGCGACTTGAATACAGAGGGTAGCCTGGGTGACAGCGACCATGAAACCATCGTGTTTGCTGTCCATCACAAGGCAGGAAAATTAGCTAGCAGGGTTGAAGTTTTGAAATTCAAAAAGGCAAATTTCAACAGGCTCCAGGCAATAGTAGGGGAAGCGCTGCAGGACCAGGGACCAAAGGTGAAAGGAGTGCATGAAGAGTGGTCGTTCCTCAAGGACACAATCCTTGAAGCACAAAAAAAGTCCATTCCCATGCGGAGGAAAGGTAGCAGAAGGGCTGGAAAGCCCTTTTGGCTTAATAGGGATATCATGGTCCTCTTGAAAAGAAGAAAGAGGCATACAAACAATGGAAGCTTGGGACAGTCCCCAAAGAGGACTATAACAACATGTAAGGAGCAGATTAGAAAGGCTAAGGCGGCAACTGAATTTAAATTAGCAACAGAAATCAAGGACAATAAGAAGTCCTTCTTTAGGTATGTAGGGAACAGGAGGAAAACAAATGGAAGCATGGGGCCACTGCTTAACAACTCAGGGCAGCTGGTTACTGACACTCAGGAGAAAACTGAACTCCTGAGTGACTGCTTTGCTTTGGTATTTCACTGGACTAAGGGGAAAATCATACTAGATAAGGTTCAGAATGGGCATGGTGAGAATGACCACTTTCCTACTGTTGAAGTTGAGCTGGTCCGTGATCAGTTAGAAAAGTTAGACATTTATAAGTCAGCAGGACCGGATGAACTTCATTCAAGAGTGCTGAAGGAGCTGGCCAAAGTCATCGTGAGACCTCTGGCAAAATTCTTCTAAAACTCGTGGTGCTCGGGGGAGGTCCCTGAAGACTGGAAGAGGACCAGTGTTGTGCCCATCTTCAAGAAGGGGAGGAGAGAAGACCCAGGCAACTATAGGCCAATTTGCCTAATTTGTATCCCAGGGGAAATCCTGGAAAAATTCATCAAGGAGTCTATGTGCGATAGGCTTGCAGAAGATAGGATTCTGAATGACAGCCACCATGGCTTCATCGTGGGCAGGTCTTGTCTTACCAATCTCCTTCTACGACCAGGTAACTCCCCACCTGGATAAGAGAGAGGAAGTTGACATTGTATACCTAGACTTCCAAAAGGCCTTTGATCAAGTATCCCATGATGTTCTCATGGGAAAATTGAAGGATTGCGGGCTTAACTGCTTGAAAGTTAGGTGGGTAGGAAGCAGGCTGTGGGGCAGGACCCAGAGAGGTTTAATGAATGGATCTGTGTCATCCTGGCGAGAAGTGGTAAGGGGTGTCCTGCAGGGGTCCATGCTTGGTCCAGTGCTTTTCAACATCTTTATCAATGATTTGGATGTGGGGGTGGAGCTCATTGGCCAAGTTCGCAGATAACACCAAGTTATGGGGGAGCGTGGCCACACTTGAAAATAGGCTGCAGATACAGGCGGACCTAGATAGGCTGGCAACTTGGGCTGATCAGAACCAGATGAAGTTCAACACTGAGAAGTGTAAAGTGCTGGATCCATCTGGGGATGAACAATCCCCAACATACTTACAGGCTCGTGGCGCCAAACTGACTAGCACCATGACTGAAAGGGACCTAAGGGATAATAAAAGACCATGGTATGAATGTGAGCCATCAGTACGATGCTGTAGCCACCAGGGAAAACAACACTCTAGCATGCATCAACTGATGCATCTCAAGCAAAACCAAGGAAGTGATTCTTCCACTTTACTCAGCATTGGTGAGACCGCAGCTGGAGTACTGCATTCAGTTCTGGGTCCCGCACTTCAACAAGGATGTGGGAAAACTTGAGAGAGTCCAGAGAAGAGCCACCCATATGATCAGAGACTTTCAAGCCAAGCCATACAAGGAAAGGCTGAGGGACTTGGGTCTCTTTAGCCTAAAAAGGAGAAGGCTGAGAGGGGATTTGGTAGCAGCTTACCACTATATCAGGGAATACATCAAGGGCTCAGGGAACAACTGTTTACCAGGGCATCCTTGGGAAAAACTAAGAGTAATGACCACAAATTCCTAGAAGACCATTTTAGGCTCAAGATGAGGAGAGTGTCCAAACTGTGGAATAAGCTCCCTCCAGAGGTGCTGCAATCACCCACCCTGGAAATCTTCAAGAGGAGACTGGATGGTCACCTCACTGAGGTCTCCTGACCCCAATTGTCTTTCCTGCCTAGTGCAGGGGGCTGGACCCGATGATCTTGCAAGGTCCCTTCCAGCCCCTAACAATCTATGAATCTATTCAGCGCTCTTTCTGCCAATCCAAAGCCTCACACTGCTCTGGAAGCACTCTTCTCATACAAGGTGTTTGACTTTTAGTGTATGATTTGTTTTTTTACTGGTTCTAAGATGGCAAAGCCCCTGCTCCCGAAAGGAGAATTTCTGGGGGCAAGGGGAGGGACTTCTGGTGGCAAACGTCAGGGGGCAGGCGTGGGACTTCTAGTCCCAAGATGGCAAATAGAGGACAGGGCAACTGTCAGGGGGGGAGGGGGGAGGCTACCCATGTGGTCCTCCATAGCTCATCAAACTTTGTTAAATGGCCCTCCAGTTGAAATTACTGCCTGCCTCTGCCTTAGAGACAATCAAATAAAAAGAATTTTACAACAACAGTTCAACTAAAAGTGAGTAGCTAACCCCAAACAAAAATGAATCCTAGTCCAAAAGAAAGGGGGAACCCCCTCCCCAACAGACCCCTCCATTCTATATAGATTTCACAAAAGCCCACCCACAAAAGTTGGCCTCGGGTATGTAAAAATCCTAGGCCCTTTCTCTGGTTGATCCCAAAACGAGGAGACCTTCTTGGCAAATGCTCTATCACTAGCCTAAGATACTATATACAGCATCTCCAGATACTGCATTGCAGAGGTATGGCAGGAGGAGAGGCTGTCACTTGTGTAGAAGGATCCTAAGCTATTAGGACTTTACAGGTCAAATTCAGCATCTTTAATTATAACTGAAAATGAATCAACAGTCAGTGTAATTCTGAGAGCACCTTTGTCTCCTGCTACTAAAAACAACACTTATTAAGCAGGCTACTACCTTCTGTATTAGTTAAGTTTCCACGCTGAGTTCTGGCACAGTCCCAAAAATGAATCACAAAGTGTGGAAATATACTCTCAGTAAATAGTAGATGACCTTCTTTTCCCAACCTACTAACATGGCGACTGTGGCATTGATGCCTACACAGTCAGATGGATTGCAAATTGGCTGAAGGGTCATACTCAGAGGGTGGTGGTGGATGGGTCATATTCGACCTGGGGGGAAGTGGGCAGCGGAGTCCCCCAGGGCTCGGTCCTTGGGCCCGCATTGTTCAATTTCTTTATCAGCAATTTGGACGATAGGGTGAAAAGCAACCTGTTTAAATCTGCTGATGATACCAAAATTTGGGGTGAGGTGGGCAAGCTGGTAGGGAGGGAAAGACTGCAGCAAGCCCGGGCTGGGTTGCAGGGGTGGGCTAACAAAAACAGGATGCGTTTCAATACGGACAAGTGCAGTAGTAACCAGCAACACACTTATAAGATGGGAAACTCCCTTCTTGAGAGCATGGAAGCAGAAAGGGATCTTGGAGTCATCACTGACTCCAAGATGAACATGGGCCGACAATGCGAGGTCACGGTCGGCAGGGCTAACCGGACCTTATTGTGCATCCACACATGCATCTCAAGTAGGGCCAAGGAGGTGATCCTCCCCCTCTACGCGACACTGGTCAGGCCGCAGCTGGAGTACTGTGTCAAGTTTTGGGCATCCCACTTCAAGAGGGATGTGGACAACATTGAGAGGGTCCAGAGGAGGGCCACCCACATGATCCGGGGACAGCAGGGCAGACCCTACAATGAGAGGCTATGGGACCTGAACCTGTTCAGCCTTCACAAGAGAAGGCTGAGGGGGGACCTTGTGACTGTCTATAAACTCACTAGGGGGGACCAGAAGGGTTTGGGGGAGACCTTGTTTCCCCAAGCGCCCCCCGGGATAACAAGGAATAACGGCCAGAAGTTGTTGGAGAGTAGGTTTAGGTCAGACATCCATAAGAACTACTTCACAGTTAGGGCGGCTAGGATCTGGAACCAACTTCCAAGGGAAGTGGTGCTGGCTCCTACCCTGGGGGTCTTTAAGAAGCGGCTTGATGCCTACCTGGCTGGGGTCATTTGAGCCCAGTTTCCCTCCTGCCCAGGCAGGGGTTCGAACTTGAAGATTTACATGGTTCCTTCCAACCCTACTTCTATGTTTCTATGATTCTATGAACACCACTACAATTCTTATCTGTGCTAGCTCTCATGCATGCCCCAATATCTTTTAAACACTAGACTGGGTTTTCAATAGCGCTGTGCACATCAGGAGAGACTGAGATGAAGAATCAGAAGTTGCCAGCATCCTGAAAAACTGAAATTCATACCTCCTTGCAGCCCTAAGTACATGTTAAGTGGAGGGGAAGGTAAGATTTAATTGTATAACAGCAAATTCTTTACTAGTGTGATTTATGTTTCATGCCCAGTTCTGCACTCAGAATGGCAAGGTCAAGAATATTCAAGGCATTTAGATAGCCAGTGAGTTTTCTCACCTGTCTTCCCCTTAATTTTCACAATCATATTTTGAAAGGCATTTTACATCTAATTATATAGACAATCTACATAAAAAACATCAGTTTCAAGGTTAAATCTGAAATTTCCTAAGCTTAAAGAGAAAATCAATACATCCAAGACTATAACACTTTTCATGGAATGTACCATTGATTTACTCAGAGAATGTTATTCTAACAAGCACTGCAATCCTGTAGCTGGGCTTCTAGTATCTCAGGGACACATAGTTAGCTATGTTAGTCTAAAGTCAGGTAGAAGGCAGGGTATAGACCAGTGATCCTCAAGCAGGGTGCCATGGTGCTTCATCTTACAACAGCATGTGATATACACACACACACACACACACACACACACGGAGAGCGAGTGAGAAAGAGCGCTAACTTTAGCTCACAAAAAGCTTATGCAATATATATCTACTTGGGTTAGTCTATAACAATAGCTCTCAACCTTTTTAGACTCAAGGCAACCTTGGATAATAGACTTGAAGTACCCCACAGAAAATGCCAGCTCTTAGTTTTCACCCGTTTTGCCTATAGAAAAAGAATAGAGCAGTTTTTTCTGTTGAAAGGAACTCAGAAAGACAACTGTGGATTTCTATTTGAAATCTTAGAGTTTACCTTGTTAATCATGTTTGTAAACCTAACAGCATTAACATTGTGTGGCACCTTGCAGCACTCTTGAAAGGTTCTCAGGGCACCCCAGAAGGCTGTGGGGGGCTGGAGTAGCATGGGCACTAAGGTGATGCTTGGCAGCCCAGAAATTCAAGTTTGAGATCATAGCAGAAGCATTCCCGGTGCAGCCTTTCAGAATCCAAAGGAAAATCTGCAAATTCTGCTAAATACCTTGTCATAAAGACATGAACTAAGGAAAGGAAGGGTGCCAGGGCAGCCTGGTGGAAAATCACTACTTATAAATCTACCCTACCTTCTTCTAGTATGCCAGCCAATTTACCAAATTTACTCAAATCTAAGACAATGTCCTCCTCCCACTGTTAGCATGGTGGGGAGCCCCATGTCTTACATTTGACTAAAGGGGGTGGGGACTGGCAAGCAGCTGCTGTGGCTCTGATTCTGGCCCTGTGCCCAGGTCAGGACTAGAATCAGAGCCACAGCACCTTCTGCCTCCCACCATCCCCTTCACCCCACCTTACCATCAAGCACAGCTCAGCTCCAACCCAGGCTGGATTCCCTCCTGGACATGAAGCACAGGGAAACTCTGTCCTCTGCCTGACCAATCAGCATCATTGCCACTGCTGTTTGACCGGCAGGGGCTGTGCTTCTACTTGCTATGCTCCTGAAGGGAACAGACCCTGAAAAGCATCTGACAGTAAGAGGGGAGAGAGGAAGAGGCAGAGACTGGGGGCAGTGGGGCACAGGAAAGGGCAGAGACCAGGAGGGAGGGGGGGGAAGAGGAAGAGACTGGGAGGGAAGTGGGGGGAAAAGGGCAGAGGCTGTGGGGAGCTGGTGGTGGGGAGAAGGTACAGGTGGCAGGGGTCCAGGAAGGCTGCAGGGGGAAGAAGTGGGGAGTAGAGGGCAAGGGGGCTGCCTGACCCCCCCCCCCCCCAACTTCACCCCCACTGCTTTCTCTGCTGTAACAATGGGGGTGCAGGGTAAATTTAAGACAGCCCTCTGATAGCTAGATTCTGTACCTGGAAAATGATAACACACGCTAAACAAAGACATCTAGCTTCAATAGAAAATAGAAGACTCTAGCAGAGAACTCTAATTTAGCAGGTTCCATCATTAAAATGCATGACATACCGAGTGTTCAGAGAGCTGCAAAGGTATTTCATGTTGCAAATACAGCTAATTAAAGCAGCAGCGTTTGAGTCAAAGTGAGATAACTTTCCTGCACTCACATACTAAACCCGGAACTAAATCATTTTTCTAGAAGTTGATGACAAATTTACATACATACATACTCTAACACATGCCTCCCTGTCTGTATTGCTACGCACACAGCAGTATGATAGCATTCACAGAAAGCATTAAAAAACTATATGAAATAGGGTGTTTGGGGAGAAGATGGATGAATACATTTACTCTTAAACAGTGGAAAGAATGCAGGTCTTTTTTATATAGGTAAATCTGTTTTCATTTTGAGCAAGTAATTATTAAATTACTGCTTCAATTTTTTTTTCTTGCATTACCTTCTTTGGAAGATGTACTAACAGGTTTTTAAATATCCAGTCTAGTTTTGTATTTATGCGTATTTATTCCTTATGTCCAAATGCTTATCAAATTGAAAATTATTTTTACATTAGTCTGGGGCTATAACTAGTTATTGTTCTTGAATGCAACAAGTAGCATTAATGCAATGTTAACACTGAAATGTCCAAAATGTAAAGTCATTGGAACTCTAAACTTGAAAAGTGAACTTAAAACATTCACTTCGCATGTAATTTTCAAAGGAGTTTAGGGGACAGACCAAGAAGTACATTGGAACAATGTGGCTAAATTAACATTTTGAAAACTACCTAAATGCTTAAAACTTTCTTTGGTGTTTGACCTTAAAATAAAGTTATTATGGCAATCATATTTTATTGATCCCATATGGCCATAACAATGAGTGCCCTGGTAAGGAATTTGAGGGAGGTTCTCTTCCATGAAATATCTTTCAGTGTGCTAAGCAGAGCCCTAGGAGGTAGTCTGACATGCCCAATATTGATCAATAAGTCAGAACAGGGTCTAAAAAAAAATAAACGACTTTTATTTGTGATGGGACTCTTACTTCTGACAATTACAGCTTTTGAAAAATAACTATAAAAAACAAGGAAAGAAAAATGTAATATAATCAGCTATCAACAAACAGCAGCCCACATAACCATGAAATACTATTTACTTTTATATTTTTAACTCTGTCAATTTTTTTTTTAATTTCAAGTATTTTCTTAACAGAAAAACGTATTACTTTGCTGTTCTATTTCAGGAAAGTGTCCTTCCCTTTCCCTTCTGGGGTTTTAACTAATCAGGTCCTCATACCAAAGAGTTGCCCCAAATCCTCATCACTGCCTGCTGGGAGGGGTGTATCTGAGACCTCTCTATGAATCCTATTCCTGTCAGACCCATATTTCAGGCTAATAAGTATAAATTATATGAGATTCCCCCCCCCGTAATTGGCTGTAATCTCTGTGCTCCATTTAAGTACCTTGCCAGTAAGAAAAAGTTTAGTGCCATAACCATTTGGACATCAGCACTCATGATATGTTCTCTGTTTCATTAGCCACCAAAGTTATAGTTGTACCAAATGCTTAAAAATTAACTCCACATGGTAGGAAAAGGCCTCAAATACTTCATTTTACTGTGCTGACTAAATACAAGCCTGCAGTGTAGTCAGCATTCTTCATTCCTATTTTGAAAATTCTGTTAAAACGTTACCTAGTCAATACCTATTTTAAACCAAAACTGCTTATCTTTAAAGCAGAAAATAGCTTTAGAATTTGCTAACAGTTTTAGGGGAAAAAAAAGGCAAAATCATTTTCAAGTGCCAATGTCTGGTCACATGCTATATGCCAGATATGTATTTAACTCTTGGTATCTGATGAACCACTCAGCATTTTCCCTCCTCATATTATAATCCTCAACAGCTTGCAGTCTCTAAGCAGAATCAGGCAAGACACAGAGGGGATGTCTACACATTCATTAATGCGCCATAGTTACTATGTATTAAGTTTTGTACTTGGATAATCAAGTACTAAGTTAACACATAGTAACTTGCGCTACTGCGCAGTAGCACCAATGTATTTTTTTTTAGTGACGCTTACTATGCACTAGCCTAATACTACTGCATAGTAGCATAGTTTTTGCCCAGCATGCTACTGCACAATGTTATTAGACTACTGTGCAGTTAGTATCTCGTGTAGACACGTCCAGAATGGTGGCAAGTACTAAGATTTAGGCACATAATAAAGACCCACAGAGCTGTGCTTTTATTAAGCAGCATGTCACAGAAGGTGATTAACTGCAGGGCTTTGATGTACTCCCAGCAGCAACCCCTGCATTCTGACTTCTGCAAGAGGACAAATGATCCTTCATTTTCTTCCTAAAAGCTGATTTAGCAACAGAGGAAGAGAATGGGGAATGAGAAACCAAGTAAAAACATATCATGGAGAGAGAAGAAATTGTGGGTAGGAAGGCAGCATCACAGCCTTTACATTTTAAACAGCAATTCATTGAAGGTCAGATAGCTGGAATGGACTCAGAAGGAACCAAACAAAAAATGTTAATTATTAGCAGGCCAGAATGTGTGCGCACAGTTTGGAAGATCTGGGTTACTTGCTTGGCTTCAGGGCTAGCTAAAACCACAAAATGCATTAATGACTTGCATTTTTATACCCGACAATTTGTCAACCCCTTGCTGGTTTTAATATTATTTTTTAATGAAGCATTTTATAGAATTTAAGCTAGAGTCCCATGGTAATATCCAGAACGTGAGATACCACGGTGAGGTAAATTAAACCCATATTTATATAGAAGGAGGGGGTAGGAGGAGAAGACAGGGTGGGGAGAGTGTGAATTTTCATACTAATAACATACTGACATTATAAAGGCTGTGCAAGTTTCTTATGCAGAATCCACTTCAATCATGATCTGAAACATCCCTTTATATTTCTGACCTATGTCCCTCCAGAGCAGAAGATAAATGCCAATCCTATTAAACTAAATCTGGTTGTATAATAGGGACCAAAGACATGAAAAGAATGGGCTGAGATCCACTAATACATTTCACTTACAACCCCAAACTGCAGATGGGTACATGACCCTTTAGAGAGACTCCTTTCCCTAACTCACAGATAGATCCCTCTCCCCTGCGCAGATGGAATTTGTAATGGCAGTCTGATTTTGTTACAGGATCTGTAAGGGCCTTGTTACACAGTAATTTTGGGCAGCTCCTAGAGCTCTTCACAGCGGATTATCCACCCATTAATACCCAAAACTAGTTTTAAGCATTTGTTAGGCAGCTCAAAATTATGCTACTCCAGGGCAGGATTGTCTCTGATCTATATTACCCAGCTCATGTTACACTAAAGTGTGGCCACTCTAGGCTACATCTTAGTGGAAACATCCTACCTGCCCCCACCTCCTACTCTGGCCTGGATCAGGACCACTGCCTCCCCCTCGACCCTCCCCAGCACCCCAGACCCCCACTCACTGCCCCTCCATTTACTTGTAGCTGCCTACAGTCTGTCACAGGACAGCAGGCAGGGAAGGGTTAATTTGCCTTCCTGGCCAGCCCCACCACTGCTCTCTCTGGGCCAGGCTCAGCCCAGAGAACAGCAGCAGCCCAGCAACAGGAGTGGCAGCAGAGACTAGGCAGGGCAATTAACTTTTCCCTGCCTGCCTCCCTAGGGCAGACAGCGTAGGCAGCCACAAGTAAGTGAGGGACAGGAGAGTTCTGGGAGCAGGGAAGGCAGAGGGGACCCCAAGGGGCGGCGGGGGGGCGTGGCGGCAGAACTGGGGCAGCCCTGTGGGCAGATGAGGAAACCTAGAATAGGAGGAGAGAGATTCTTACCTTTTAGTCCTCCAAGACCGTGCTGGTCGGGATATGTGACTGCTCCAAACTCAAGCTAGTACTAACAATGATCAACATTTGAGCAGCTCACGTATAAGAAGGCCCTAAAAGCATCTGTTAGAAAACCATTTGGCTTACAGACTGGTCTTTTTCCAAAGAGAACAAGAACTCCTTCTTACCTATCCTGGCAATAAGTATCCACAATTCATTATTTATATTAAATGTTGTTGTTCATTTGCTACTGGTTCCATTTTCACACCGCCAACTGGAACACAAAGATTTCTTGCTGCCTAATACAAAGCCCATACAGTACTAAGACACCAAACAAGAGTATTGAAAATATGTAGACATCAAGACCAGGCCAGAAGTGCCTTGGTACTTATTCCAACTGAAGGAGAGTTCAGAAGAACACAATAATGTCTATTGTCTTCTCCATCTATCCCGTATTAAACAGCAGCATGCAAATCCTGTTATACTAAATGCTTCAGGATCTTGATTTTCTATTCTTCTACTCCATATATAAATAATACCAATGTTGCCCTGATTACATTTCTGCTTTCAAGTTTTTATTTCAAGTTTTCAAAAATGTCAGTCAAAAAGGAAACCTCAAGCCTAACAGGTCAAAGTATGCTGTCATGACAAGTATGTGGAAACAGTAATTCACAAAGGAAGATAAATAAAAGGTAGCAGTATAGCACTGCTGGAATTAAGAACAGTGCTTTGTACTCTCATGCAAGAGTGTTAATACATGAGAATTCCCTATCCAATCCTTCCTAAAGTATTTCACAAGATTGTTTTACATAGTAAATTAACACTAAGCTGCCTTCATTTGAGAAGGGAACATGACGGCAAGGCTGGGGATATTTTAATACACAGTATTTTTGTCTCTACTTGCCTTCTATTTTTGCCATACTATTATCTTTTATGTTAGGCTACAAGAAACTAAAATAGCTTTAAAGTCCCCTGGCTGAACTCAATGAGATGAGAAGTCAATTCACTAGTCTGTTTAACAACAGATACTTGTACAAGATATTTCTCCTGCTTTTGGGATTAAACAGGGACTCAATGCAGTTCCCTTTATTAAAATAAAGTGGTATAACAGTCACAATCAAAAGAAGGGAAGAGTCCTTGACCTGATGTTTACCCATTTGGCTTCTGCATGAAAAAAATTAAATATCAAGCACTAGGTGAATCAGTAGGTTAAAAAAATGGTCATAAGCTTTAGTGTTTACATATGAAACCAATACATGCGCCACTAAAGGCTGGGTACCATTTCTGAAGAGCCCCAAAGCTTGAGCTATTAAAACTTAACCCAAGCCTTGGATTTCCAATTGGTGAAACAACACAAAGATATGGACAACAGAGCATTTTAGGGAAATGTTAGGATGTTATAACATTTAGGAAAAACACAAGTCCCAGGAATAAAAAAGACTTCTGAAGTAATGTATTTTTTCCCTTCTTTCCCCTTCCTTATTGTAGGATAGTGTGTCACCTCAACAAGAACCAGAGAAAGACATAAAACATGAAACACTGCTGCTATGAGGATTCAACCATCTCCAAAAGAGAAAAGAAAATATGTGGTGCTGCACATTTTTTAAAAGTGTGTCTGGAAAACAATTTGATTCTGTTCCTACAATAAAGTTTAATGTTTTGGATGCAATCATTGCAAATTATGAAGGCTTGGCAAACAGCTCAGTTAGAACATATGGAAATTCTGTTTGCCTTCTTCACTTACAGCCTGCTAATACATTTTTATAACAGTATCACCAGCTATATGATTTCATTACAAACCATGATCCAAAACAACACAAAATCCCGTTTTTCTTTCAGGCAGGGGGTTGCGTATTTTGTGAAAATCCTCATAGAATTAAAACTGGCCAACCTTACAATGCCATTTGATTGCTGCACTAGAAACAAATCTAGGATGTCCTGATGCACTCAGAATTCACACTTCCTTACTTGAAGGAGCTGGTCCATTCCTCAAGCAAAAAATAATCATGTCACCCAGGGGAGAGGAGGAGAGCTCCATGCATTGTTAACAGGCAGTGAATGCCTTGTAGACAGGCAAACGTAAGTTGGACCTATAGCAAAGCAACAGCAGAAAAGCTCTCGCACAAGAGGAGGAAACAAACAATTTGTAGGCTTCCATCCTGAGACTACAGGACATGAAACATGTCACCAAGGCACAAAATTGTTTGATCATTTCTGAGGGAACAGGGTGAGCTTCCCTGATTAGTCTACTGCTCTATGAAGTAGCATAGGACTAGGAAGAAATGCTACTCCCGGTTCCTACATGCTACACAGAAGAACCTAATAATTAATATGAGTTAGTTAATAGTTAAAGCAATAGTTAATAGAAAAAAATATTAATTTCCAGAGACAATCAGTTGCCAGTGCTCCACTTAAAGGAGAAGCAACACAAAGCCAGTGACTGGGTTACAGAAAGCAGCATATATAACTGAACTTCCTTGAAAATAAATAAAGCAGACACAGTTAGGATTACTCTAAGGTATCAATATCAACCCCGGGAATTTCAACTGGTAGCTCCCTTTCCTAGAACTCCTTGATACTGAGAGATATCTGACCACAAAAGTTTCCCTCTAGAAATACTTTTCAAAAGGATCGTTAGGAAAACACTGAAATAGTGACTCTCAGTTCAAATTAACCTTATAGGCCGCATCCAGATGAGCTCAGGTGTTTGGTTTCCCGGGGACAAGTAGTGGCAGCTCACCTTGTGCCACAGCTACTTGTCCCCAGGGAACACCTGGGCCACATGCACTTTGGCACGCAAGTTACCCTGGGGGCAGTAGGGGAGGCTGAAGCCAGCACTGTGCTGGCCCCAGTAGCCTTACCTGGGGCTCTGGGGGGCCTCCTGGGTCTGCAGCTGCAGCGATCCTGCCAGGCAGAGCTGCAGCATTTTCAGTGGTGTGCACTGCCCATGCATGCAATGGTCCACTTTTTTTCCCCACAGGTTTTTTTGACCTCATCCATGGGTAAAAAAACTCCACAGAAAAAAAACCTAGAACAGCACACGCCTGGGCAGCGTGCCCTTGCAGGGCAGAGAACACCGGATTGTGTGGTATGTGGTGGTCCAGATGTGTTTGTGGCACCACATACCGCACAGCCATGCTTGTCTGGATGCACCCATACACAGTATATTTGTTTTTGTTTTAGCTACATGCTGCGCACATCTACACGTGCATTGACGTGCTTTAGTTAATGCGCATTAAATCTAGTACCTCCACTGTGAGGTACTGGGAAATGTGCATTAGCCTGTCTTAATATGCATTAACTAAAGAGCATGGGTTTAAGTGATGCTTAATGCCCATTAGTCTATTTTAACGCACATTAACTAAATAACACATTTTTTAGTAATGCTTTAATACATAATTAAATAGGCTAATGCACATTAAAGTGCACATGCAGACAGCTGGAATTGTACCGAATTCAATTGGAATGGAGTGTTTTTTCTCCAATTAAAAAAAAAAATTAAAAATCCATAAATATTTTATTCATAAGAATTTTTTCCCCCTTAGATAGTTTCATAGTTGGTAAGGTCGGAAGGGATCTGAGCAGATCATCAAGTCCGACCCCCTGCCATGGGCAGGAAAGGATGCTGGGGTCAAATGACCCCAGCTAGGTGATTATCCAGCCTCTTTCTGACCCATTTGGTTTGTATCCCAGCCTCTTTCTGAAGACCCCCAGGGTAGGAGTGAGCACCACTCCCCTTGGAAGTTGGTTCCAGCTCCTAGCCGCCATGCCTGTGAAGTAGTGCTTTCTGATGTCCACCCTGAATTTACTCTCCATCAAGTTATGGCCATTATTCCTCGTTACTCCCGGTAGTGCTCGGGGGAACAGGGACTCTCCCATAGCCTGCTGGTCCCCCTTGGCCAGTTTGTAGACCATCACCAGATCCCCTCTCAGCCTTCTCTTGTGCAGGCTGAACAGGTTCAGGTCCTGTAGCCTCTGCTCATAGGGCCTGCCCTGCTGTCCCCTGATCATGTGAGTGGCCCTCCTCTGGACCCTCTCGATGCTGGCCACATCCCTCCTGAAGTGCAGTGCCCAGAATTGGATGCAGTATTCCAACTATGGCCTGACCAGTGTCGCATAGCGGGGGCAGATCATCTCCTTGGACCTGCTCATGATGCATCTATGGATGCATGACAAGGTACTGTTAGCCTTCCTGACCAAGTCCTCACACTGTCGGCCCATGTTCATTTCGGAATCAATAATGACACCAAGATCCTTTTCTGCCTCTGTGCTGACAAGAAGGGAGTTCCCCAGCCTGTAGATATGCTGCTGGTTCTTCCTCCCCAGGTGCAATACCTTGCACTTGTCACTGTTGAAGCCTATCCTGTTCTCATCCGCCCACCCCTGTAACCTGTCTAGATCTGGTTGCAGCCTGTCTCTCTCCTCCAGCGTGTCCACTTCTCCCCACATCTTAGTGTCATCTGTGAATTTGAACAAAGTGCTTTTCACCCCCTCGTCCAAGTCGCTGATAAACATGTTGAACAGTGCGGGCCCGAGGACTGAGGCCTGGGGGACCCCACTGCCCACGTCTCTCCAGGTCGAAAAAGACCCATCCACCACCACTCTCTGGGTGTGGCCCTCCAGCCAATTTGCGACCCATCCGACTGTATAGGCATCGATGCCACAGTCACCTAATTTTTTAATGAGAATGAAGTGAGAGACAGTGTCAAAGGCCTTCCTAAAGTCCAGAAAGACTACATCCACCATGACACCTGCGTCCAAGGATCTTGTGACCTGGTCATAGAAGGCCACCGGGTTGGTCTGACAGGACCTGCATCGAATTAACCCATGTTGGTTGCCCCTAAGCATAATCTCCCCTGCTGGTCCCTTGCAGATGTGCTCCTGGATAATTTTCTCAAAAAGCTTCCCCAGGACCGAGATAAGACTAACGGGCCTATAGTTTCCTGGGTCCTCCTTCCTCCCTTTTTTGAAAATGGGGACCACATTGGCTCTTTTCCAGTCATCCGGCACTTTGCCAGAGCACCACGAATGCTCGTAAAGCCGTGGCAGGGGTCCCACAATGACCTCTGCTAATTCCCTCGGCACTCTGGGGTGGAGATCGTCAGGACCTGCTGATTTGTACACGTCTAGATGACAGACTTCTTGCTGATTATCAGTTATCTTGGTTTTCTCTGATAAAAATCCCAAATTCTCTAATTAACACCCCCAAAATCTGCATTTTTCTATTATTAAAATGAAATGCCACTATATATAGGTATCAGTTGAACACAATGTTTTATTGATCTATTTACAATTTGGAAGCTTACTAGCACCTCAGTCATCGTCATAAAACAAAATTCTAAATACCTATATATTTTGGCATTTGATTTCGGGTTTTTTATCATTGAAAATCAGAGCTCCCCCTGTCCACTTCACTCACCAGGATGTGAATCCAGCTACAGCTGTCCCCTCCACTGTTTTGTGGTGCTGAGCAGCCGTGATATGTCAGTGCCCCTCACTCCCAAGCCACAGCCCCCCCAAGCAGTGCCAGCATGACTCGCACCCCACTGCCCTGCCACCACCAGTCCTGCCAGCACGACGAACTGGCTCTAGGGGTGGGCAGTGAGGGCAACCACCCAGGGCACTGAGGTGGCGGGGATCATAGTACCCCAGGGCAAGGCCCCACCTCAGCTTGCGTGGGGGCAGAGGAGGAGGCACAAGGTGGGGCTGCCCTCATTTCTGGATGCCCCCCTGCCCACCCCAGCTTTCCCCTGCCTCCAGGCCTCAACCCCCCAGTGTGTGGGGCAGGGGGTGGGTGTGTGGGTAAGGCAGTGGGTTTGTGGGGCTTTCCATAGCTTGGCCCCTCCCCTGATGCAGGGCTGGTCCCGACTTGCCAGAGCTTGGCCCCTGATGGCCAAGACAGGCCCCATGCCATCTGGGCTGTGTGCCAAGCTCTGGCATGTCCAGACCACCTCTGTGCCATCAGGGGGTCCCTGATGGTGCAGGGATGGTTTAGGCTCACCAGAGCTTGGTCCACAGCCCCAATGGCATAGGGAAGGTCCCCAAGTCTTAGTTCTCCAACACCCCCACATAGGCAATAAATTGTGGAGCATGGGAAGGCACATGTCCACCCCTCAGAGCTGGGGACTGCACAGGGGGAATGGCTGGGGTCCCCATCACCCCACCCCCCTCCCCAGGCCCAGACTCCCCTCATGGTGGCTGCAAAAACACCCTCTGCCTAAGGAAGCTGTAGCTGCCTGTCCCGGGTCCAGCCCCAGAACCTGGGTACCGGCCTGCCTGGGAGGTGCCCCCAACCCCCACCTCCATCCTCTCCCCTGCTGCTGTCAGGTGCTAGCTCCTGCCAGGCTACATCTCAAGGCTCTGTCCTAGGGCCTATACTTTTTAACATCTTCATCAATGACGTAGACACTGGTGTCAGAACCGGACTGGCCAAGTTCGCTGACGACACCAAACTCTGGGGTAAAGCATCAACACCTGAGGACAGGAGGGTGATCCAGGCAAATCTTGACAGGCTCAGGAAATGGGCAGACGAGAACCTGATGGTGTTTAACACCAAAAAATGAAAGGTTCTCCACCTTGGGAGGAAAAACCTGCAGCATCCTTATAGGCTCGGCAGTGCTACGCTGGCTAGCACTATGGAAGAAAGAGACTTGGGGGTCATCATTGACCACAAGATGAACATGAGCCTTCAATGCAATGCTGCGGCTAGTAAAGTGAGCTTTCATCCATAGATGCTTCTCAAGCAAATCCCAGGATGTCATTCTCCCCTTGTACTCGGCCTTGGTGAGGCTGCAGCTGGAGTACTGCGTCCAGTTTTGGGCCCCACAATTAAAAAAGGGTGTGGAGAAGCTTGAGAGAGTTCAGAGAAGAGCCATGTGCATGATCAGAGGTCAGGAAACCAGACCTTATGATGAGAGGCTGAGAGCCCTGGGACTCTTCAGCATGGAAAAGCGCAGGCTCAGGGGCGATCTGATGGCCACCTATAAGTTTATCAGCGGTATTCACCAGGATCTAGGGGAACGTCTGTTCACCAGAGCGCCCCAAGGGATGACAAGATTGAACGGTCACAAACTCCTCCGCGACTGATTCAGGCTGGACATAAGGAAGAATTTCTTTACTGTCTGAGCCCCCAAGGTTTGGAATAGACTGCCACTGGAGGTGATTCAAGCACCCACTTTGAATGCCTTCAAGACACATTTGGATGCTCATCTTGCTGGGATCCTATGATCCCTGCTGACTTCCTGCCTCTGGGCAGGGGGATGGACTCGATGATCCTCCGGGGTCCCTTCCAGCCTGAATGTCTATGAAATCTATGAAATCTCTGCACCCCATTGTCAGTGCAGAAATGGGGAGAGTGCCCCCAGAGACATTGCTAATGGGGTTGGGGCAAGGCCAGGGAGGGTCCAGGACAGTCAGAAGGGCTAAAGGCAGGCCAGAGATGGTACCACAGCCCCTACAGCTGGTGGGTCAGGCCTCTGCCTCCTACCCCAGGCTGTCGGTACCTGCTAGGGTCTGCAGGGCAGCATGCAGGGTGGCATAGCCAACCTCTTGCAGCTGGTGGACACCACTGGGACAGGTGGGGTAATAGGCAGTGGTCTGCACAGTGCTGTGCATTGCTGTGGGCAGCATAACAGCATCCTGCATCAGGGGTGGTGGGGGCTACGGGCAGTGCTACTACGCCAGCCTGCCTAGCTGCAGCCCTGCACCCACTACTGCTGCCTGCATGAGTTACTGCAGGACCTGTGTGCCCACCTAACCCCCATGGTGCCCACTGCACATCCTCAACCTGCAGCAGCAGTGCCCCAACAAGCACAGTGGGCAGTGCTGAGGGCAGGTGGGTGCACAGGTCCCATCCCACCTTGTGCAGGCAATAGCAGTGGGTGCAGGGCTGCGGTGAGGCAGGCAGGCACAGCAGCAACAGCAATGCTGCACACAGCACCCACCTACCCACCCCGCTGCCACTCCTCAGCCCCTCCCCCCCTCCTCTGCTGCTGCTAGGTGCTGATTCTGGCCAGGCTACAGTCCTGCGCCCCACTGTCAGTGCTGCAGCACTGCCCCTTGACACATCGTCAATGTCCCCACATGTCATCTATGCCCCCCACCCATACACTTACCTGCAGGCAGCTGCAGGAACTGCTCTCTTCCCTGCTCCTGCAGCTGTGTGTGCGCGTGCGCATGCATGCACGTCACGCCCCCTGCCTCCGATTGCCTTCTCCCCCCACCCTCCTCCCTCCAGCTTCAAGCAGCTCCTTGAAAGCTGGAGCTCTAACAGCCTGCAAAGGGAAAACTGTGGTTTCCTGCTGCAAAGGGGAAAATCTGTGTTTTTCTGTGGGGAACAGAAAACCCAGATCCCTGCTGGTTATCTATCTGAAATACAATTCAAAACTCAGGCATCTTTTTTCAACTAAGTTAGCCTATGGGTGAAAAATGAATCTGTAACAATGATGCCTTTTTTGCAAGCAGCGCTTGCTGAAATGCAAACAAGCCAAAACCCAGTAAAAGGATAAACTCAGGCAAGTACACTGTGGTGTGGAACACATCTTTATAACTTACCAGCACACAATTCTGAAAACTGAATAGACATCAAAGTCGACACATTTGCTTTTTAAGCAAACATTGTAACAAGAAGAAACCCAGAAAGGTTACTTTAGTGCTGCTTCCCCACAGCTCCTTTTGCACTGTTCATCAGTGTCTTCAGAAATACTATCATCTAAAGAGTTCAGTACTCAAGTCTGTGATGACAGCTTCTCTCATGTTTGCCTTTCCCCTCTTATTTGACAATGCTAGGAGGAAATATGCTGCAAATCAAAGGAAGCCACCTCAGCTCCGAGCGGCAAGACAGCACTTCATGTGTATAAAACGTGAAACTTAATCTGATTCAACCACTCCCACCAAGACAAAGCATGAATTGAGGAGGAGTAGGGGCATCATGGACACCACTGGCAACCACTTCTTACGGCACACAGGTTCTCCATCTGGAGCTTACCTCTTAGATCCTGTTGTGTGCGGGCACCTGCCATGCTCTGCCGAGGCATTCGGAGGGATGTGCGTAGGGGTGTGTGCCTCTGCTCATCCAGGTAAGCTAGATCTTCTAAGTGGGCTGAGCTGGTGGCTGCCAAGAGAAAGCAAACAGCTAAATCAGATCTGGCTCCAAGTTCTAGTATTTTTGTTCATATAGTTTTATTTTTTAAACAAAACACCTACATTTATAACTATATTAAATCAACACAGCTGAGATGAAGTAAGCATAGAAATGATATTATGGATTACTACTTTCAACCTTGACATGCCACAAATCCTAGGGTGGACAAAAATGCAAGCGTAAAATATTATTTGAGAAGCTTTATTCAAATTGCTTAGGCCAGGAAAAAATTGTGCATTTCCTTCCTGCTCTTTAGTTTCTTAAAGGTAGAAATTACAAGTAATATGGATAGCTTGTCCATGAAGCAAGTTCAGAAAGACAGGACACAGTAATTTCACACAGCTAGGAATAAGGAGATGTGGAAACATTCCCAACACATTTTACACTGGCTTAGTTTCCTGATGCTGTTCAGCAGTGAAAAAGACAAAGAGAAAAGGAGATACTTATACCCATCAACCCTCTTCTGTTGAAAAAATATAATTTAATTGCTTAGGGAACAAGTTTAATAAAGATCATCAATGACTTGCCATATCAAAAGGAATTTAACAATGACAGTTAAGTGAATTGCAACAAATCTCTTCATGAATCATTTTAAATCAACTCAGTTTGGACACTGAAATCCATCTATTCGGACAGGTAGAATGACTTATGGAAATATAATACCCCAACAGGCAGGCAAAAAGACGTACAAATGATAAAAAGAAGAGACTTTCTGTCCTAAAAAAGATGTTACTATACAAACATCATCTGTGCATGATAGAACTTTGTTCCTCTAATAATACATGATTAATTGGTAGCAATGGATTGCTCTTAGTTGAAAGCACCACCCTTATGTGAATAGAAATAGAAATGTCCTGTATTACTTGTCAGTTTTTGAAAGGCCAGGGATAGATTTTCAAGCAGCAATCTGAAACTGCCAAGAAATACAGAGCAAATTATTTTATTCCTTCCAATCTGAAATTAAGGACTAAAAATTGAGTGACACACCACCAGTTGGCAGAAGCACTCTAAGTGCTTGGGCTACTTCTGCAGGGACTATGCTACAGGCAAAACTTCCATGTGGGATCAAAACAAATAACTTCTATGTAGGATGCATTAAATAGCTTAAAGGATACATTCATCCTGATTTTGAAAAATACTTATCTTTGGATCAGATGGCCTCAGGGATTACTTTGATTACATCTGGTATGCTTTATCAAAATTGTGACATTTAAATATGCCCATTTCAATGATTGATTCTTTAAGTGTTATTTTTTACTCGGACACCTAATGATTGAAAATATTTATAAACAGGAGTTTTAGTACCAGAGGGGAATGGAAGCAGGTTCCCACTGACACCTTGCAGTAAGTGAGCAATATATCACAAGCTATTTCAAATCAACAGAGACAAATGGTTTCCTTAGCAGAAAAAATGTAGAGCATACCAGAAAGAGAAATGATGATGAGCATCTTTTGTAAAATATAAAATGTATTGTGATAGTCTAATAGTAATCAAGAGGCCACATAACAGTGAGACTGGCTGAGCAGAGAGGAAGGTGGGAAGCCTATAGAAACTCCTATCTGTAAAGCCTATAAGGGTTGGAAGATGGGAAATACCTCTAAGGAGGATTATGCATCACTGGCCCACACCTGTAGGGAGCGGACCAGAAAAGCCAAGGCCAAAACCGAGCTCAAAATGGCTGGACAATAAAAAGTCCTTATTCAGATACATGGGAAGTCGAAAGAGAAATAAGGGCAACATTGGACCTCT